>NW_023494790.1:4881839-5440603 GCF_904425465.1 Colossoma macropomum
AGTGATAAACTGAAAAATGAAAAAAAAACATGGCTGAAAGATTTCCTTCACTTTGCCGAATTCCAGTGCAGAGCCTCGACGTTTTAGATTAAAAAAAATATCATTATAAACAGACAGTTCTGGTCCTAATATCTGATTGGCTGAGCCACGTTCAAAGATGTCATAAAATACATGATATACACACACCGACCACCTCACAACTGAACTCTTCACTAGAACTAGGCTGGTCAGCTAGCTAACAGGCTAAAAGATAAACAACAGTCTAAACAACTTCATCATTAGGTTAATGTCACAGACTTGAATTAAAGCACTTAAGATATGATAAACTATAAAACTGCAGTATAAAAGTCTAAAAAATGTCACTTGAGTGTCTTACACGCTTCACGTGTCTGAGTTTCAGTCAGAAGTCGCGTCAAACCCAGACTGAATCCCAAATGGCTCCGTACGCCCTAAATAGTGCGCTAGGGAAGTTTAGAAATTCTAGCTTCTACAGCCAAACAGTGACTATGTGTTGGGTGTGGATGTGTCTGAGTCCCAAATGACTATTTGTTAGCTGTATTTTGCACTGTTGTGCTGCAGGATCCGGTATTTAAATTTCTACGTAGTGCACTATGTAGGGAGCAGGGAGCTGTTTGAGATTCAGCCCCAGTGTGAGCACAGGGCGCTGTTAGCTTGGTGCTAAATAAGACTCACAGTGGTAATTTGGTGACCAAAAAGTACTTGTAAAGTGAATGTTTTTGCATTAAACAGTGCTGTGTTATCATTTGTTCTGAAGTCCACGACAGTGAGTTAAAAAATTCATGAAATGACCGCAGTGTACAGTGATGGGCAACCGAATGTTCCTCTGTTCCTCATGATAAATTCACAGTAACGCTCTGCCTCTCATGGCTTATTGATTAATTATATGTCTGTGGAAAACATACTTGCGTATTTTTAAACTGTTGCAAAACAAACATACGACTGTACATATATACACCTATATAGCATAACATTATGACCACCTCCTTGTTTCTATGCTCATTGTCCATTTTATCAGCTCCACTTACTATATAGGTGCACTTTGTAGTTCTACAATTACAGACTGTAGTCCAGCTGTTTCTCTGATACTTTGTTAGCCCCCTTTTACCCTGTTCTTCAGTGGTCAGGACCCCCATGGACCCTCACAGAGCAGGTACTATTTGGGTGGTGGATCATTCTCAGCACTGCAGTAACACTGACGTGGTGGTGGTGTGTTAGTGTGTGTTGTGCTGGTCTGAGTGGATCAGACACAGCAGTGCTGCTGGAGTTTTAAACACCTCAGTGTCACTGCTGGACTGAGAATAGTCCACCAACCAAAAATATCCAGCCAACAGCGTCCTGTGGGCAGCGTCCTGTGACCACTGATGAAGGTCTAGAGGATGACCAACACAAACTGTGCAGCAGCAGATGAGCTATCGTCTCTGACTTTACGTCTACAAGGTGGACTGACAAGGTAGGAGTGTCTAATAGAGTGGACAGTGAGTGGACACAGTGTTTAAAAACTCCAGCAGCACGGATGTGTCTGATCCGCTCGTACCAGCACAACACACACAAACAGCCCACACCACGTCAGTGTTACTGCAGTGCTGAGAATGATCCACCACCCAAATAGTACTTGCTCTGTGAGGGTCCATGGAGGTCCTGACCACTGAGGAACAGTGTAAAAGGGGGCTAACAAAGTATCAGAGAAACAGATGGACTACAGTCTGTAACTGTAGAACTACGAAGTGCACCTATATAGTAAGTGGAGCTGATAAAATGGACAATGAGGTGGTCATATTGTTATGCCTGATCGGGGTATATATATTGTATTGTATTAATAAAGTAGAGCTACTTTATTATGTCGCAGTCCTTTGGGCTAATTTGACATGCTGTTGAGAGACCAGCGGAGGAACGATTGATGACCAGTTTGAAGGTGTTTTAGATATTCTTTATGGCTTTGAAAGTTGTGTTTGCACTTGGATATAATTACCATACGTTGTTCGTTTGGCACAACTTGTTATTATTTATTATTGTTTATTTGTTTCAGTTTCGTTAACAAACATGTTCATATTCAGTTAATTCATTTCTTCATTTTGTAAACTCCCACTTTTCCTCTCCCACTCTTTCTCCCAAACCGCCCCCCCCGAACACATTTCAGACACAGAAGGTTTCACTGCTTTAAGCCCTGAATGAAGTCTATAATGGTACAGAATCAGTGATGTGTCTAATTAAAAATCACTGAACTTCTGTCTAAACAGAGACTGTTTGTTTGTGTGTGGGTGGGTGGGTGTGATGGGGAGGGGTTGGTGGGGTGGTGGGGGTGTGTTTACAAACACACCCAGAGTGAGAGGACCTGACTGTCAGGTTTAATTCTTCAGATACTTTTTCCTCCTCCCCCACTTTCTCTCTCGGTTTGTTCATCATGGCTTCGTGGAAGAAAAAGCTGCGTCTCGCCAGATCAGCCAACAAAAATATACTCAGACGTTTAGAGTAAGTCTTCCCTCTGTGTTTGTTTGTTTGCTTATTTGTTTCTCTCAGTGAGGGGCAGCAGTGATGCCTCTCTGGTGTGGACGATGCTCACAATATCCTGAAGAACATGAGAGTGTAGCAGACTGTGGTTCCTGATTCCTTACTCACCAGCTTTTTATTCAGATGTTATGATCATATATACCCTGAAGTTAAAAATCTATTTTATATTTTATATTTCATTCAACATCCCTAATTTCCTGAAGCTCCGGTGTAAATCTGAATAGTTTTCTGAGCTGCTGTGTTTGTATTAATGTGTTTCCTCAGTTTCAGCAGGAAAGGTTTGAATTTTCAGTAGTTCCTGCTCCAGTACAGTAGGTGGCGCTGTTATAGGAAGTTATAGAGAGTAGAAACGAGTTCGCAGCTCAGAATTAGAAGAGATTTTCTGAAAAAGCCACACGACCTTCACAGCGAGGAACCGACTCACTTTAATTTAATCATATATCTTTATATATCTATATATTTAATATCTGCGTTTTCCAGTATGTGCAGCATCGTCAATAAGAGACTTTATTGATGTTATGTTTTTTATTTCTCATCTGTCTTAATAGCACATTTGTATGTAGCACCAGATTAAGCCTTGATGCAGGAGTCAGCTAAAGCTAAAACACTGCTAGATTAATGATAAAACACAAAATTGGCCTGTGCGTAATTTACGGCACATTTAAAATGTTATGTGTTTTTGTTATTTTAAACAGATAAATAGAAATCGTGCACTGAAATGTGCAGAAGAATGTGATGTTTAAGTTGTTCTCTGTTGAGGAGAGTCTTATTTTCACAAGTCAGATCTTTAGACTGGGGTGTTCAAACTTTTGCATGTGACTGGGTGTGTGTGAGTCAGTGAGGGTGCTGAGGTTTTTCACCGCTACATCTGATTCAACTGAATTCATTATTTAATATATATTCAGACAGTGAGCTTGAAGCCTCTTTCGGACGTCTGTTTTGTCCACATTAAGTAGGATGTAAGTATTTGCCTTTAACTCTTTGATGTTTTCAGTATAAGCCTTGATATTATTAAGTGTGTTGTTTCTTGTCTGGCTTGACTGATACATTTGTGTGTCATCAGCATCACAGTGGAAGGTGATGTTTGTGGATATCAGCGTCCAGTGGCAGCATGTATTGAGAAAATAGTAGTGATCCTACAACAGAGCCGTGTGGCACACCACATTTTACTTTCGTATGTAGAGATGTTTTTCCCCTTTTATGTTATACATTGATAGTTGTAAGTTCTAAGTCTGTTAAAAGTGCCATCGCGCTGACCCTGAAAAGATTTTGTAGCCTGAAAAAATGCTGAGATCAAGAGTAACAAAGTGTTGAATCTTTAGCAGTGCAATCTCTGAACTGTGATGAAGCCTAAATTCTAACTGGTTTGCCATGCATGTGATTTCTATGTAAGTATTAGCTTAGCCTAAGGGTTAAGACTTAAGGCTTCTCTAAGATTGTAGAGATAAAAATAAGATTTGAGATCAGCCAATAATTGTACGGTTTACAGACATTGATGTAGTATTTTTTCGTTGCTAATTTAAGGGTTTTAGGAAAGTAGCCAAGGCTGAGAGAATAGTTTAGAGGTCTGACTGAGTAAACTCATAGGAACTGAACTGAGTAGACAAGTAAAAGATTTTGAGAAGATGAGCAGAGCATCATTCATCGAAACTTTTAACATTCTTGTGGAGTCCCACAGGGTTCAGTTTTAGGGCCTTCTTTTCTCTTTGTATAGGTTACCTACTTGATGTTATTAGGAAACAGCTACACTGATGACACACAATTCTACTTTTCCACTCCTTCTAATGACCAAGACTGTTTACAGGTTTACCAGCCTTGTGTCAGATATTTCTCTAAACTAAAATCACGAAAAACCTAAAAATACTGATCGTTGGTACTAAAACTCAGAGAAAGCTGCTTTATGAGAATCTCAGCTCTTTATCTTCATCTACCAAACCTGCAGTAGAAACCTGGGTGTGATCTTTGTCTCTCTCAGAGCGACGCAGAGAAACCTGTAGCTGCGTTTGTTCAGCAGAGTTGATCACTGTAATGATCTTCTTACTGGAGAAAACAGTCCATCCTCTACAGCTCGTACAGAACGCCGCAGCACGGATCCTCACAGCACCAACACAGAGAGATCACATCACCCCGTTTACACACTGCACTGACCGCCTGGATCTTTTAGACAGATTTTAAAGCTCTGCTGCTGGTTTTTAAAGCTCTAAATGACCTTAAAGCTCCTGAATGTCTGTCTGTTTATGATCTTACATCTGCAGATACTGACCTTCTGTAAATGCCTTCAGTAAAACACAGAAAACGTGGAGAGACTCTTTCAGTTATTCTGCTTCTAAACTGTGGAGCTCAGTTCAGCTTTTATTAGACAGTCGAGCTCAGAGCTCACTTTTAATAAACATCTGAAAACGCAGCTCTTTAACTCAGCGCTCCATTAAAACTCTGCTCTTTATCTGTTTAATCTGATCTGTGTTATTGCCACATATGATTTTAAATTAATACTCGTAGTTTTTCTGTTACTGTTAAGTTTTATCACCTGACTATAAAACACTCTTGAGTTGAATCTGCTATGAAAAGAGCTCCAGAAATAAAGATATTATTATCATTAAAGTTATTATTACCTACTGAACTGTGGAAAAGATTCCAGCTGTTCTGAAAACCCTGATCGTGAAATTAATCAAAGTGGTTGTTTTTGTCTTTATTCTACTACAATACTGATAAATTATTATCAGTGATCAATTAATAATGATAGTATATATTAATAATAATATAAATTCTTATTGTGTGTGTGTGTGTGTGTGTGTGCGTGTGTGTGTGTTGTTCGGCAGTGTTATTTTCTGTTTTTGATTGGAGATTCCCCAACTGTCACCTGATAGCCTGATAGCTCACACCTGAGTAATACACTTTCAGTTTTCAACACACACACACACACACACACACACACCCACACACACACACACACGCACACACACATACACACAGCTTTTAGACTGTTCTTGTGATTATTATGGTATTAATCCATTACAGTCTGACTGATGTTTATTTTGTCTTTCAGAGCTGAAAAAACTGAAGTGTTGAGTGATGATCTGCTCCAGGTGAGTGTGTGTGTGTGTGTGTGTGTGTGTGTGTGTAGTAGAGCTCTGCTACCTTTGTTTGGGTTCATTCTGCTGCCTTTCAGGTTCAGGCTGGTTCAGGTTTCAGTGTTAGCATTACCAGTCAGGTCTGATTGGATCGGGTCTCAAAGGTTTTGCTTGGGTTTGGATTTCATGGCCATGCAGACCTTTACAATGTGGAGAAAAAGTAATAATTCACTGTAGCAGTGAGTACACTGCAGGACAGAAGGGGGTCTACAGTGCAGTGCAGTGATATGGGGAGGACAGAAGGGAGACTACAGTGCAGTGCAATGAAATGGGGAGGACAGAAGGGGGTCTACAGTGCAGTACAGTGATATGGGGAGGACAGAAGGGAGTCTACAGTGCAGTGAAATGGGAAGGACAGAAGGGAGTCTAGAGTGCAGTGCAATGAAATGGGGAGGACAGAAGGGGGTCTACAGTGCAGTGCAGTGAAATGGGAGGACAGAAGGGAGTCTAGAGTGCAATGAAATGGGGAGGACAAAAGGGGGTCTACAGTGCAGTGATTTGGGGAGGACAGAAGAGAGTCTACAGTGCAGTACAGTGAAATGGGGAGGACAGAAGAGAGTCTACAGTGCAGTGAAATGGGAAGGACAGAAGGGAGTCTAGAGTGCAGTGCAATGAAATGCGGGAGGACAGAAGGGGGTCTACAGTGCAGTGCAGTGATATGGGGAGGACAGAAGGGAGTCTAGAATGCAGTGCAATGAAATGGGGAGGGCAAAAGGGGGTCTACAGTGCAGTGATGTGGGGAGGACAGAAGAGAGTCTACAGTGCAGTGCAGTAATATGAGGAGGACAGAAGGGGGTCTACAGTGCAGTGCAGTGAAATTGGAGAAGACAGAAGGGAGTCTACAGTGCAGTGCAGTGATATGGAGAGGACAGAAGGGGGTCTTCAGTGCAGTGCTGTGATATGGGGAGGACAGAAGAGGGTCTACAGTGCAGTGCTGTGATATGGAGAGGACAGAAGGGGGTCTACAGTGCAGTGCAGTGATATTGGGGGACACCTGTGTCTGTCTGTGTTGCAGGTTGAGAAGCGAATGGAGCTGGTGAAGCAGGTGTCCCACAGCACACATAAGAAACTGACCGCCTGTCTTCAGGGGCAGCAGGGAGTGGAAGTGGACAAAAAATCGGTCAGATCTCCATCGGTACGTGTGCCCGTATTTGTGCATATATGTTTGCTTTCTTTATATTTTTGCAGCATTTATTGTTCTTATGTCATTAAAAATGAATATATAAAGTTATTATAAAATGATTTTACCGTCTACAGACTTTAAGACGGACGTGTTTCCTGGTTGATGGAATTTGATTATTTGCTGAGGTGTCACTGTGAGGCTGCTGGTTAAGTGCGGCGAGATCAGCTGTATCAGTCTCTGTTTTTCTTTTTACATGCAGAAAAAACTGCCCCTCACGACGCTTGCACAGTGCTTAGTGGATGGAGCGGCTGTTCTGGGGGACGACTCGATGTTGGGGTAAAAACCCACCCACCAACCCACCCACCCACACACACACACACACACACACACACACACACACACACACACACACACACACAAACACACACACACATGCGGTACTCTGTTGTGTCTGTTGAAGAGCTCTACCGCTGCTCTAAAGCTGCTCTACTGCTGCTCTACTGCTGCTTTTCTGTTGTTTCCTTCAGGATGGTTTTGCTGTAGCCCCGTTTTTGAATGGCAGACAGAAAGAGCAGTTTGAGCTCAATTCTTCTGCATGTTGGTCAAACAGCTCTTTCCCCTAAAAGTAACAAGTTCTTGGCCAGATGAAGGAATAAAACACTCCAGACTCTTTACGAGACTAAAATCAGATCCGGAGTGAAACTGAGGAAGCAGCTTTAAACCTCCTGCAATCAAAGAGCTGTTTTCACTGCTTAACTTCTCCTGGATGGTTATTGTGGTTATATAGACATATATTTGTATCGGACGTGTTACTGTAGCACAGAGTTCACATTCTTCTGCTGAAAACTTTTTTTTTTACTGAAGACTTTCTCAGGACAGAATGTGTGCGCTCCACATAGCATCTTAGCTTTATACGTCACAGATGAGCTTAAACTCACCGCAGTCCAACACACTGAACAGACTGATGAGAGAAACCTGCAGATTCAGAATAAGTGCTACCTTACAGTATGAGACATCAGGCTGTGCAGTTAGCCATAATAAATAAATGATGGTGTTTAAAATGATGACATGTCAATTATGTTTCACATCTGTCTGATAAACTCAGATATGGAGGAGAATTTTTTTTTTGAGGGGTTAGGGGGTAGGGAAGTGGTTGGGTTTGGTAAGAGGACAATTACAGGTTGAATAATTATGCATATTCATAAATATTCACACTCCTAATGAGGATTGAGGTTTAGGGATGCCATTTTTAGTAGTTTTAGAAAAAAAATTACTGGTTTATTTTTCCACATAGATAAATTTTTATGATTTAAATTGTGACTTTACTGAATTTCTGTTGTCATTTAGCCAAATACAGTGTGCTGCAAGTATGTAAGTTAATGATAGTGACTGATCTGCATCACTTCACATAACAGCATATTTATCTGGACAGTCTCAGAACGTTGATGCTGTTGGTCTCAGTTTCTCTGTCGACGTGGTTGCTGTTTATTGCCTTTGTAGAGCAGCACAGTCTCCAGTCGTTGACGAGTCCACATGTCCTGATGAAGCTGGTCTATAAGACCAGTTTTCTGACCAAGATCTCAGTCGTCTGCAGAGCTCCTCTGAGGAGGGCGCTCCTCTCGCATCCTGATGGTGTGGCAGTGGTCTGGGCTGATGGAGAGTGAAGGTGCTGGTCCACTGTGAGACGATGCTGACGGATCACTTATCAAAACACTCTGGACACTGAGCTGTTTGAGGTGATGGCTGTGAAGTGTCCGTGTCTCACACCTGTACCGGAGTGTGGATGGAGGTGCTTCTGCCGGAGAGAACACTGCAGGTTCCTGGTCTGATCCAGTTGTGAAGGTCCTGGTGGTCTTCAGGGACGAGCAGGACGGTTCTGTTAAGTGGAGAGTGCCATATAGAGAGGGTTATTTGTTCAGGTGGGAGCTGGATGTCCATTGATTTATGCTCTGGAGATGCTGACAGTCCCGTCCTGCTGTCCTCTCACAGCCGCTGTAGGAGGGGCTTACAGTTCAGCTGGAGTGGACTCATCAGCGCACTGCAGCCGAGAACGTGTCCTGACCTGAATCCTGTGGTATCTTGAACGCTCCGGCTGTCAGAGTGAGAAATAGTGTTAAAGCGAACACGTGGCCTCGCCTTGCTCTGAAACTGCCTCAGGATGTTTACACACATGCTGGGACCACCGTGGAGTGCAAGGACCATCTAAAGAACACCACTATTTACAGGAAGACGTCCACAAAGGACAGTAATGTCCCCTGGGTTGGTGTAAGGAGAACTTTGACGAGATCGCTCAGGTTTTATCTGGTCTTTTGTTCAGGTTGACCCGTCCTCACAGACATGGCAGCTTCCAGCCTGAGCAGGCGGTTCTCCAGGACCAGGTTCAGGAACGTGTGCAGTTCTAGATAAAATCCAGAGTCACGTCAAAAGTGATCATGTTGTTTATCAACTCTGACTGGCCTGAAACTCCAGCAGGAGTCTGATCTCCTCAGCTGTCGACTCTGATCGTCCCAGAATCTGCAGAATATGAGCGAACCGGCCCGACTCGGCCTGAGTGAGACTCAGAGCTGAAGATGTTTATATAAACATAATCATCACTCTGATACAGCAGAGACTCTCAGCAGGTGGAGAGTAAACACACCATGGAAGAACCACATTTGGTTCCCCAAAGAACGATGTTTGAAAAAGGGATTTGTGAGTGTGAAGAACCTTTATAAAGGTTTATAGAACCCTCACATAATGCAAAGGTTCTATACCAGTATAATTTACATTATATTATCTTCTTCATATCTCTGAAGGTTCTCCTGGACAGCAGTGAGATCAGACTAAAAGATACAGGAGACTCTCTGCGCAGATGTTTCTCCTCAGTGAGCTCTCGTGAGTTTTAGTCGAGATCTCAGTACAGTCTCACATTCAGCTCAGAGTTCAGCATAATAATAACAATATTTATCTGAACTGAATTAAAGCCAGAAACTCATCCGACACTCAGAGCTTCTTCGTTTAGACATTGTAACTATTATATATATTATTAACGTTTACCTGAAGTGACTCGCATTTCCTTTCTGTCTAATATTTGAGGAATTGTAGGAGAATCATTATTCAATGTGAGCCATCAAAGATCCAGACTTTCCTCTGGGGTTCTTCAGGGAACCACAAGTGGCACTGAGCAAAGAACCCTGTGGCTTAGAGACTGTGTGTGTGTGTGTATGTGTGTGTGTAGGAAGATGCTGAAGCTCTGTGGAGAGACGCAGGACCAGCTTTCTCAGGAGCTGCTGCTGTTTGAGGTGCAGATGGAGAGGGAGGTCATAGAGCCGCTCTACACGCTGTCTGAGGTCTGAGATCAACACTGTTACACAAACACCATCATATTAATGCCTGTAACCCTTTATTCACACACACTTTATGCTTTATAATTATTATGTTCATAAAGTGTCCTACACAAAATGAAAGAACATCAGGGTGTGATTTTGTCTGTAAACAGCGATAAAGATTCAGAACCTGCAGTTCATTCAGTCCAGACATGAAATATTAAACTGCACAAACAGTTTTCAGTTCGCTATAATAAACTGTGTGATGATGACGACGACTAAGCCACCGTCACAAAAAAAAAACACAAAAGAAAACCACAAAGAAAATGTACACTTAACTTCAGATCTCGGGGGAAGAAATTCAGGACACACGTGCTGAACAATGTGTGTGTGTGTGTATATGTGTGTGTGTGTGGGTGGGGGGGTGTTGGTGTAGAAACCACCTGAAGCTAAAGGCATAACATTACGACCACCTCCTTGTTTCTACGCTCTTTGTCCATTTTATCAGCTCCACTTACTATATAGGTGCACTTTGTAGTTCTACAGTTACAGACTGTAGTCCATCTGTTTCTCTGCATACTTTGTTAGCCCCCTTTTACCCTGTTCTTCAGTGGTCAGGACCCCCATGGACCCTCACAGAGCAGGTACTATCTGGGTGGTGGATCATTCTCAGCACTGCAGTAACACTGACGTGGTGGTGGTGTGTTAGTGTGTGTCGTGCTGGTCTGAGTGGATCAGACACAGCAGTGCTGCTGGAGTTTTTAAACACCTCACTGTCACTGAGGTGAGAATAGTCCATCAACCAAAAATATCCAGCCAACAGCGTCCTGTGGTCAGCCTCCTGTGACCACTGATGAGGGACTAGAGGATGACCAACACAAACTGTGCAGTAGCGGATGAGCTGTCGTCTCTGACTTTACATCTACAAGGTGGACTGACAAGGTAGGAGTGTCTAATGGAGTGGACAGTGAGTGGACACAGTGTTTAAAATCTCCAGCAGCACTGCTGTGTCTGATCCACTCAGACCAGCACAACACACACTAACACACCACAGTGTTACTGCAGTGCTGAGAATGATCCACCACCCAAATAGTACCTGCTCTGTGAGGGTCCATGGGGGTCCTGACCACTGAGGAACAGGGTAAAAGGGGGCTAACAAAGTATGCAGAGAAACAGATGGACAGTAGTTCAAGTATTTATGTAACATTTCACGGTTTACAACAGGTACCTCTATTCTGCTTTTGCAGTTTTGTAGCATATTTTGAATAAACAGTGGTCAGCGTTTGATTAAAATGTTAATTAAAGTTGAAATAACAACACAGGCGTTTTCTGGCCAACAAAGATTTTTTTAACATGGCATTTTAGTTGTTGAGTGTGATCGCTCTGATTTATATGATAAAACACAAAAAAAAGCAAAAATAATAATATAAACTGACAAATAAAGGAAATTAACATTTGTCTAAAAATCAACCTGATTATAGGAATGATTCGGTCAGTAATGTTAATGCTAAGGTTGCCAGAAAAAGTGAATAGTCATCGATTAACATTATTAAGATTACATTGTACTAATTAGGGGCTTTTAACATGAACTCTAATAATATCAGCATGGATTATTAAAATGTTCTTCTAAAAACAAAACAATAGAAATGTTTGTAGGATTATGTTAAGTGCTCAGAGCGTCAGTCGCTCAGAGTGTCAGTCAGTCGAATGAATAAATAAACTGAGGAGCTGTTTCTGCGGTGAAGCTGAGATTATTCAGACGCTGAGTTACTGTTTATCTCCTGATTCTCTCACAGGTTGAAATTCCAAACATCCAGAAACAGAGGAAGCATTTAAGCAAACTGGTGCTGGACATGGACTCTGCTCGGACACGGTGAGGAAAACACAGGACCAGTCGCTCTCAGACCACTGTCACTCCGGACCACCATCATCAGACTGAGCACAGTCTGACTTAGTGGATCATATGAACATTATAGAGCACTTTTTAAATGAAACAATAGAAGCCATATCGCCCCCTACACTTCCTGTAGTGTATTACAGTCGGTCAGAATGACTATGAACATTATAGAGGCTTTTTAAATGAAACAGTAGAAGCCATATCGCCCCCTACACTTCCTGTAGTGTATTACAGTCTGTCAGAATGACTGTGTGGATCATATGAACATTATAGAGCTTTTTAAATGAAACGATAGAAGCCATATCGCCCCCTACACTTCCTGTAGTGTATTACAGTCTGTCAGAGTGACTGTGTGGATCATATGAACATTATAGAGCTTTTTAAATGAAACAATAGAAGCCATATCGCCCCCTACACTTCCTGTAGTGTATTACAGTCTGTCAGAGTGACTGTGTGGATCATATGAACATTATAGAGCTTTTTAAATGAACCAGTAGAAGCCATATCGCCCCCTACACTTCCTGTAGTGTATTACAGTCTGTCAGAATGACTGTGTGGATCATATGAACATTATAGAGCTTCTTAAATGAAACAGTAGAAGCCATATCGCCCCCTACACTTCCTGTAGTGTATTACAGTCTGTCAGAATGACTGTGTGGATCATATGAACATTATAGAGGCTTTTTAAATGAGAACTGTAATAGGGAGGGAGAGAGAGAGAGAGAGAGAGAGATAAGGTCAAAATGGGTGTAGTACAGAGTAAGACTGAGGTACAGATAAGAGAAGTGTAGATAAGAAAAGGGGGAGGAGCCCAGAGGTATCTAAACAGAACCTGTTCAGCAGGAACATCTACAGCACGGTTAATTCACATTTAACCTCAGCAGAACCTCAGCTCTGATTGGCTATCGTGCTGCACGGTGTTTGTGTCTCTGCGCAGCAGAAACAGCATTAAAATGTGTTCATCAGTTTTTAATGAATGTACATTGTGCAGTGAGTGTGCAGTGTGCAGTGAGTGTGCAGTGTGCAGTGAGTGAGATGTTCTGTTTATGGACAGATTCACCACTTTGTTTCCGTGAGTGAGTTTGTTTTAGAACCAACATGTCAGACAGTGACCTGTGGTTCAGTCAGTTAAGAGTCTCTTTAAGTTCTTTACTACATTCTCACCTACATTATTATCCACCTTCTTCACCACGTTCTTCACTGTTCTTCACTGTTCTTCACTGTTCATCATGTTCTTTACCATGTTCTTCACCATGTTCTTCACCACGTTCTTCACTGTTCTTCATCAAGTTCTTTACTATGTTCTTCACCATGTTCTTCACCACGTTCTTCACTGTTCTTCACCATGTTCTTCACCATGTTCTTCACTGTTCTTCACCATGTTCTTCACCATGTTCTTCACCACGTTCTTCACCACGTACTTCACTGTTCTTCACCATGTTCTTCACCATGTTCTTTACTGTTTTTTACCATGTTCTTCACCACGTTCTTCACTGTTCTTCACCATGTTCTTCACTATGTTCTTCACTGTTCTTCACCATGTTCTTCACCATGTTCTTCACCATGTTCTTCACTATGTTCTTCACTATGTTCTTCACCATGTTCTTCACTGTTCTTCACCATGTTCTTCACCATGTTCTTCACCATGTTCTTCACTGTTCTTCACCATGGTCTTCACCATGTTCTTCACTGTTCTTCACCATGTTCTTCACCATGTTCTTCACTGTTCTTCTCTATGTTCTTTACTGTTTTTCACCATGTTCTTCACCACGTTCTTCACTGTTCTTCACCATGTTCTTCACCATGTTCTTCACTGTTCTTCACCATGGTCTTCACCATGTTCTTCACTGTTCTTCACCATGTTCTTCACCATGTTCTTCACTGTTCTTCTCTATGTTCTTTACTGTTTTTCACCATGTTCTTCACCACGTTCTTCACTGTTCTTCACCATGTTCTTCACCATGTTCTTCACTGTTCTTCACCATGTTCATTACTATGTTCTTCACCATGTTCTTCACCACGCACTTAACTGTTCTTCACCATGTTCTTTACTGTGTTCTTCACCATGTTCTTCACCACGTTCTTCACCATGTTCTTCCCCACGCTCTTCATCATGTACTTCACTGTTCTTCACCATGTTCTTCACCATTTTCTTCACTGTTCTTCACCATGTTCTTTACTATGTTCTTCACCACTTTCTTTACCATGTTCTTCATCACGTACTTCACTGTTCTTCACCATTTTCTTTACCATGTTCTTCACCACGTACTTCACTGTTCTTCACCATGTTCTTCTCCATGTTCTTCACTGTTCTTCACCATGTTCTTCACCACGTACTTCACTGTTCCTCACCATGTTTTTTACTATGATCTTCACTGTTCTTCACCATGATCTTCACCATGATCTTCACCATGTTCTTCACCATGTTCTTCACCATGTACTTCACTGTTCTTCACCATGTTCTTTACTATGTTCTTCACCATGTTCTTCACCATGTTTTTCACCACGTACTACACTGTTCTTCACCATGTTCTTCACCATGTACTTCACTGTTCTTCACCACGTACTTCACTGTTCTTCACCATGTTCTTCACCATGTTCTTCACCATGTTCTTCACCACGTTCTTCACCATGTTCTTCACCACGTACTTCACTGTTCTTCACCATGTTCTTCACCACGTACTTCATTGTTCTTCACCACGTACTTCACTGTTCTTCACCATGTTCTTCACCATGTTCTTCACCATGTTTTTCACCATGTTCTTCACCATGTTTCTTCACCATGTTTTTCACCATGTTCTTCACCATGTTCTTCTCCATGTTCTTCACCTCATACTTCACTGTTCTTCACCATGTTCTTCACCATGTTCTTCTCCATGTTCTTCACCTCATATTTCACTGTTCTTCACCATGTTTTTCACCATGTTCTTCACCACCTTCTTCACTACCTTCTTGACTATGTTCTTCACCACCTTCTTCTCTGATGGTGGGTAAAAGTCTGGCTTGCAGGACTGAAAGATCTTCAAAGAGTGCCATCAAGTGTCCACTATAGATGGACCGATGGACTTCAGAAAGTACAAAAATCTATTTTCATGCCGCTCTTCTGAAAATGAAACTGTCCTCTGACCTGTAGGTGGCACCAGTCCTCCAAGTCTTCCACTTTGTCCATTAAGGAGCAGCCGGTAGGAGCTAAAGCCGACGCCCTGAGGGAGGAGCTGGAGGAGACAGCCAATCGCGTGGAGATCTGCAGGGTAAAAAAGTCTATTGGAGATTCTGTTCTCTTTCATCTGCTTTGCATTCTTTTCCAGATGGAGCTCCGGAGTTTGAGGAGTTTCTTCATGTTGCATCTGTTTTTGCTGTTTTTCAGGATCAGCTCTCAGCAGACATGTACGGTTTTGTGGCCAAAGAAACTGACTATGCAGAATATTTCCAGATGGTGCGTATGGGAGCTTAATACTGCTAAATGTGCTGATTTAGCTCATGCAGCGCCAGGCTTATCTCTCTCTACCTGATATTCTCTCTCTCCAGCTGATCGAGGTACAGGCAGAGTACCACAGGAAGTCTCTGGAGCTGCTCCAGAACGTTCTTCCTCAAATTAAAGCGCACAAAGGTGAGAATAAGAGGTTATATTTATGTTCCTAACATCTCAGTTTGATCCTGAGGTCCAGTACTGTGTTAAAAAACATGAAATATCTTATTAATAAATTAATAATGTGCTGATAAACGAGTTTATTTGATGTTAAATTAGTCTCAGTGATATCAGCTGAACTAATTAGAGCTGAATCACAGTGATGTTGATATGGAGATGACCTGAGCTGAGTTGGGTTTGTGTGGACGTTGCAGAGTTGTGGGTGGAGAAGCCGTGTTTCGGGAAACCGCTGGAGGAGCACCTGAGCCTGACCGGCCGAGACATCGCCTTCCCCATCGAGGCCTGCGTCACCATGCTGCTGGACTGCGGCCTTCAGGAGGAGGTACAGTACACACTGCTCACCTGTACTCACCTGTACTACAGTACACACTGCTCATCTGTACTACAGTACACACTGCTCACCTGTTCTCACCTGTACTACAGTACACACTGCTCACCTGCAGTAAGTAGTAGATGTAGCTGCATGTGCTTTAATATTTTATTTGTAAATTTGGTTTATTTGGTTATTAACTGTAAATATGTATATTTCTATTGTTATAACTGATCTATACTTAAAGATATTCTATTCTTATGTTACTAATATTTTATCTCTATATATTATATTATTCTATATAGGTGTATGATTTATTCATGCTGTATTTGTTAAATGCTGTACTGCTGCAGCACCTGCATCTCCCACCAGGTCTTAATAACATGGTATCGTTTGTTCTGGTCTGTTCTGTTATGTTCTCTTCTTCTCTGTTCTGCGCTGTTCTGTTCTGTCATGTTCTGTTCTGTTCTGTATGTATAAATGTGTGTGTGTTTTTCAGGGTCTTTTCCGAGTAGCTCCCTCTGCCTCTAAGCTGAAGAAGCTGAAGGCCTCTCTGGACTGTGGAGTTCTGGACGTGCAGGAATATTCAGTTGACCCTCACGCCATAGCAGGTGTGTTTTAGAATCTGTTTTATAATTCAGGGGACGGTTTAGTAAAACTGGCACTATGATTGCTTTGATTTACTTCTTTAAGTGCATTATGTTCATTTTTATAAATGACAGAAAATCAAGTTTTTACTTCTTTATTATTTTATACTGATATATAAAATAATAATGCATATATGTGCAGTAATGACGTACATGTACTGTGTTGATCTCTACATACCCCATCTACATACCCCCTCTGCATACCCCTCTCTACATGCCCCCCTCTACATGCCCCCTCCACATGCCCCATCTACATACCCCCTCTACATACCCCCCTCCATATACCCCATCTACATACCCCCTCTACATACCCCCTCTACATACCCCCCTCTACATACTCCCTCCACATACCCCCTCCACATACCCCATCTACATACTCCCTCTACATACCCCCTCTACATACCCCCCTCTACATACCCCCTCTACATACCCCATCTACATACCCCCCTCCACATACCCCATCTATATACCCCCTCTACATACCCCCCTCCACATACCCCCTTCTACATACCCCCCTCCACATACCCCCTCCATATACCCCATCTACATACCCCCTCTACATACCCCATCCATATAGCCCCTCTACATACCCCCTCTACATACCCCATCTACATACCCCCTCTACATAACCCCCTCCACGTACCCACCTCTACATACCCCCTCTACATACCCCCTCTACATAACCCCCTCCACATACCCCCCTCTACATACCCCCTTCTGTATACCCCTCTACATACCCCCTCCACATACCCCCCTCCACATACTACCCTCTACATACCCCCCTCTATATACCCCCCTATACATGCCCCCCTCCACACACCCCTCTCTACATACCCCCCCATAGACACCCCTCCACATAGCCGCTTCTATATAGCCCCCTCCACACCCAACACCCCCACCACTCCCGTGTTACCCTTCAGTGCTGGTTCAGGATCAGCTCCAGCTCTGCTAATGACGACCCTGTTGGTGTGTTGATGTTCTGCAGGTGCGCTGAAGTCTTACCTGCGAGAGCTTCCTGAGCCACTCATGACCTTTCACCTCTACGATGAATGGATACAAGCATCTAAGTCAGTCACTAAAACGATTGATCACTGTTGATTATTAATGAATAATGACTTAGTTATAGTTTTGGTCATAATGTGGGTTAGTTGTAGTTTTGATTGTAGTTTTGGTTAGTTGTAGTTTTGGTTTTAGTGTGGGTTGTAGTTTCAGTTGTAGTTTTGGTTAGTTGTAGTTTTGGTTTTAGTGTGGGTTGTAGTTTCAGTTGTAGTTTTGGTTAGTTGTAGTTTTACTTGTAGTTTTGGTTAGTTGTAGTTTTGGTTTTAGTGTGGGTTGTAGTTTCAGTTGTAGTTTTGGTTAGTTGTAGTTGTAGTTTTGGTTAGTTGTAGTTTTGGTTTTAGTGTGGGTTGTAGTTTCAGTTGTAGTTTTGGTTAGTTGTAGTTGTAGTTTTGGTTAGTTGTAGTTTTGGTTTTAGTGTGGGTTTGAGGTTGTGTGTTTGCCTCAGTGCTCTGTGTGGGTGTGTTGTGTGTTTATTATTGTATTATAATTGTGATCCTGTGTTGTTTGTGGGTTGTTTGCTGTAGTGAGCAGGATCAGGAGAAGCTTCTGCAGGCTCTTCTGCTAGTGTGTGAGAAACTGCCCAAAGCCAACAGCAACAACTTCAGGTGAGTTACAGCACAAGATTTAGTCGACACAGTTCACACTGTTTAAATAGCTCATCTATCGAAAGTGTGACTGTCTGAAAATGTTTCTGTGTGTCATTTCTTTAAGAGTAAAAGCTGCGTTAAACACGACTAATGTAATGTCCTCAAAATCATATGTATTATATTTAGTCTATTAAAATATTTAATTTATGAATTACGTTAATATATTAGTCAGGGCTTTGCTGACTGATATAGATATTTTCTGTTATGTTTGGGTGTATTTTAGCTCTGATCTATCAGAGCGGGTCTGTTTTTTGCAGTAACGGTTCTGTTTCCTGTGTCCAGGTATTTAATAAAGTTCCTGGCGAAGCTGAGTGAGTTTGAGGACGTTAATAAGATGACTGCAGGAAACATGGCCATCGTCCTGGGACCCAACCTGCTGTGGCCTCAGACAGAGGGGTGAAGACTTATTCACATTCACTCGTTCACATCATTCACTCTTTCACTCAATTCATTAATAACATTCAACAAATAAGTAAAATTGTGTGATTAATTACATGGTAATTTACCGTATATGAAGCTCTGGTATTATGAGACTGTGTGTGTTCGGAATTCTGAGTTTTGTTTCTTTTAGTTTCCAAAAAAATTCCATAATCATGACAGAATGTGACTCTGCTGGTTTGAGTATGAAGTGATGAACGTAAAATCTCTGTTTGTCTTTGTTCTCAGGACTATAACGGACATGATGACCACTCTGTCCCTGCAGATCGTGAGGATCATCGAGCCCATCATACAACACGCTGACTGGTTCTTCCCTGGAGGTGAGAGACCAACACTGACCAGCCACAGTGTCAGACTAACCAGTATGACCAGCCACAGTGTCAGACTGACCAGTGTGACCAGTCACAGTCTCAGACTGACCGGTTTAACGAGTCACAGTCTGAGACTGACTATTGTGACCAGTCACAGTCTCAGACTGACCAGTATGACCAGTCACAATCTCAGACTAATGTGTGACCAGTCACAGTCTCAGACTGACCAGTTTAACGAGTCACAGTCTCAGATTGAGCAGTGTGACCAGTCACACTCTCAGACTGACAAGTGTGAACAGTCACAGTCTCAGACTGACCGGTGTGACCAGCCACAGTGTCAGACTGACCATTGTGACCAGTCACAGTCTCAGACTGACCGGTGTGACCAGCCACAGTGTCAGACTGACCACTGTGATCAGTCACAGTCTCAGACTAAACAGTGTGATCAGTCACAATCTCAGACTGACAAGTGTGACCAGTCACAGTCTCAGACTGACCGGTTTAACGAGTCACAGTCTCAGACTGACCAGCGTGACCAGTCATAGTCTCAGACTGACCGGTTTAACGAGTCACAGTCTCAGACTGACCAGCGTGACCAGGCACAGTCTCAGACTGACCAGTGTGACCAGTCACAGTCTCAGACTGACCAGTCTAACGAGTCACAGTCTCAGACTGACCAGTTTGACCAGACTCAGAGTGTGTAGCTGTTCAGTAATCTCTGATAGTCTGGACTATGTGGTTTAATACTGACTGTCTCTGAAATCCATTACGTTTATAAATGATGGTGTCTTTTCTGTCAGATATCGAGTTCAATATAACAGGGAACTATGGGAGTCCGAACCACACCAACCACAACTCCGTCTACAGCTCCCTCTGCCCCGACACTGACCGCGCTGACCGCTCTGATTACACTGACCACACTGACCACAGACTGGAACACAGACGGCCACTCAGCGTCGCCACAGACAACATGATGCTGGAGTTTTACAGGAAAGACGGGTAGAACTTCATTCAGACTCCATTTAGACTGTTCTCCATCTATGTGTTCTCCATCTGTGTGTTCTCCGTCTATGTGTTCTCCATCTCTCTGTTCTCCGTTTCTGTTCTCTCTCTGTTCTCTGTCTCTCTGTACTCCGTCTCTCTGTTCTCTCTTTGTTCTCTGTCTCTCTGTTCTCTCTTTGTTCTCCGTTTCTGTTCTCTCTCTGTTCTCCGTTTCTGTTGTCTCTCTGTTCTCTGTTTGTGTTCTCTCTCTGTTCTCTGTTTCTGTTCTCTCTCTGTTCTCCGTTTCTGTTCTCTCTCTGTTCTCCGTTTCTGTTCTCTCTCTGTTCTCTGTTTGTGTTCTCTCTCTGTTCTCTGTTTCTGTTCTCTCTCTGTTCTCTGTTTCTGTTCTCTGTTCTACTTTTCTGTTATCATGTTTAAATTCAGGCTGCTGATGTTTGTGTTGTAAATCTGTAGCTACTTTACTGATTTTTTTTTTTGCGTAAGGGACGTGTTTCATAGTTAAAGAACCGCATACGTTCTCACCTAGCAGAGCTCAGCTAACACTCCATTCAGATCGCATTTGACTTACAGAGCCTTCTCAGTGTGGCTGACAAAACAGCTGGAGTCACATCTGTAAAGGTGGAGCTGCAAATTTCACAGTTCTAAAGAAAGCAGGTGTTGTTCTGTCAGCACAGCTGACTGACTGAAACCAACAGATACCATTTATTATAACTAAAACACAATAACATCCCAATAAAACTGCTCATAAACAGAGTCAGGGGATGTTTTGGTTCTTTGGGTTCCACTATTATATAAAATATTATTATAAATGAGGAGGAAGCAGTTCATAGATTTACATTATTTTCCTCATACTGTTCATCTCTATTCACCCTCTGTCTGAAACGCTCTGTTAGAGCTCCCTGCCTCCCGATGAGCCCAGTGTGCTCTGATTGGTCAGCTCGCCCACTCTGTTCTGATTGGTCAGCCTCCAGAGCAGTTCCGCCCCTCCATGTTCCGCCCCTGTCCTACAGTCTGCAGACAGACCTTTCTCTCCTGAGCAGCTGTAAACTCCGCTGTGGCTGTTTCTCCAGTGAGGCGTTTCAGGCAGCTGAGAAAAGTGGATTCTGTGGGAGAGAGTTTCTCCCTCTGGAGGGAACGCTGAGCTTTGGGACTCTGCAGAACGTTTACATGCATAAAAGCTACAACACACTGAAAGAAAAAGAAAAAAAAAACAGAAAAGCGTAACAGGTCTTTAAATTTATATTAAAACACTGAAGGCTCTTATAGACGCACCTTGTGTTCTTTTATTTCCCTTTTATTTTCACTCTCACTGTTTAAATGTGTTTAACTGAAGCTTTTCTCCTCCTAATGCAGCATCAGGAAGATACAGAGGTTCGTTTATCGTCTCACTCACAACCACAGCCGTCGTTACAACATCAGACCGTCTGCACTTACACTGAACCTTCTGTACAGACACCTGTAACCATACTAGATACAGAAACAGACAGAGAGCTACGACACTGAAGAGCAGCTCAGCATTTATCAGGAAATATGACATGAAACTGGAACATTTAACAAAACAGAACCGAATGAATGAAAACGAGAAATGAATGAATGAAGAGGAAGTACAAGTTGAGTGATTGTGAGAGTGTGAATGACTTTTAGCTCTAATCCCAGTGATCTAATTGACCTGCCTGTATATGGGAGTGATCTGATTGGCCATGTGAAGTGATCTAATTGGTCAGTAAGTGATCTAATTGGCTGTGTGAGTGATCTGATTGGTCTTGTGAGTAGTCTGATTGGCTGTGTGAGTGAGCTAGTTGCCCAAGTGAGTGATCTGATTGGCCAATCGAAGTGATCTGATTGGCCGTTTCCATGGTTTCAGTATGGGAGTGCGTGTGATGGACAGCTCCTGGGTTTCCCGCAGAGGCTCTTCTTCCTCTTCGTCCCAGAAGAGTTCGTCCACGCCTCCCTCTGATTCACTAATCCCAGAGCAGCTGGGGGAAAGCTCCAGCTCCCCCACCCTAACTCCACCCCCTTATAGCAGTGACAGGACCAGGTAAGAGACCCCGGACCCCAGACCACCCCACAACCCTGCAGTGCCTAAGATTCATACCATACCGTCCTCATCCTGACCCCTCTGAGTTCTCATTTTAGTGCCTGTCTGATTTTTAGTGGAGGCCTGTGCAGGGCAGATTCTCTAGTCCCACAAGATTTCATTCTGTTTGTCCCGCTCCTGCCTGAAACCCAAACATTTTGTCCCGCCCACGACCTAAACCTTCTGTCCTGCTCCCACTCGCAGTCCCGTATAACTGGTTTCCATCGTGTTATTCATGAATTAAAATGACGGCCATCAGTGGCAGATCTACAAAACTTTACCAGGAGTGGCACTGAAAGAAAAGAGAGACAGAGAAAGACAGACCAAGGGAGAGAGAGAGAGAGAGAGACAGAGAGAGTGAGAAGGCTCATACACTGTGCTGCCCCCCCTTTTGTTGAGCTCTGGAGCTGTAAGGCTAATGTAACTAATAGGCAGTAGAAACCCACCAATTAGCATCACTTGTCCATTGTCCATTTAAAGGGGAACTCCACTAATTTTTCACATCTCTGCACAATAATTAAATAGTTAAGATGTAAACAGAGTCATTCAGAGTGGTTTGGTGTGAAACACTCTGTTCTAGAGAAACTTCGGAGTCAGAACTGTTCACAGTAGTGGTGATAGGAACCAGACGTCCACCTCTAAAAGCTCCCTCACAGAAAGTTCCTACATGAAATGGTTATGAATTCACTGCCGGATGACTGAGACACTTTGTTTTATGATAGTTCTGAGAAACTCCATTCATGGTGGAGGGATACATGCAGGGCGCTGTGAGGCAAAATAGTCCCCAAAGAAAACGTATTGTTTCAGATTTTCCACTATTTTATCATCCACATTCCATATAAACTCAGAAGACTCGTGTAGGTTCACTGGTGGTTCTGGATACTAAATAAAATGTCTATATTTGTGTTGTAGTCATGGCGACCCCTGGTTCCTATCACCACCACTGTAAAGACATCTGAACCATTTCACACCAAACCACTCTGAATCACTCCGTTTACATCTCACACACTGAATTATGGGGGGAAAACTGGTGTAGTTCCCCTTTAAAACAGTAGCAAAGTTATACAACTGCAGTAACATTAGCTCTCTGGCCCTTTATTATTATAACCCGCCTCAAATGTTTTACATCACAGTAAATTTGACCATTTATTAATAAATGCATAACATAAACCAACATTAATAAATTAGATAATAATAATTGGGACATTCCAGTTTGCAAAATTCTGTCTCATCAGTCATTTCAATATTTACGCTTTGCTATTTTCCATCTCACCCCTCATCTGCACCCCCTGTAGTTCATTCCTGCTCCGCTAGGGGGCCTCACTGTCTGGATGTCTGTGCTGAGGTCAGGAGTGTCCAGTCAGCTGTTGGAAAGACCAGCTGATTAAAGCAGTAAAATCAGGAGCTTGATGTGGAAAGACTGGACGCTCCTGATCTGTAGGCTGTTACAGCAGAGCAGGCGTGACCACAGCAGACGTTCTGACCTCTTCTCTGATCTCTGATGGACTTTACTGTGTGGTGTCTGACGCTGTGTGACTCACTGTTATATATAAACATAGACTAAAGGACATTATTAGAGCGAAACACAGCAGAACGAGAACCTGAACGTTGTGTTTTAGTTCATGTTTATAGAAACAGAGTCAGTTTAGTTACTTTAGTTGTTGAAGATCAGTAAGTGTCCAGTGTTTCACTCACTGGAGTGAAATATATACAGACTGAGATTTTTAATGTAGTTAAAATATGTTTAGTTTTATTTACTTTTGAAATTTTTACTCATTAGACTTGTTTAATATTAAATTATGAATAAAGCCGTAATTAATCAGAAGGTTTTCTTTGATGTTTTTGGGAAGAGAGATTTGCTGATGGATGAAAACAGAATAAGGTTTTTGTGCACGACAGCTGAAAACGGTGAAACAGCAGATCTTCTCCTGAACTTCACGCCACAGAGCTGAACATCGGTCAGAAACGTCTTTAGGCCGAATGTTTGGTCAGTTCGCTTCCTCTGGCCGTGCCATGTTCCTGTGTCCTTGTTGAGGTGGTTTCAGTGGCATCATTGCGAAAGTGCTCCGTGTAAAGCAGTACTAAAGTTTAATCCGCGTCCTGGTTTTTATTCGGTATCTGATGAAGGACGTGCAGCCGGAACGTCATGATGATTTTAATGAACAACTAAGATTCAAAATAATTAATAAATACAAAATATTTATTTATTTATTAAAACTTTATCCTTATGAACTTCATTAATTTTTGTACATAGACACTCATTCAAAATTTGATGCTGCAACATGTTCCAAAAAAGTCATTACAGCATCATGTTTACATTGTGTCACATCAGCTTTACTTCAACAGCACTTAATACTCGTTTGAGGACTGAAGACACAAACTGATCTAGTTTATTTATTTATGAGCGTCTTCAGCTGTACGGTTCAGCCGTACGGTTCCTTACTGTCGTATTCTGAGCTTAATCACACACTCATGTTCAGTGTGAGACAGTTCTGGGCTGCAGGCAGGTCAGTCTAGAACCTGCACTCTCTGATTACACAGCCGTGCTGCTGTGGTACGTACAGAATGTTTCTTGGTGTGTCATGTTGAAATAATCCTGGATTATGCTGATGAATTTTTTTAGAGTGGTCTCGACCGTCCTCACTCATTAAGGACTCGCCTCTCCTGGAGGCTCCTTTTATACCCAAGCATGATTGCAGCACCTGTTTAAGATGTTCTTTGAATATTTCACAAGGTTCCTTGGCTTAAACTGATCCTGTCCCAACTTTTTTGGAACATGTTGCAGACATCAGTTGCAGAATGAGTGTATATTTACAAATGAAACAATGAAGTTGATAACAAAACACAGTAAATATCTTGTCTTTGTGCTGGTTTCATTCAAATAAGGTTTAAAACAGATTTATAAGTCACTGTTTTCTGTTTTTCTTTCCGTTCTACCTGCTGACCCCACGATTTTGGAACTAACTTTATAATATGCTGGCAAAGTGTATCTGTTAGGTGAAAAGTTTGGCTTTTGCTGCTTTGTGTAAACTTTATCTTAAGAAGTTTTGTAGAGTCTGTAGTATTCTTTCATTTTTCTTCATTTTTCGGAAGCCTCGCGCGGGTCTAAAGCTGCGCTCACACCGGATTTCGCTTGGTTATTTTCTCCTCCGGAAGTAGAGCAGGAGTCGGGTGAGTTTGGGTGGTACCGGAGTGATGAGGTTCTGGATTGATGAGGTTCTGGAGGGAACGTTTGGTTTGGTGAACATTAGGAACTTAATGAGAGATGAAACAAAAAGGAGATAAACTAAAAACATTTTTTTAAAGTTTGGTTTGATTTTATTACTTTGGTTTGATTTTCTTGTTTTGTGCATTTTGCTTGATCTATTTTCACACTGAGCAGATTAAGGAAATAACCATTTAAAGCAAATTTATAATTAATTTAAACGTAAATTGTATCTTATGTCGTTTATAAGTAGATCTGAAATGTAACATTATATTGTTTATTATTAGTGTGTGTGTGGGTGTGGTGTGTTGTGTGTGTATTGTGTGTGTGTGTGTGCTTTGTAGTGTGTGTGTATATTGTGTAGTATGCATTGTGTAGTCTGTGTGCTGTGTAGTGTGTGTTGTGTGTGTGTGTTTGTGAGTTTGGTGTGTATGTTGTGTAGTGTGTGTGTGTTGTGTAGCGTCTGTGGTGGAGTGGCTGTGTGTGTGTTGTGTGCGTGTGTGTTGTGTTTTGTCTGTGTGTGTGTTGTGTGTGTTATGTGTGTGTGTTGTGTAGCGTGTGTGTGTATGTTGTGTAGTGTGTTTTGTGTGTGTGTTGTGTAGCGTGTGTGTGTATGTTGTGTAGTGTGTGTGTGTTGTGTGTTGTGTGTATGTTGTGTAGTGTGTGTGTTGTGTGTTTTGTGTGTATGTTGTGTAGTGTGTGTGTTGTGTGTTTTGTGTGTATGTTGTGTTGTGTGTGTGTGTTGTGTAGTGTGTGTGTAGTGTGTGTGTGTGTTGTGTAGAGTCTGTGGTGGAGTGGCTGTGTGTGTGTTGTGTAGTGTGTGTGTGTTGTGTGTGTGTGTTGTGTAGTGTGTGTGTGTTGTGTGTGTATGTTGTGTAGTGTGTGCGGTGGAGTGGCTGTGTGTGTGTTGTGTGTGTTATGTGTGTGTGTGACGTGTAGTGTGTGTGGTGGAGTGGCTGTGTGTGTGTTTTGTCTGTGTGTGTGTGTTGTGTGTGTTATGTGTGTGTGTTGTGTAGCGTGTGTAGGACTTTCTTCTGTTTTTATATTATGACTCATTTTGGTGTGAAAGAATCAAATGTCCAGTGTTGCTCAAAGTGGACACAAACCTGATTGCTATGTTTTGGTTAATCTCACTTTTTAAGTCTTTACTTTTTATTTTCATATTATTTTCATTTATTACGTGTAATCGATTTATTGGAGGGGGGATTGCAGGACCGTGACCAGTCCTCCTTACAGTGTGTCCAAAATAAGAGTTTGAGTTTTAATTGCGTCGATTAAGACTTTCATGAGAAACTCTGTAAAATCTTCACACTGACTGAATGAGTAAAAGCAGATTCTCTTAAAGAAAATCATTAGAGAAGAATTCACTAAAATAACAGCTTTAAAATGCATTAAAGTATGTTAAAAATAAAACAGTATATCTGTGATGTGTTTTATTTTGTTTTATTGGTGAGCTGAATGATCATTAATTATTAAGTGTTAAGTTTCTGTTCACTCGTCTTACTTTATCTGAACTTTGATGCACCTGAACCTTTACAAGTGTGTGTGTATGTTTGTGTGTTAGTGCTGGGAAGAGTAAGGAACTCTCACCTGTGATTGGACACAGAGGCCTTCAGGTGTCGCCCACTGTTGGACACACACAGATATCTGACCACAGCCTGCACAAAGGTATTGCCCACTCTGTGTGTGTGTGTGTGTGTGTGTGTTTGTATGTGTGTAAACAGATGTGTGTTTGTTGTTCAAACAAAAACGTTCCAAAAAAGTCGGTACAGGATCATGTTTACACTGTTGCATCAGCTTTTGTTTAACAGCACTTAATACTCGATTGGATCACAAACTGATCCAGTTTAGAAAGTTTTTTGCCGTTCTTCTGTTATACAAGTCTTCAGCTGTTCAGCTGTACGGTTCCTTCACTGTTGTATTCTGGCTTAATCACACACTCATGTTCAGTGTGAGACAGTTCTGGACTGCAGGCAGGTCAGTCTAGAACCTGCACTCTCTGATTACTCAGACGTGCTGCTGTGACACATGCAGAATGTTTCTTGGTGTGTCATGTTGAAATAATGCTGGACGTCCCTGAAAAAGACGACGTCTAAAAGGCAGCATATGTTGCTCTAAATGTGTTCAGTGTTCATGGAGCTTTCACAGATGTGTAGGTTACCCTCTAATACCCACCCCCCCCACACCATGACAGATGCTGGATTTAGGACTTTATGCTAGTAATAATCCGGATGGTCCTTTTCTTCTTTGGCCTGGAGAACATGACGTCCATTACTTCCATAAACAATCTGAAAGACCACAATACAAGTTCACACTGAGCATCAGTCCATTTCAGATGAGCTTGAGCCCAGAGAAGTTGCCGGTGTTTCTGATCCTTGTTGATATGTAACTTCCACTGTGCGGAGTACAGTCTTAACCTGCATTTGTAGATGCAGCAACGCATGGCTTTTCAAAGTATTACTGAGCTCATGTGATGATCTCATCATAGAAACATGTCGGTTTTAATGCAGTGACATCTGAGGGGTCGAAGGTCATTCAGTTGTGGTTTTGGCCTTTTCCTTCTCTGTTGATGATATTTTGCACTGTAGAGGATGAAATATGTAAAATTACAATCTCTCACTGATGAACGTTATTTTTATACTGCTGGATTTTTTGCTGATGCGTTTTTGTCCAAGTGTCTCGACCGTCCTCGCTTACAAAGGACTCGCATCTCCTGGAGGCTCCTTTTATACCAGAGCAGGATTGCAGCACCTGTTTAAGATGTTCTTATAACATTTCACAATGTTCCTGGTCTTAAACTGATCCTGTCCCAACTTTTTGGTGTTTAGGCATGGATTGCAGAATGAGTTTATATTTACAAACAAAACAATGAATCTAAAATGATAAAACACTAAATATTTTTTCTTTGTGCTGGTTTTGATTTATAAATCACTGCTTTCTGTTTTTCTTTGCGTTTTACCTGCTGTCCCAAAATGTGTTTCTGAGTCAGTGTGGTGTGACGAGTGTGGTCACTTTATGCACTTCCATGAGAAAAAATTCAAGCCAAAAGTGAAAGCTGTGCTCTGATTACTGCTTATTGTTCATTTCTCTTTCTCTTCTCTCTCTCTCTCTCTCTCTCTCTCTCTCTCTCTCTCTCTCTCTCTCTCTCTCAGTTAAGAAACTGGCCCCTGTTGCTCCTAAATCTCCGTACGCTCAGTCCGGCAGTATGTCTGACCCCTCCCCCGGTCAGCCTTCACCGGTCAGCCTGTCCCCGACCCCCCCCACCACACCGTCCTTCAGCTACCCGCAGGTCTACGCCACCATCAGCTCTCCTGGACACAGTGCCCCCGGTGCCCTCTCCTCCCCACTGCTGCTCTCTGCCACCCTCCCTAAAGCCCGACCCATCTCCAAACCCCCCCGACACAGGCCCAGTCTGCCTCCGCCCCGCCCCCCCAGCCCCCCATCTGTGGAGCCCTCTGGCACCGCCCTGCTGGACACAGTGAGCCCAGGAGAGAGCATGTCCACAGGTAAACACCAAACACCCCCCAATTCCTGAAATATCCAAACACCTAAAGCCTCTGTAACACAACATCTTTTAAACAGCTCATATTATACAGTAGAGCAGAACAGCTGCAGGCTGAGAGGGTGAAATAATCTAGAAATATTAGAAATATGAAAATCTGTTTAATTTTGGGGGAAAATCTATCAGTAAAAATTAATTATGTGTGATGTACAGAGCTCTTTTTCAAACCTGCCTTACAGACTTAGTATCTAAATTCACTTAGTTATTTCACCTCATACAACTTCAGAGTAGCTGCTAATTTATTAGCTAACAGTTCTGATCAGTTAATCATGCTTTATTAATAGTATTAATAATTATTAATTATCATCAATACTAATATTTACAGTAGGTGTTAGTTAGCTGGCTAGTAAAATTAGCTGACAGTCTACCTCGCGTTTGAACACCAGAGTGTCCTGCTGTCTCACCTGTTTGTTCAGATGTGAGGTAAAAGTGATGTTTCACGTTTAAACACTGTAATTCACTACATAAATACTGTAGTACTGAAATATTTCTACTGTATTCCTTTATAGACCAAAAACCCCAAAACATGCAACCTGGACGCTGCTGTTCTTCACTCGGTTTAGTTTATGAATGTGATAAAAGGGAGTTTTGTTTGTGTGGATTTGTTACCTCATATTTTTTGAGTAATTGCTAACAGTAATAATAAAAAAGCTGCTTTACAGACATCAGCAGTAAAGAACAGAGTTCAGTGTAAAGCACAGCAACAACAACAGAAACAAAACTGAGGGAAATCAGAAAAAAATCACATGAACAGAACAGAAGGAAATAAGATGAGAGATAAAGAATAAAGACTGATCACAGTTAGGGCAGCTGTTGGTGGATCTCTGTGAAAGGAGCCTCTTCCTACAGCATTTAGGTCGTTTTTGTGTCCTCGTTTGACCTTTAACAGTCCATTACGCCCTCTACAGCTCAGTTATGGTAGTTGCAGTCGCACTGAACTTAAGTGTTCTTATATTCTTCTTTTTATTTTTCTTCTTTGCTGCTCGCAGCAGTTTGAGGCCAGTGGCTTTTATATGAGGGGTAAGCAGCTCTACCTCCCCAAACATCGTCTCGATCACTGTGTGTTTATAATTGCCTTCACATCGCAGGACAGTGGTCATCAACTCTGCTCTTACAGATCTACCCTTCTGTAGATGCCCAGCTCTGAACTAACACACCATATTCATTATCTGATTATCCGGATCAAGTGTGTTAGATTAGCGTAGGAACTAAACCTAGAGAACCTAGAGAACAGAGAACAGGGACGGTTCTCAATCAGCCAGTCCAGATTTTTGTCCGTAATTTAGCTAAAGCCTTCAGGTGCTGGAGAACTCTGCCAGACTCTGCTGTGTCCAGAGGTGAATTCATTAAAACGTGGACTGGCCGGGTGTCCTGAGCAGAACTAATGCTACACGTCATAATGATAAACACAGAGTTGCCAGTTTATTAGGTACATTATCTGGTAGCGTGACACGCCTGTTTTGGCCTTCAGAACCGCCCGCATGAACTGACCTGGCATGGATTCTAGAAGATGCAACAGTGTGGAAATGACTGTGTTGGGCATTTAATGGAAATTAGGCAGCTGCACAGTTTTGCTGTCTTGCTCAAACAGCTCTTTCCACCTCATCCCAAAGACGCTCAGCAGGGTTGAGAGTCAAGCTGAAAACTCACCGTTACGTTTCTGGAATCATTCTGTGATGTGAGGAATAATCACTCTGGAAGTGACCATCTGAGTGGATACACTATAAAGAGCTATGAAGAGATCAGCAGCACGGCTCGGGAACCCTATGCCGTTTAGATGTTCTTCAGTGGGTATCAAAAGTCCTAATATGCATGATGTGCAAGTGTGCTCACTGACCCCTAGTGTGTGTCTTCACTAATGTGTATGTGGTGTTTCACTGCACGGAATGCGGAGGTGAAATTTCCCCATTGTGGGACTAATAAGGGTCACTTAGTCTAATCTTAATCTAATCTAAAGACAAAGTCAGTGAAGGAACCCAGCAGTGGAGTGACATGAGATTGAAGACGAGCCGTGCTTTCTGGATCAGCTGAGGGGCCTGATTGGTCAGCACAGGAACACCAGCCAGGAGCAAGTCCTGCCTTGAGATGGTCAGAGACTGACGGAGCACCTGGGAGGCCTTCTTGGAGAGAAACGCTCGAAAAGGAGAAAGCTGCTGGCCAGGCTTGCAGTTTGAGCTGAGAACAATAACTGACAACTGGTCATCCAGAATCTCACCAAGGCTTTGTGCATCGTCAGATTGAGTGACCAAGGAGCTCTCCAATGAAATGGTAAGACTATGGTGAAGACCTGTAGATCCAGGGATGAACAGCAGCTCAGTCTTGGTGGGATTCAGATTAAGGTGGTGGGCATGAAGAAATGTCAGCCAGACATGATGAGGTGCACCTGGAAACCCGAGAGTCAGAAGTCTGTTGAGTGTTAGCAGCACAGCAGTGCTAGGAGAGCACTTCCCTCATTAGATGGTGAGTTGATAGAGTTCTAAACTCTGCAGAGCTGCAGCTCAGAGGTGCCCAGTTTGACACTCAGGGTTGACGTTCAGTCTGTCGTGATCCGCCTGATTCAGCTAATAAGCACCTCCAGATGATCTTGGTTCAGGTGTGTTAGATCTGGGCTGGAAGTCTGCAGGAAGGTGGGTCATGTTTTTACATTGCATGCTTGTCTGTATGTGCAGTATTCACCTATTATCTACACCCTGCATGGACATGACCTGCCATGCATGGCTTCATGTCCTTTTTGGCCACCAGTGATGTGTTTTATGAGGTGATGATTCCACTTCACCACTGTTGCTATGCCTCCGAAGTTTTCTTCCTCTGATCCAAAATCCGGAGGGTTAATTTCCCGCCAAACTGTACCTCATCCTGGAGCCTCGCTGGCTGCCTTCCTCCATACTGCACGCAGTACTGATCAGTGTGGAATAACCAAATGTATAATTAAGTATCATTAATTTTGATGGACAAAGGAAATCATTTTGATGAGTGGAGCGTTGGAAATGCGGCCTCAGGGTTATTGTTATCCATTTCTCCATTCAAAAACTATTAATATGACTGAATGGATGAGCTGAATCAGGTGTGTAGAAACAGGTAAAACACTGCATTGCAGGAACCCACTATTTGCTATTCTCTGCATTTACACTTATTGTGTGTTATATTTTCATCAAAACGTTTGTTTTCATCAGTCATTCATTTTTGCTGATTCTGTCCATGAAAGTCTCTGTTTCTACAGCCAGCTCACTCCTGCACGGTGGTGTTAGTTTGCCTTAAATTTACTATTGTTTATGAATAACAAATACAAAGTGGCAACAAATATAAGCAAACAAGTGGGGGTCCTAGAACAGAGCCCTGTGGCACACCATAGTTTTCTTTCACACATACAGCAAAATGCGGTTTCACCTACACTATAAACTAATAGTCAGTTCATTTGACTCCAGCCAGGTTTTCTAGCCTGTCTGCTGTAACTGTGTGATGTATGTTGTTAAAAGCTGTATGTTGAGATCAGACTGTATGAGTAAAGTCATGTAAGAGTAAAAGATGATCCTCAGCAGTTCTGATGAGACCTGACTGAAATATTTAATGTTATGTTAACGAGCAGAACACACCGCGGAATCTGAGTCGTCTCCTGATCTGCTGTATAAAAGCTCACTGCTGTACTGAGCTGCTGTAAGTTTGTAGTCAGAGGTTACTGTGCTGAGCTCAGCCGCCATGAGACATCTTGACGAAAGGAATAATAAAACTAAAAACAAATATGAGCTTGTAGTACAACGAGCTTCACATGGTCAGCGTCTCAAACCTGCTTCAGTTTGATTAGTGACCTAAAAATAGAGCAGAATCTTCAAAATTCCTTTTTCATGTTTCTTGTCATAACAAGGTTTGAGAACATTTAATTAAAAAATCCCAGATTTTCAATAATGTGGTCTCAGACTTTTGGACTAAACAAACAACTGAATGTTAAATTCAGTACAGACACATCAGCCCTCACTGCTTCAGTGCAGAGATTATTATTATTATTATTATTATTATTATTATTCAGAACTAGAACAGCTCAAACATGTTTGTTATAATGTTCTGTCATTTGTTTAGCTGTTCAGTGATGTGACTGACACACTCCCTTCTTCTTCTCTCTCATTTCACCCTGTTCCTTTTTCTCTCTCACATTTTCTTGGTTTCTGTTTTTTGCTGCTGTAGATTCTGTGCTGAGTCCAGATCTTCCCATCATCAACATTCAAACAGATATCATTCAGGACGAGAGCGCTAGCGCCCCCATCAGGACGCCTGGAACGCTGTCTGAATCAGAGGATGAATGTGAGAGCACTAAACTCTGACCTGATGAGAGTCCATTACATTCCAGTTCTCCGCTCTCCATTAGTGTACCAATCACTCCTCCAAACATTCACCAGCTCCGCCGACCAACCCGACTGCAGAAATGTCGTTACACAGAGCGAGGATTAAAAACGAGAGTTATGTGTAAGTTATCAGTGTAACTAATATAAAGGAATCAGTGGATATTTTTTTATTGTGGCCTACAATTATCAATGTTTTATTTATTTATTATGTTTATTAGCTTTATCTGAGATGTTGCAGTTGCCTTGAAATGAGCATTTGACAGTTCAGTGAAGTTACTGTTGTTTGTAATGACCTGATCGGTCAGTCCGACATGAGATTCAGACCGCCTCAAACTGTATTTCTGTAATAAACGACACCAACTTTACAAAACATTACTTACAAATTCTAAAGAGCGCCACCTAGTGCTGAATGTTAGTGTAGTCTGTATAAATAACTACAGCAGCTCCGAGTGGACACTGTCTGTACCGTCATCAGCACCAGGTTTCAGACCTCTGCGTCCGCTTACATGACTATTAATATTTACATTAATAATTACACCAGAACATAGTTGACAAGTCTACATTTACGTCAGTGCTAAGTACTTCATTAGTAGCCGATACTGGCGGCTAAACTCTTTCAGTGTAGTTTAACTTCCAGTTCTGAGTGGAGTTGGTTTCATGAATTATTTCCAGACTAATGAAGAATGTTTGGTTTCATGTTTTGCAGAAAAACAGACCTCTTACATGCTAGTTTAGCTCTCAGGATCAGATGTTAGTGTGAAAGGATGTGGCGCTAAATGTGCCTCGATACGGTCGCAGTCTGAGCAGCATACGGTTTTAATCACGTTACAGATGTTGGTGGATGGACAGTTGGGAGTTTTGCCAACTTATCAGAGCTCTGATTGGCGTAGTGCGTTGTGTATGTGAGGAGAGAGAACTGAAGCTCAGTCTGGCAGTGGTTCTACCCACTACACTAAACTGACCACTCCATCACACTACAGTGTAGAATTTCACCTCTGCAGAAGGTTTTAGTGGGGAAATATGTGCCAGTGGTCATTAGAGGGTTGGCCTCATAAACTGAACGCTAATTTTGGACGCATTGTCGCATTAAGGCACCTTTTTTTCATAAGTACATCTGAGTGTTTATCTGTCAGTGGAAAAATATTAGTCATGTCTGAATGAAGTGAACAGTTTGTATCCGTCACTTAAGTGCTTCTCACTAATGTTTCCAACAACTCTAATTCTCATGTACAAATTCAGTCTGTATATAGAAACATGTATTTACTCTATCAGAGATAAAAGAATATCTAAGAATATAAATATATATGTTAACATGCTGGTGGTATTTTTAGTATGTCCACTACACTGACCACACTGCAGGTTCTTATTCACTGCTCTCAGACAGGCTTTATGATGAGATTAAGGTACTTTTATTTTGTTCTTAGCTCCAAACAGTGCAGCACGCCTACTAATTTAGAGTTCCAGTCTGAATCTCTGGACTCACTTTGGACTGACGTTCTGTGATGTTCACTGAAGTTCTAAACTGAGCTGATCAGTCTGCTGTGAATTTAAGGTAACATTAACAAAGTCTGCAGACGTTGTAAACCAGTCTGCATTGATCTCGTGTTCCCCTCACAGCCTGAAATAAGGTAGGACATTTTTTAAACTTCAACTCAAAAAATATAAGTAAACACTTCAGTACGCCAGGCCTGTAGGGGGCGATAGTACCTTGTAAAATGTGACGTCATACGGCTGTAGAGGAACAATGTGAGCACTGCTGTGTCTGATCCACTCGTACCAGCGCAACACACACTAACACACCACCACCACATCAGTGTTACTGCAGTGCTGAGAATGATCCACCACCCAAATAGCACCTGCTCTGTGAGGGTCCATGGTTCCTGCTGGTGGCTAATAATCACCCTTCTGGAAATAGACTATTAGAACCATTAGGATTAAAACCTAATGGTTTTGCTTTCTAATGGGAATTGGCTTAAGGATTACCACTACTTTCCTGTAGGACACCTTTAGATGCCACTTGGAAACCATCAAATGCATCTATAATCAGAACACCTGTTAAACCATTAGAGTCCTTTTACACTATGATATCAACCATCTGGAGAACAAAGAACACCATTAGAGACTTTAAGACACCAGCAAGAACCAGCAGAACCATTTAATGTTTTCTCAGAAATGCAGGCGCTAAGTCTGTGTGACCAGTAAGGTCCAGACGTTCAGTCCAGAGAAGATCGGAGATTCAGAGTCGGCAACTCTGTGTTTGTAAAATTCTGTTAAACGCCTTTAGACTGAAATCTAAAGCTCGTCTGATCTGAAGACGAAAAAGTCCAGTTACTCTCGCAGCTCCTGAGGATTTACGGCTTAAATCGGTTGACCTGATGTGAACTGACCAGTCTGTCCAGTAGGGTATTATTTCCACACTGAATGTAAATGTAAACGTCATTAAGATGAGTGAGAAACAGCTGCAGTGGAACATTGAGATTTATAATAAATAATAATCAAAACAACCTCAACAGACTTTACCTCAGTGTTCAGAGGCTCATCAGCAGGAACGAAGGCCGTCAGTCCATCAGTCCATCAGAGCCTGAGTGTTTCTGCCTCCACAGAGTTCCTGTTCATCAGAGAATCCGAGTTTCTGCTCTGACTCTGTAGATATTAGCGCAGTGCGGCGCTGTGTTGTGCCATAAAATGACCAAAAACACAATTAAATTAAAAACCGCTAATCAGGGTTATCGTGGCGGTTCCAGCAGGTGAAAATGACCTAGAACCAGAACCGTACGTTCTGTTGGTTCCTTGTTAGGTGAGTTGTTTTTTTAAAGTGCAGGAAATGGCTCTGAATCACTATCGCAGGTTTAAAGAGGGAAACTTTCTCAGTATCAGCTTTAACGTCGAACTGAATCAGGTTCAATTTGTCTCTTTGATGTTTGTCGTGATTTGCTGGTTTGGTAAATTAAGAAAGTCACACTTTGATGTTTTCAGCATGTTGATGTGAAGCTGAAGGTGAACTGAGTGTCAGTTTGTGTTGATGGTTGTGAAGAAAAAGCCACTTTAGATTCTCGTCTGTATTCTGTGCTGTGAATGAAGCTCCCTGTAATGTAGGAACACGGGCGTGGGGGGCGGGGGGTGGGGGGGGAGGGGGGGGGTTGGGCGTCAGGTGATGTGTTTCAAGTCAAAAGTGACTTAACTGTAATCACTGTCTGTGAAAAAACACCTCAAAACGCAAAGTACATCCAGAACGTGTCAGCGCAGACACCACGGGGCTGAAATCGGCTCCTTGTCAGAACTTTCAGTTCCGCCTTAAATGATGCGGCTGTTGCCTTTTTACCATTTAAGGTGGAACTGAAAATGCCAATAAGAAGCTGGTGAGTATGAACTGAAGGTTGGCTTTTAAAAACACTGAAAACACATAAACATCACAAGAAATCACAGCTTTGCGAGTGAAATCATTTGTAATCTGGCCAATATATTTAATATTTTAATTTAGTAATATTTATCATATAATATTTATCAGAGTCTGTAAGATTGTTGGAATATATTTTTATTGTTTTTAGTCGTTCTGCAGAGAAACGTTCTCCACAGGCAGATGACATTGTTTGGTTTAAGAACACACTTACAAATGAAGATGCCTAAAGGGTTCTGTGTATGATGCCATAAAAGAACTTAGCTTATAAAAATTCATCCATTATGAGGTTCTTTGGAGAACTAGTTTGTAAACATGTCAGTTTGAAGAACCTCCACTTAATGAAAAGTTTCTAGAAAGAACCTTTAAATTGGTGAAGAACTTTTTTCCATCATGTGAACCTTTAAAACTTTAAATCTGTTTTTGAATGTGGTTGTTTAGGGAACCGAACATGGTTCTTCTGTGGCGTCATTCAAAGAACCTTTTTAGTACTTTGTTTTTTCGGCATTAAGTCTTGAAGCAAAACCAGGTGATCTGGAATGAGATGGTTCCTCTGGATAAAATCACTCAGATATGAGGTTCTGTTCGCAAATCTGATCAACATGTTTGATGATTCTCATTACGAGATGACGAGGAAAATGAAACATATTGATCAGATTTGCGATGTTTTTTGCAGCTCAGCTGCTCAATCTGCTCTTTACTGTAATGTAATAATCTACAGTGCACTAACGTGGCTAACGTGGCTGACTGTTGGATGCTGTAAGAATCATTTAAAGGTTCTGAGAACACACCTGAAAGCTAGAACCCACTTAACGCAGCACGTAACCGGTGTGAATTTGTACAAACGTTATTGTAAACTTCTCTTTTGTCTTGTTTTGTTTGTCTAATGTGTTTTATTTGCAGTTTAAAAAGAACAAAAAGTGGCCAAACAAAAAAACGGACACTGTGCAGCGTTCAGGATTCTCGAGATCTTAAGGCCTTATTTCTGATTTGTGTTTTTTTCCGGGAAGGAGCTGCGTCTGTCTGTCTGTGCAGCTCTGCAGTCTCAAAGACGAGAGAGGTTTTATTAATAATGTCCTGATGCCTCAACAGAATGTGATACTGATTTAAAAATGTATTTTAAATAAATCAGTTTAAAAGAAAATCTCTTTCATGACTGTTTTAATGAAATCGTTGCGTTAGTGTTGTTTTTGTGCCCATGAAAACAGATCAGAGCGTCCACAGCTGGAATAAGACGAAACACCTGTCAGAGATTTTGGGCTGCTGTAGTGGAACTGAGCAGTAAATGCAAATGTTCTTCTGTGAAGTAAAACAGGTGATGAAGCTCCACTGAACATCTCTCTGAGATGGAGATGTCTCTGAGATGGAAGATGCTGATCTTCATGCTGATCTTTGTGCTGATCTTCATGTTTCCTTAGAGTTCGCAGCATGAAGTCCAGAAAAGCCTCAAAGTAGCTGCTCCACCTAACGTCCCTATATAATTTCACCACAAGGGGTCAGTGCTTCACATGACTACTAGGGTCAGAAAACCCTCAGCACAATAACTACAAATGCATCAAAAGGTAAATATGGAGGGTGCAGGTGCGTAACACCATCTCTGAAACCAGAAGGACGATTTCAGACACAGGTATTTTAAAAGATCCTTTAAAAGATCCTAATATAATATATATAATATACATACATCATCTAAACCACTTATCCTTCTGGGTCACGGTGGGGTGCTGGAGCCTATCCCAGCTCTCACTGGGCAGAAGGCAGAATACACCCTGGACAGGTCGCCAGTCCATCGCAGGGCAGACATACATACATATACAATCACACACACACTCACACCTAGGGGCAATTCAGCATTTCCAATCAGGCTGACTGCATGTTTTTGGACTGTGGGAGGAAACCCACGCAGACACGGGGAGAACATGCAAACTCCACACAGAAAGGCCCCCGGTTGTCCGGCCGGGAATCGAACCCAGGCCCTTCTTGCTGCGAGGTGACAGCGCTACCCACTGCGCCACCGTGCTGCCCAAATACAATACAATACAATACAATACAATAATAGTATAGTGCCATATTTGCACTATTTATACCCACAGACCTTAATCTGTATATGCCTTATGTCACTTTAGTGTTAATTTTAGGACCTTCTTATATTTATATTATTTACATCATCATTATTATTATTATTATTATTATTATTTTCTTTTTATTATTCTATTTTTCTACAATTCGTGTTTATTTTTTGTTTACGAGTAGTGTTTAGTATTTACACCATGGGGTCTGAGAGTAATGCAATTTCAGCACTCTGTATGTCCTGTACATACTGTAGTATTGACAATAAAAGCTGGCTTGACTAAAATCTTTACTTCAGTCTCCCTAAACTTTCCATCCTCACTGGAAAAGGTTTTTGTGACAAACCAACTACAGCCTCAGAAACACCGTTCCTTTCTTGCAGGCCGGTTCTTCCTGGTCACCATTTGTAAATCTCATTGATGTACCAGAAGACACTGTGTAGGTATTGACATGTCTGCCTCCTGGAGAGGTCACTGTTGTCCGGTCTTTAGTGTGAGCAACACAGCTGGGTGGTATTACAGGGACTTCTGGCTCGACAGAAACTGACGTTGTTGGTTCTGCCTTCACTGCTGCAGAATTTCACTGTCATGAAGGATTCAGTTTGTTTAGTTTGCTGATCCCGAACAGTCCAGAGTGGAACTGATTACAGAACAACTTTAATTTTAATTGTTTTAGTCATTGTTAATAAACAATAACACATTTCATTGAAATTAACTTTATTTTGAAAGACTACATTATGCAAATTACTTATTGAAATAACTTTATTATCTATGAAAGAACATGAAATTGTATTAAATCTGGCACGTTAATCACACGGGCATCGTTTAGTCTAGTCTGCCAACAGCGAAGTGTTATTTTTTGCTTGTGTACAGAACTCATTTAAAATGTATTAGAATCAAAGAATAATGTTTATAATTATTTACAATAACCAAACGTTTCAGTTCTGAAAACACTTTGAAAAGGAAATATTTATTAAATACTTTACATTAATGAGAACATTGCTGTAGAGGTGACCGTGGGTCTCCCTGCTGAGACGTCATCCGATCCTCTGAGGTTCTGTTTATCTTCTACAGTGAAACACCAGCTTTTTAAACACATTATTATATTCAAGATCTTATTTCATACAGTCATATTAGCAAACTTCAGCCAATGGAACAGAATCTGTGACGCCAGGCGGAGCAGCTCAGCATGGGGGACCACCACACATGGAAAGGAGGACCACCACTGTCACCACATCAGCCTTTGCAGTAGTTACAGTTAGCAGATTCACAAAAAATCTGATTGGTCTGATTAGTTCTGTTTTGACCAAACAGGTTTTTTAAAAGGTAAAAAGAACACAAAATATCTCCAAGAGTGACTGGTCACTTTATTAGGAACACCTGTACACCATCAGCCAATCACGTGGCAGCAGCTTAATTCATAAAATCCTGTAGACCATGGGTCAGCGGGTCAGAGCTTCAGTTAGTGTTCATATCAAACATCAGAATGGAGACAAAACCGATCTGATTGAGTGAGTTTGCTGTTATTGTTGGTGGTTTAATTATTTCAGAAACTGCTGAATTGAGATTTTTTTCACTCGCAACCATCACAACCACCATAGTGAGTGGCAGATCTGTAGACTCCTTGTGGACGAGAGGTCAGTGAAGAATGATCAGACCTGTTAGATTTGATAGAAAAACGTTACAGAACTTCTTTACCACAGTGGTGATTAGAAAAGCATCTGTAAAGGCAGAACACATCTGTCCTTGAGGCAGCTGGGCTACATCAGCGGAAGACCACATCGCTGTCCACTCGCGTCAGCCAAGAACAGGCTTCAGTGGACACAGGTTCACCCAAACTGGACAGCTGAAGATCAGAGAAACGTGGTCTGGTCTGATGACTCTGGATGTCTGCTGCCTCATACAGATGGAAGAGGCAGATTCTGGCATCAACCGTCTGAATCCAGGAACCGAACCTGCCTTGTGTGAACAGCTGAAGCTGTGGTGGGGGTGTAGTGGTGGGGGGTGTACTGGTGGGAGGATGTTTTCTTGCCGCATATTTGGGTCCCATAATACCAACATGAAAACTATTCACAATATCATATAAATCAAGATCCAAAATAGACCCAAACATTATAACAAGACTCGGCTACAATATGGAGATTAAATATTTAAGCCATGCTTTAAGACAGAAGAAGACTGAGCTGATACCTCTGTGCTGCAGTTGTTCCTGTTTTTCTGGTTTTTATTCTACTTGGCAGACAGAAGCATGAGGACGTCTCGTTGGCAAGCTTTTTTTCTTGCTACTTCCTCCTGAAAAATTTCAAACAACAAATTTGCATGCAGTGGACACGAGATATGACCACAAGATATGAGGTGAGGTATTTCAGCGCTGTTTCCTTAATACGTTCCAAGCACTCAATACATCAGGTATGACCCACAGTGCCGACTGTCCCCACCAAGTACAGCAGGACTGATATATCAGCCTGGAGAGTTTAGGTCCAGCACATCTGTCTCTAATGTCCAGATGCCCCTTCATTACCTGGATCAGGTGTTGTAGTTCACTGAGCAGCCCTGGAATACAGCAACATCAAAACAGAAATTTGGCCAGAACAGGAAAGAATGATGACCAAATCAGCAACACGTCAGAGTTAACACAACCAAACTGCGTCTGCATCTGCATAAAAATAGAGCCTCTATTACAATTTGTAGAAACACTGTTTGTGCTGTTTATTCAGCTCTTGCTGACATTAAATTCTCGTGGTCGTGAAGATTTGATAACACACCCGCAGCCATCATTTAACCAAAGATGAACAGTTGAATTTCTGTAACCACTGTTTTCACTGAGCAGCACTTAATTATTTAAATCACTCAAGCTCAGTATTTGGTCCTGTGTAATAATGATTGAGCTCAGACAGTTCTCCAATAAAGTCCTTATAATGCAGGGGTGTCCAGTCTGATCCGCAGAGGGCAGTGTGGCTGCAGGTCTTCACTCCAACAAAGCAGGAGGTCACCTGATGAAATGTTTGAAGACTAAGACCAACTGATTAAAGAAGTAGAATCAGATGTGCTCCGGCTTGTTTGGAGTGAAAAGGGGGGCAGTTGTGGGCTGGAGGTTAGGGAACAAGCCTTGCAACCGGAAGGTCGCTGGTTCGATTCCCTGAGCCAACAGTACATGGCTGAAGTGCCCTTGAGCAAGACACCTATCCCCCAACTGCTCCCTGGGCGCTGTGGATAGGGCTGTCCACCGCTCTGGGCAAGTGTGCTTACTGCCCCCTAGTGTGTGTGTTCACTAGTGTGTATGTGGTGCTTCACTGCACAGATGGGTTAAATGCAGAGGTGAAATTTCCCCATTGTGGGACTAATAAGGGTCACTTAATCTTAAAACCTGTAGCCACACCGTTTGTGGATAAGACTGGACACGCCTGTTTTAATGTTCCGTCAGTCTGCAGACCAGTCCATTCTGACGAGCTACAGTCTGGAACAGCCAACATCAACACATCTTACTTCCAACAAACGCAATTTAGTCCGTCATTTGAGAGAACTGTTGTTTTCCTTTCTCCCTCTCGGTGCACTTGTGACGCTTTAAAGAATACCTGAAGCTCCGCCCACAGTCTGAGCAGTAATACGGTTTCTCTCCTGTGTGGATGCGCTGGTGTTTCTGGAGACCATTCAGTTGGCGAAAGCTCTTCCCGCATTCCGAGCAGTGATACGGTTTCTCTCCAGTGTGAACGCGCTGATGGGCTTTGAGGTTACATCTGTCAGTGAAACTCCGCCCACATTCTGAGCAGATGTACGGTCTCTCTCCGGTGTGGATTCGCTGGTGGGCTTTTAAATTACATCTATCAGTGAAGCTCTTCCCGCAGTCTGAGCAGCGATACGGTCTCTCTCCGGTGTGGATGCGCTGGTGGAGCTGGAGATGGTTCAGTGTGGTGAAGCTCTTGCCGCACTCGGAGCAGTAATACGGTTTTTCTCCAGTGTGAATGCGCTGATGAGTTTGGAGGTTGCTTCTCTCGCTGAAGCTCTTCCCGCATTCTGAACACTGATACGGTTTTTCTCCGGTGTGAACACGCTGGTGTCTCCGTAGACTGCTCCGTACGGCAAAGCTCTTCCCGCACTCTGAGCACTCAAACGGCTTCTCGCCGGTGTGAACGCGCAGGTGTATTCGGAGGTGATTCTGTTTCTGAAAGCTCTTGCCGCACTCCGAGCACAGATGCGGCTTCTCTCCGGTGTGAATGCGCTGATGCACCTGAAGATGATGCCGCTGAGTGAAGCTCTTGCCGCATTCTGAGCAGTGATGAGTTTTCTCTTTTCCAGAACTCTCCTGCAGGTGGCTGTGAGGTGTGTTATTGTAGAGAGCACCAGAGGATGTTTGCTGAGTACCGAAGCTTATTATGGATTCCATGTTCTCACATTTAATCTCTCGTGAGATCAGCAGGGTGACGTACTCCATTTGCAGATATGTTGGTGGCAAAACTGTGTAGAAAAATGGACACTGGAGACCACGAGGAGACTTGCGAGAGGATCTCACTCCATTCTGGAAGAAAAAAAAAAAGTCATATGCAACCATAGTGTGATCAACTTGCACTGTTTCAAATGCAGACAGTTTTTCATTACTTTGAACCAAAATAAACAATAAAATCATAAGTAAACAACATTTTTTCATGCCAGGAAAACTACACCATCACACAGCCACTGCCAGCCTGTACTGTCAGCACCAAACAGGATGGACTCTAGTCTCACAAGTCAGTCTCCTACCATCAGAGTCTGGTGTATTTTGATGCTTAATGTGGACTAAAGCTGTCAAGTCTGCCAGTTACAGCTGGTTGACTGACATGCAGAATAACCACAGACTGCTGCCGTAGCCTGATGTGGAGCTGCAACCAAAAGCATTGGCTAAGCTGAGGAACTCTCGTTTAACAGCTACTAAATGCTTGAATAGCTTTTAAAAATATGATGCCTGTTTGCTGACATAACAGAGCAGGTGGTCAGCGTTCTCCTGTCTGTTCAGCTGCCCAATGAGGATAAGTTAGCGGCAGTTTGAAAAGATGTGGTGGCTTCAGATCTTCATACAACTCTTCTGGGAGAAAATAGGAAAAAATACATTTAAAAGTTGAAAAATCCACTTTTCAATCGTATATTAATCATTTTAATTTACCTTTTATCACACGGCGGTAAACTTATGCTAAAGAGAAATTAATCCAGATTACAGCGGACATGCAGGCGGGATTCAGGAAAGTTGGAGGAACATCTAGAAATGGAAACATCATTGCTAAAATTCGCTGGATCACTGAAAATGCCTTTAACTGTGTTGACCACAAAAGCTCCTCGGGGTCACAGCAGAGCATCTCGCTGTTCTAATCAAGCATCTCTACACTGACTGATCAGCCACGGTCAGGGGAGGAATGGACAAACAGACTCGTTCCACATCGGTGAAGGGGTTAAATAAGGCTGCCCACTGTCACTGTACTCAACCTGAATGATGAACGTACAGTGAGAGAAGCAGGTCTCAAGGAAGATGATGGAGCATCGATCATCGTTTCATAACCACGACCTATTCATTACCTTTCATGTATTTTTCCAATTTTATGATGTAGTCATAACGTATTTCTCTTACAATACAAGAGTAGACAACAACAAAAGAGTGGCTTAATATCTCTTCATCTTCGTATAAGCATGTACATAATTTCACATATTTAAAATATATATCATTAAATAAGATTTTTTTTATGAGGTGGGAGCCTCCAACCCTGGCGCTGGACATCTACCTTCCTGTGGGGTCTAGTTCCAACCACACTTGCTCCAGCTAATTAACCTCGTCCCAGTTCCCCGACTGGCTGGATCAGATGCATTAGGGAGCGGGGCAGCTCATTAGAGACAAGCTGGACCTTAACTCTGCAGGAAGGTAGATCTCCAGGATTGCTTTAGTCTGGTACTGGTCATGTTGTTCATCCTCGCATCATCAGGCTCACAAAGATCCCAAACCTTCTAGTAGCTACACTGTAAAACATAACTTAGATTGGTGGAAAATACATCAATTAAATTCAATGTGCAGATGACACGACACTCGTCATTACAAAGAGAGATCAAGAACAGAGTGAAAAGATGGTTCTTCAGGTCAGGAAAGTCCGCTCACTTCAGCACTGATGTGGATGATGTGGAGATGGTGGACAGCTCGAAATCAGTCATTAATATGCCGGGACAAAGAGCTGTCCCCTTCAGCATCAGGCCTCCAACACAATATTATGAATAAAAAGAATTTTTAGATCTTTTAATACCAGCTAAACACTTTCACTAATAACTGTTCTGAGTCTAAGTTCTCAAAAAGTGTCAAAAAGAAAGAGTCTTCAGACGCTGAGTTTGTGGAAAGAGGAAAAAAAGGCTTCTTCTTTATTTCAGCATCAGGTGGCACAGGGTCTCGAGACCCCAACTGCGCAAATACAGTGTTCCACACAACAGTTTATACCATTTATCTGGGGTAATTTGAGATCCCCCACCTTACTGCTCAAATTTTGATATTAGCTCATTTTCTAATAGGTGCATCTCTTCATCCATCAATCTGGTCATCGCATGATGAGCTCACTCCTCAAAACTGACTTCAGCAGGTTTTTCACCAGTCTGCTCTACCTTTCAAGGTCAACTTGCCCCTCTCTTCACTGGGTCAGTAGGTACACACAGGCCTCTCTGTGAACCCAGAGGCTTTCCAGTGTCTGGAATCTCCTATGCAGACAGACTAAGGCCTCCCTTTGTGAGAGAATTAATATTCTCTGTTAGCCAAAACTCCCTATTTGGTTATTGATTACAATGTCTAATCTATTTGATTACTGATTAAGGGAATATTTATTCAAAATCTCCATCAAATAACAGAGGATCCATCACTCAGATCAGCTCTGAGCAGAACGAGGATGAAGGAGCTCGAAAAGATCTTCAAATGCAATGATGTGTCGACACACACAAAGGTCAGAACTGACCAGGCTGTGGTCTTCTCCATGGTTCTTTATGGACAATAAACAAGCCAGACTGTAAAAATGTAGATGACTTTGAAACAGTTACGCTTGAACAGTTTAAAACAACAAGATTCAGAGGAATCATGAACGAGCCATTCAGAAGCCTGAGGACCCAAATAGGAGACGTGACGTTCTGGAGGAACACTGTCCATACGGTCAGCAGGAGTCCGAATCGAACTGATGGCAAAGAACAACAATGATAACGGTGATATCAGTCCTACAGATCAGTACAGATCTGTGACAGGATTAGATCACGTTCACTCTGAAATTACCTCCCACATCACATCCAGCATCTTCTGATCAAATCAGCACCATAACCATCCAGACGTCTGGGACTGGATCAGCGCCAAACAGTTTCCTGTAAAAATAAGATTGATAAGTTGTGTTTAATGTTTTCAGTTATTAAAATTTTTTCCCATTTTTGAGATGATTTTGAGTCAGACTGAGTCTTAACAGAACATAAAGACTAAACAAAGCTACACTTATAACAGTAAAGTCTCATGTTTGCTCATATATGTGGAGACATTAACATTAATGTGCTCTGTGTTACTTTTGGTATTAATGTTGATAATTACTGATGAAGCCATTACTGATGTTTCTGACTTAAACCGTTGGCTTTTTATTTTTAATATGAAGCAACTGCTACTGTGCTGTACATCACATGATCATAGTCTGCATCTTATTTGATTGCTATAATAAACAAGACTGGAGAGAAGAAAGAAAAACATAAATACACTCTGTATTCAACATTTTCTCTGCCCTCACTGTTTGTTTAAGTATTTTTAAGGAGCATCTGCTCCAGTCTGTTGAATGTGTTGTTCAGTTCTCCAGATGTTTCTGCATCGAGAGCTTCATCTCAAAGGATATGATTCCACGTCCTGCTGCACCAACTGTGATCTTCTATTTAGCTAGATATAAAAGTTGAACACTTAAAACAGAAAAACACGGATTGCATTTATAATCTCTCTGTTCATCAGGATATTATAATAAAGATCTGATGTTATGCTACACTGCTGTGTTATTAACAGACATAAAGGTATTCAACATCTGCATCATTAAGAGTAGATCTACATTTCAGAGCTGCAGAAATACGGAGCTCATAAGAAAATAATAGTTTTAAAATATTACACAAGAAGACTGACAGTGAAAGGAATAAAGCAAAACCTCTAAAAACATTAATGTTTCTCAACAAGACAAAAAATGCATAGGAATGAAAATAAAAAGAAAGAAAGAAAGAAAGAAAAAACAGTGTAGAGCCTATAAACTCATGAATCATTTAACAGAATTTCAGATTAAAAAATAATGACAGGTCATTTTTTGCGCTGTTTGCTTAAATGTTTAAATGTAAAGACGAAGGACTGAAACACTAATGAACAAATTCTAATTGTAAATAAACGTAGATTAATAATTGAAACCTTCAATCCTTAATCTTAATCTGATAAACGACAAACTAAGTAAAAAGACAGAGAATGAAGTGATGAGGAATAAGAGCTGATCAGGCGACTCTCAGACGGAGCTTCTTATTCTCTTATTAGCTTCCTGAATGAAGCTGCTGCACCACCTGCTGGAAAAACCATAGAATCCATTAAGTGTATCTGCTGGTTCCTGATGGTTTTGTAATGTGTTTTGTGTTTTTTAATGGGTTGATATCACAGTGTAAAGGATCCTAATGGTTTAACAGGTGACCAGTGGCTGATTCTAAATGCATTTGATGGTTTCCTAATGGGGTCTAAAGGTGTTCTACAGGAAGCTAGTGGTCTGTATTACAGGACCGTAAATATCAGATTTGTGTGTCCAGTTTAAAAGACGAAAACCTGAAGAAAAGAAGAACCGACTTAGTAAAAACTGTAAAGACTGTAAGACTGTAAAGGATGTAAACACTGTAAAGACTATAAAAGGCTGTATAGACTGTAAAGAATATAAAAGCTGTAAAGACTGTAAAGACTATAAAGGCTGTAAAAGATGTAAAGGATGTAAAGACTATAAAAGCTGTAAAGAATAAAGGCTGTAAGACTGTAAAGTATGTAAAGACTGTAAAGACTATAAAAGCTGTAAAGACTGCAAAGACTATAAAAGCTGTAAAGAATAAAGGCTGTAAGACTGTAAAGGATGTAAAGACTGTAAAGACTATAAAAGCTGTAAAGACTGCAAAGACTATAAAAGCTGTAAAGACTAAAAACTATAAAAGCTGTAAATTATGTAAAGGATGTAAACACTGTAAGGATGTAAAGGCTATAAAGACTGTAAGACTGTAAAGGCTATAAAGACTATAAAAGCTGTAAAGGCTATAAAGACTGTAAAGGACGTAAAAGCTGTAAAGGATGTAAGGGTGTAAAGACTGTAAAGTATGTAAATGATGTAAAGACTGTAGATGATGTAAAGGACGTAAAGGCTGTAAGACTGTAAAGGATGTAAATGATGTAAAGACTGTAAAGGATGTAAAGACTGTAAATGATGTAAAGGATGTAAAGACTGTACATGATGTAAAGGATGTAAAGACTGTAAAGGCTATAAAGGCTGTCAAAGACTGTAAAGATTATAAAGACTGTACAGGATGTAAAGACTGTAAAGGATGTAAATGATGTAAAGACTGTAAATGATGTAAAGGATGTAAAGACTATAAAAGCTGTAAAGTCTGTAAAGACTGTACAGGATGTAAGACTGTAAAGGATGTAAATGATGTAAAGACTGTAAATGATGTAAAGACTGTAAATGATGTAAAGGATGTAAAGACTATAAAAGCTGTAAAGGCTGTAAAGACTGTAAAGGATGTAAAGACTGTAAAGGATGTAAATGATGTAAAGGATGTAAAGACTACAAAAGCTGTAAAGACTGTAAAGACTGTAAATGATGTAAAGACTGTAAATGATGTAAAGACTGTAAAGACTATAAAAGCTGTAAAGGATGTAAAGGCTATAAAGGCTGTAAGGGCTGTGTAAAGGCTTTAGGAACCAAACTGCTCAGATATGAAGCATCTCCATCAGATAAGATCAGGAATTACTACGAATATTCATTTATTAATGTTTAACGTTTTAAACATTTTCACTCAAAACACAAGAAGTAAACCCAGCGTTGAGATTCTTACCTTCAGCTGAGCAGCTCCTGTTTCTGTTTCTCTCAGCGGGCAGTTACAGGGCTGACCTCAGATCAGGCTCCGCTGTTTTCAGGCCGATCATGGTCAGAACAACCGACCGTAGATCAGCTCTGCTGCTCGGAGGGCGGATCTTCTTCTTCTCCGCTTTAGCGGCTCTGTTTATTGGCGCAGTTATAAATTAGCGCCCCCACCTGGGCTTCAAAGGGACGTTACACTGGAACCACGTGATCACAGAGTCTCCCACCCGTTTTCAGGTTAACCCCGCTCACACGAGCAGACAGCTGGCTAGTTTTTCATACAGCACAGAGTGATGGTCTGTAGGGTCACCAGTAAAGCAGAGTGGAGTCCAGAGTCCAGGGATCTCAGAGCCGCTGCAGACGGTTTGTTCATTCACTGTTTTCTGAATGTGTTTCTTTGCTGAATGAAATTCTTCTCAAATAAATAAATAAATAAATTTTTTTACATTGCAAAACTGACATATACAATAATAATAAACAAATAACAAATAGAAAAGTGGGCTCAGCGGTGGTCTCAGCATCGGGCAAAGGTAGTCAGCCGTATTAGGCCCCCATCAGCCAAGGTCTTCCATTAGCCAAGGGCCACCATCAGCCAATGGCCCCCATCAGCTAAGGGCCTCCTTGAGCCAATGGCCCCCCTTCAGCCATGGGCCCCCCATCAGCCAACGGCCTCCATCAGCCATGGGCCCCTCCATCAGCCAAGGGCCTCCTTCAGCCAATAGCCTCCATCATCCATGAGCTCCCCATCAGCCAATGGCGTCCATCAGCCAAGGGCCTCCTTCAGCTAATGGCATCCATCAACCAAGGGCCCCCCCATCAGCCAAGGGCCTCCATCAGCCAAGGGTCTCCTTCATCCAAAGGCCCCCCCTTCAGCCATGGGCCCCCATCAGCTAAGGGCCTCCTTCAGCCAATGGCCTCCATCAGCCATGAGCCCCCCATCAGCCAAGGGCCTCCTTCAGCCGATGGTCTCCTTCAGCCATGGAATCTTCAGTTCAGTCTAATGAAAAGTCGCTTTCGAGGCAGAACAGTTTATTCACGAATGAAAAACAGTATGTTGTCATCAGAATGTAAGCATGTAGTTCAATTTTTAAATGCTTGCAAAAATTGCTGCTTCACAGGTAGTTTGGTGATGAAGTTGATGAAGCTGGGTTTGAAAGCCAGCGAGTGTCTAAAAGAAGCATCGACCGGTATCAACACGTTACCATAGCCTGTGCGGCTCTCAGCAGGTTTAGGACAAATTCCTGTATTCAGTGTTGAGAGTTTTTGAGCTCCAAAAAGCACTATTTATTCAGCACCTGCTGAACATGGACGAAAAAACATTGGACGCTTCTATGTGGATGGATTTATCCAACAGACTAACATGGTTTTGGAATTTTATGGGTGTCTATTTCACAGTTGCCTCGAATGTTCTAATGTCAACATGGAAAATCCACTAACTGCTGAACTACAAGGTGATGTTTATTAAAATACAAGGGAAAGAATCAACTGTAATCGCTGGAATTCGTCGCCTGAATCATGTGGAAACAAACATGGATTAAGTTGAACTGTGAAAATGAGGAGGCTTTTTTGAAAACTGATTTTCTAGGACAAAATAAAACTGTGGGAAATTGCCTGAAACAGCCTGAGCTCAATGTCGGCCACCTAGTGCTCAAAGACAATTTCACACTAGAGAAACTCAATCAAGAAAAGAGGGCAAGTATTTCCAGGAATCTTATTTATGCACATCTCACCCAGAACATCAGAACTCTCGGCAACAGGGTGGCAATTCAGGGATATTCACAGATCTGGTTGATTTTAAAAGAATTTTATTTGTTTTTTCACCAGCTTTTACTGTAGTGACTCTACCAAACACATCATAAGGAACTTAATCGACAGAATTTACTGTAAATCATCATTCAATGCACCATTTAATAAGATGTTATTATTTACTGAACTCATTTTTGACTTCTCATCACAGGTATGTATTTGTAGCTAGATCAGTAACAAACATGAAACAGACCGGATTATTCCTGTTTTACAAAGTGGAAAATAATCTCTAGTCTAGAACAACCACTGGCTGTGAAGCTGACTGGACAGATAAACAAACGAGCAGCTCAATCTTGAGAAACAGTCAGCAGTTTAGCTGGTTCACTAACGTATTTGCCTTAGGTTTGTCTACAGTGAGTGAGATCTGGCTGAACCTGATACAAACCCTCCACCTTCCATGCAGCTTCATGCTGCATTTACTAGGATCAGGCCAGATTATTAGTGTCTTTATCAGCGAGGAGGACAAACAGGACGAAAACAACACAAAACAAAGCAAAACCCACACAACACAAAAGCAGTAATGCATGAGAACATAATGCTGCAGCAAAACAGGCCCATCTTCACCAGGCTTCTCCAGGGAATGGTCAGCCTGCACGTCTCTCATGATGGATGATGGCCAGCGTGCTTGAAAAAGCTTATTATTTTAAAATATGACCTCAGTAACCAGCAAATACACACGCAGGTAACTTTCATTATCAGACCAGTGGTCCCCAATCCTCCTCCTGGAGATCATCCTATCAGTTCAGCTCCAGGTCCAATCCATCACATCTGATCAACCCGACCATTCACCTCAGAAAGCCTTAGTTACATCCAGTTTGATCTGGATTGGAGCAGAACTGTACATGTAGGTTGATGTCCAGGAGGAGGATGGCTGACCAGGCTGAGAGACACTTTAAAAGGGCCCATTTCGTACATTTTTCTTGTTTTTATTTTTTTTTCCTTGACATTCATCTATGATATTGTGTAGTATTATGTACCAAATACAGCTGTAGTTCATTTTTACATAACATTCATTCTCAAATCTCTATTTATCCCTTAGAATTAAACAGACTGTTTTTGTTACTGTACGTTTAAGACTAATAAATGTGAACGCACTCTGTTCTGATTGGCTGTCCTGTATAGAGCCTCATTTAAACAGCAGTCTGGGCTGAAACACTCCCCATAACTTCAGTGCGAAGGGTCAGGACTAAACTGCTATAGGTCACTGTCTGCTATAAGTCCCTGTCTGCAGCTTAGTTTCCATATTTCTATATTTCTTTTATTAAAACAAAATTAGTTTTCCATGATATGGTTGATTTAATGTGGTCTCGAAATACTGTTTAAAGTGACTCAATGTTTATTTTATAGTATGAATTTGCTGGCCATGTTTTTCTTTTAGCAAATTCTAGCTAGGAGAACTGTGTGACGTACTATTCCATACATCAGCTGTGCAGGAATGATGAGACGGGGAGCGTTTAACAGAAAAGATAGATGATGAAAAGTTAATTCATCTCACTCACAATTCAGCCTGTTGGCTGCAGCAGCAGCCAGTTATATGTTCTCAATCTGAAACTGGAGCTCAGTTAAACTGCATTAAAACTACATTAACACTAACAGGTCATTAGAAGCTGTCTGTAGTACAGTGCTCCTCCAGATCTCAGGTCAATGAGAATTTGTCTACAGCAGTAGCTTGTGGTCTGTTTCTGCCACCCAGTGGCCAAAGCTTGCTAAGACAAGTTCCCCACCTGATTAGGTGGATAATGGAAGACACTGCTTGCGATTGTCTTGAAGACACCAACAGTTCAGTTTTAGACACGAGTCCAAGTGTTTAGGAAAGGCCTCAACGTGCAGCTACTGACTTCCATACAGATGAGTGACGGGAGAAAGCCAGCAGCACGAAAAGATGAACCGATGGGTTTATGAATCGTACTCCTGATCGATGAACTTGGCCATGGTGCTCAGCTGAATGTTTGACGTTCCCTCATAGATGGTGCCTGTAGGAAAACACGGCATTTAGCATATTAGTATAAAGTGGTATTGGAGCACCAGCCACATGCAGTCAGAGGGAAATCAGATTAGTCTGACCATGCTTCCACAAATCAAAGAATCCTTTGACCTGGTCACAGCTCCTCATGGAGAGCTTGTAGAGTTGGCTAACTGTGCATAACACTATACAACATCTGTATTACACATTTTTTATTTTCTTTATCTGTGACTGAAATGGATCCATATTCCCTGACTAGCACTGTGCCATGTAAGGGAGAACTGTTTAGTTTACTAAAATACAGGAATAAATGAATTTGGAGACTTTGTCATTATAAACTTGTCAACTTGGCGTCGAAGACCGGAATACAAAACTTGACTAGGCTGCACGTTTAATTCTCAATCCATGATTACAGTAACCATCAATTACCATGCAGTGTTTGTACAGTACGATGAGCAGCAGGCAGTAAACAAGTTAGGGTCTTTGTTTTGAACTGAGCTGCTGTTACTTTACCAAAATGTTGAGAGTCCAGTATGTTTAGTTTTCGATGGCTCAGCGGCCGCTGTTAATGTCAGCCTCATAACCTCATTTCACCATCCAGACACTAAGAAAACAATGGCTGATGTATGTAATAGTGCCCCAAATTGCCAATACAGATCCATTTTGGTCACAGCTGCTGTATTACTTACTGCACTAAGAGAAAGTCATTGTATATCTTTATATCTTATTATATATTTAATGTATATCTTATTATTAAATAAGCAAGATTCTGATTCAGTCTTAACTCTGGTAAGCATTGCTTCATGACCTTGGCAGAGCTCTGCATTAACAATTATTAGTCTACCAACACTGTGTGTTAATCCTTACTTTTTAAATACGGTCGCTGTCCAAATTAAAACAAGTATCTCCAAAATGGTAACTTTACAGGAGAGGGCAAAAACGTTCTTTCCTTTATTGTAAGTGAATGAGAAGATATTTAATTCCAAGTAATTTTAGAGCATTGCTATTGGTCCATTCATCTTGAAATTTTCACAAGATGTAAATCTGTTCAAATGATGCGGGAAAATAAAAATAATCGACGAAAATGGAGATGCATGTTTTTCTTTGGACAGCGACGATATACTTCAGTTACTTTTAGATGTTCTCCTGTGTGTCTGCATGGCCATTTTTTTATTATGGTGTATTTCACAAAGAAAAAATAGTTTCAATTAATCTCTAAACCAATGACTTTCCTATTGGATAATACTCACTTTAGGCTTAAATCATCCAGCTTTACTGAAAAGTCCTCAATCTTGCTGCAGGAAGCTGGGTCATGTTTATCTCTCGAGCTCTTCGATCATATTTTACACCTTGAAGCTGTATCTTATACCATGTGTTTATAATTACTGGTTCTCACTCACCTATTTTGCAGTCTCTGTAGTATTTCTCGATGGGGTAGTCCTTTGTGAAGCCTACTCCCCCCATCCACTCAATGCATTTAGACGTGGTTAATGTTGCAACCTGAAGACAACAGATTAACGCATTAATACATGCAGCAAAACATCTTTACATTCGTTTACATGTACAGTAAATTGAGCATCTATTACTGATCTATAACTTTAAGATAACAGCCATAGGAACACACTGATTTGTTCCCAATTCCCATCCTGGGGATTCGTTCTCTGCACATTTTTTTGTTTTTTCTTCTCTAACACACCTAATTCAACTTATCAGCTACTTATCAGCTTTACTAAAAACAAAGGATTGCAAAACAGTGATCATATAAGATCTTATTTAGTTTTGTTAGCTTAGTTTTGGATGTAGGATTTGATTTGTAGTTGGCATATTAGTTCCTGTGATCCTCTGTCTTGTAAAAATGAGCACCAAAAGTCATAACTCTTAGAATTAAATGCAACTTCAGAAAAAAAGCTGTTATTTGAGCACAGGTGTGTGTGTGTGTGTGTGTGTGTGTGTCTGTGTGTGTGTGTGTGTGTGTAGCACAGGACCTGCTCCCTTATCATTTATTGTGATTGATATCATGATAAATTATGTCACAAAATGCTTTTCTGGGTATATCATGATTTTGTCAGTACACAGACAAAGAGAACCAGATTTAGTTTAGCATAATATGTGATGTGATGTTGAATAAAAATACGCATATTAATTATGGATGGTGCATTTTTTCTATATTCCAACTTATAAAAACCTTAGAAAAATAAAATATTGTGATGCACATCTGTGGAACTGTCATTTTTTTCATTCTGTAGTAAAATCATTGCACCCTTTTGAGTCATGTGTGCCAGATTAAGTACATGTACATGGTTCCCAGTGCTGGTTGTGAAAGCCAGTTGGGATGATCACTGACCTCTGCTGTGAAGTACTTGGCCATGCAAGCCTCTTTAATGAAGGGTCGTCCTGCCTCCTTCAGCCGGGCCGCGTTATAGGTCAGCAGTCTGGCTGCCTCCAGCTGAGTGGCCACATGGGCAATCTGATGCTGCAATCCCTGATAATAAACAGATACTAGGCTGTTATTGTACAACAACAGTGTACAATAACAACAGTGTTACTAGGCTGTTACTGTAATACTAATTTGGAGACTCCTTCCTCTAAATCAGTGTTACCTGGAAGTCAAAGATGCGTTTACCGAACTGGACTCTCTGCCTGGTGTAGGGAACAGCATGATCAAAACAGCCCTGAGCCAAGCCCAGCATCTAAAACACACAGAGAAGCACAATAAAATAAAGAGATAATATAGAAACAGCAGGGGTGGTCACCAAAGCAGGATTTCTCAATTAGCCAGAAACTTTAATGGGAATTCCACCCATTATTGAACATTTCTGCATGATGAAATACTTAAGATTACACAAAGTCATTCAGAGTGGTTTGTGTGCAATGCTCTGTTGATGAGAAATGGTTTGTGATAGGAACCAGATGTCCAGCAAGTTTAATGCCCCTAAAATTTCCCTCACTGAGAGTTATTACATAAAATGGCATGAATGCCTGAGACATTGTTTTACTATAGTCCTGGGTTTTGTCATTGGTGGTTTTGGATGGTAAATAAAATGGCTATATTTGTGTTGTAGACATTGAGACCCCTGGTTCCTATCACCACCACTGTAAAGCCTCTACACACCTCTACAATGAACCATTTCTCATCAAACCACTCTGAATGACTCTGCATAGATCTCAAATTGAATTATGCACAAATGACCTTGACATGCTGACTGTTTTGTTTGACTGAATGAAAATGTGGGTCATATTTAAATTACAATCATACAACAATTAAATTAGGATCATACAGGAACTTATTATCATTCATTTGCTTCATAAATGAGAGCTGTACCTGTGCTGCAATGCCAATTCTGCCCCCGTTCAGCATCCCGATGGCATATTTGTAGCCGTGCCCCACTTTACCCAAGATATTCTTCTCATGGACCTGTTCGGATCAAAGATGATGTCTTATTTTAAATAGTGAACTCCAGGACTGGTCATTTGCTCACAGTGTGCATGTCTGTACCTTGACACTGTCGAAGTTAACCGCACAGGTGGAAGAGGCTCTCAGGCCCAGCTTGTTCTCCTTCTTTCCGATCTCAAGCCCCTCCGTGTCTCGGTCCACGATGAAACATGTGATGCCCCTGTAGCCCTGTCAATCAAACACAATACAGTGAGTACCAGAGTCGCCCCGAAGCAGAAGAGCCATAAAGATGCGACGTATTCAAAGTGATGTTCCTGCATGGAAACATTCATCATCCAAGATCATCACTCTCAGTCTAGAACCCTTTATACTGGATACCAATGCAGTGCAGTATAACGCTTAGAACTCTCATTTAACAGAAAATAAACTGTAGCCTAGTCTGTAACTCTTATAACGTGACTATCACACAGAAACAAGAGAAGTAATAATAATAATAATTCTATTTACATTTACCTTTTATTGATAATGAAGGTAATTGTACAAATAGATTCAGAGAGGGGGAAAAACACAGAGCACTGGACAAAAGATTGGCCACCTAAGTACATTATTTAAAACCATTTATCTTGGCAATAAGTGAGTCTGTGCTTGTAAGCACACCATATATCCTTAGAATAAATAAAAATACAGTAAATACAGAAAAAAAGGTAACAGTAGTTTTTTCAGTAGTTGACATCTTGTAAGCTGGTTAGAAGAGCGCAGGTTTGGTTCCTGACTTCTCGCTGCACTCCAGCCATCGCATGGATTTGTTTAATTCCATCAGCAGCTCTGATTTAATTTAATGATAACTATAAATAATACTAGGCTTCAATGAGGGTTCAAATCAGTTAAAAATCAGTTTACTCTAATATTAGTGTTTTTCGGGCACTTACTGCCCAGATAAATCACTTTTTTAACTCAATTATTTCAGGTGTCTCAAACTTTTACAAAGTTCAGTACAATCACATTTAAGCAGTAAACACAGCACCCTTTCCTTTGTAACAAGTATGGATATAACGAGGTTTTGAAAAGAATAACCGTTGACTTTGAAAACATAATTTTACTTTTCTAATAAAAGGTGGTATTAATCATAATACAGGGAGATTCACTCGAAAGAGGCCCTGAATATTCTGTTGTAACTCCCGTTAGGATGAAGCAATCTGAACCAAAAAAATACGCTGCATACGTTGACGTATGTGTAATCGATTGCATTACATGCGATGCTGGACGTGATCTTCATTTTCCGCCAGACACATGAAGGGGTACAGGGGGTCTGCACCCAGAAGTTGCAAACGGAGGTTAAATATTGCGACGGCTGTCCGGCGCCTACCTCGTCGCTCCGACGCAGGGGCAGCCCGGCTTGTTCGAAGCTCCATATACTGAGGAGCTCATTGCACATTGTTTTGTTTAGATTGCTTCGTCCTAGTGAGCGTTATTACAGAATATTCGGGGCCTCTTTCGAGCGAATCTCCCTGTATAACACTGATATTTCCTATGTGTGTAAAGCTCACTCCCAAAAATGTATATCACGCAAAAAAAAACAAAAAAACTTGAAAGTGGTCTATAATGTGTTTTGTAACGAAACCCATTTCAATGTTATTGTGTTCTATATTTCTCATACATGGCAATAATAATAACAGACATGCACGCTGTGAATCTGTGACTCACTGCAGAGAGATCTGCGTTGGCCATGACCAGGAAGACTCCTGCATGCTCTGCGTTACTGATCCACATCTTGGAGCCATTGATGATGTAATAATCTTTATGCTTCTCTGCTTTGGTCTTCAGAGAGAAGGCATCGCTCCCTGACCCCGCCTCCGACAGGCAAAAACTACCAATCTGCAGAGTGGGACACACAGAGAAAAGGAAATGAGTACAACTGAAAGTCTAAATGTTCAGTGTACTAATATTTAATTTAAACTGTGCAGACTGCTGACTTGATTTCTTCATTATTACAATGATAGTTTTTTTTTTTTTTCTTTTCTGGTGAGTACATTGTATACAATTTTACATTTATATGTTTATCCTTGCATAAAAAAGAGCATCTGAGCTTTCCATACGAGTTTTCAAACACCATAGCTAATAGTAATGTTTAAATTATATGGTGTTTATGATTATTTTAAAACAATATTTTAGTGTATTATAGCACTTTAAGAAGACGGCCTTGGGATGTTTTGGGAATTTATTCATTTTAGCCAGTTCTTCCTGCTATAAGCACAATGGCCCTTATTCATCAAAGCTTATTGTAAAATTAGTGCTCGCAAATTATACCGACAATTTTTCTTATTCATCAGTTTCATCTTTGCCATATCTGTACCATCAAACTCATGTCCAGTAGGACTTGCGTAAAGTGTGTGTAAATTTGAGTGTAATAGTTTAACAACCTGAAAAAAATGCTTGATTTGATGATAAATATTATCCATTATTCATACAGCATCTCATACACTGCAATAGCTGGACGTTTAAATGTTTTCCTATTCATTCTACTGTCTTACAAAACAGACAGACATTTAGTTTATTTAACATTTTATTCTTTCCAGTCGTCATAATTTGGACGCTGTAAAGTTTGATCAGTAGTTAGAGCAGCACACTGACCCCTCCACATCAAACTTCACCTACGCGCACAGCGTTTGGCTTGCAAGCCACTAAATGCTGTTGTTTTATTGCCTCTCTACTGAACATTTGCTTGAATTAGGGCGTGCTTTATGTAAATGAGGTGGTGAGCTGGCACTTGACTTCACGCACTGAAGCTGATTCATCATTTGTGCTCAAATCTCCGCTCGTCTTATGAAGGTTTCGTGAATGAGATGCAGAGAAGTTCGTATATCATTAATATCTCCGCTCTTTTTGGACACAATGTCGGTGAATAAGAGTCAATTTTTCTCACTTTTCTCTTTTATAACCGCGTAAGATTTTAAATCTATCCTAAAAAATACAGGTAACCAGTGCAGCTCTTTCCAAATACACTAGAAGGATGAAGTGGGCAGTGCAGGCGTGGGGGGTCTAGGCTGTGTCTCACCATGTCTGTGGTGAAACGGGGCAGGTACTTCGCCTTCTGCTCCTCCGTGCCCAGGTTGGACATCAGTGTGTTGATCAGCGTGTTCTGGATGTCGCACAGCACGGCCACTGACGGGTCCACCTTCGCCAGCTCCTCAATCACCAGCACAGAGGAGAAGAAGGAGGAGCCAGTGCCTCCATATTCTGTACTTATCTCAATGCCCATCAACTGCAACAGACACAGTAGCAGACACGATAAAGGAAGCATCACCAAACAGTTAAGTCATACACCACCACCCACAGCACTGCTTTCTAGAGTAAAAAGTGAACAGCATTTCAAAAACGGACAAAAGATTAAAAAGACCTTCATCAGGGAAAATCTCACCATCATACTTTACACAAGTGTTATTTTAACCTGATACATTACATGACTAGTGATCACAAACCATGTATTCTCTCATATAACAAGTATAATCAATTAGAAATTGTACGATAGAACAACATATAATAAAATAAAAGAACAATAAATATACAGATATGAATAAAGTTTACAATTCAGTTCAACTGTGGCAAAAAGGACATCAATACCCTCAAATACTTTCCAGCACTTTAAATGGCCCATATCCTACATTTTTATCCATTTAATTTTCCCCCTCGATTCCATTTATGTTTGGTTCTATGCACCAAAAACTGTCAAAGAAAAACTATAATTAATATAATACATAATTTATATTAACATCATTTATAAGGACAATTTTCCAACCTCTCTCAGTTTTCTATGATATGGGCCCTTTAAATAAACGGTCAGCTGTGCAGGCAGTGCACAGTGTAGTGTGCGGTTTTGGATCATGTGCCAAGAGAGGTACAGACCCCCTGCTCAAAGAGAGATCCGATCACTTCATCATCCATGGAAGAATTTTCATCCATCTTGGATACGAATGGAGCGACGCGCTCCTGAGCATATTTCCTCACTGTGGAAAGAAGCAGTGATGGTTACTGGGGGGGGCTCACTGCAGGTCCCACAGCATGATTACACTACGATGCTTGAGTCAGGATACAATTCTACTGAGATTTTTAAAGATTTGTTATCTGAGATTGTTAAAGATTTGTTATCTTCCTATCTTGTTCTCCAGTGTGCAGGGCAAGCATGCCATCCACTACGCCAAGGGTATTTAATCAAAATTCAATAAGGTCCAATTAGAGAAAATTTCTTCAAGCAAAGGTGCGGAACATCATAATGTCTAACTTGCATCATGACTCAGTGCCATGTACTGTAAACTGAAGTGGCCTAGTAGTTATATCAACACCTCATACAGTCAACAACTGAATGTCAAATCAAATAAAGTGAAATTCAGTAAAATTTCAACAACATTTATGGTCAGTTTTCTCTTTTTAGAGCTCACCATGTGAAATAACTTCCCTCTGACTCACTTTCTTCTCCCACTGCTGTTTCTCGCCTCGTCCCTCCCCTGTGTGTGCGTCACTCACTCAAGTCTCAGTGCTCATCGTAATGCACAGATCTGATTGGCTGAGTAGCATAACAACGCAACGATATTTACAACGCATGCAACTGGTCTGTGAGTCACCTGGGCTGCTAAAGCGGTTCCGATTAAAACAGGACCACCCATCGAAATTAAATAAATCTCCAAAGTCTGGACTCGGGCCGCAGCCCGCCTATTAGTGACCTCTGCACTACGCTATCCAACTGTCATTAATAGTGATGCACTAAAATAAAAATTCCTGACTGAAACTGAAATTCGTATCTCGCCTGTTTGTTTAATTTGTGCATTTAAGAAACATACTAAACATATAAACTACAAGGTAATAAAGAAAGCAGATTTTTATTTTTGAGAAAGCTTGTTTTTAATAGATAAAGATAAACCTGAACTAACAAAAACAATTGTTACAGTCTGTAGGCTTCAGAATGTGCCTGTGGAATAATCCAGCATCTTCAACAACAAAGAAAAGTTGGTTATTTCGGTATCCTATTAGCCTAACAATGGGCTTAATACTAGGAATGCATGACTGGAATTTTAAGATTTGAATTGGAGGATTTTTGCTCCAAACACATGATCAACAATCGAACACAATGCTTTTATTTTGTGTATTAACTTATGTAAGTTTTGGGGATTTAGAAACCTCTACAGTAGATGTGTATAATTGTACAGAAGACATTTTGTAACATGGGTTGTGCTTTGGACCCCTTCCCTGAGTGGATGAATCAGATGATGAAAGAGAATTCAAAGAGAACTCAGTCAAAACTCTATAAAGGATGCATCTGTTTGACAGAATGAGTGTCTACTATTGTCCTCATATCTTCATCAGTATAATGTTGATTTTGCATTTAAGACCTAAACATTGAGCGGGACCTTTTTTTGAGCCTGTGTGTGTATGAAGTTAATATGTACAGACTTGGTCTGAGAAACTCCCAACTCAACACCTCTGACTTTAAATAATTATATCATGCTTTACAGGGCGACTCACAGCATCATATTTTAGCCTGTGTTTATTCTCCTGACTCAGCAATGCCACTTCTCTCAATATTAACAAGTAATCTTATACAGTGCAGCTTTAAATAATAAAATATTGATACTTGTGTCATTATTTCACCAATGTAGCAATACTCAGGCTACTCTACCCACCTCCATGTAAAGACCAAAATAATGTGAACTCACCCGCCTCCCTCATCATGGCCTCCTCCTCTGTGAAGGTCTGGAGTGGGGGGAACCCGGTACCTACAGGGGCAGCCTGCTCCACAGCTACCGTCCGTGATGACATGGGCCGCAGAGCAGCCTGGCAGGAAGCCCATGGCCGAGACAACTGCCTGCCAACCTAGAAACATTACACATTTCACTCATGCTGTTATTACACACATATATACCCTTTAGTTATTTCGATTCCAGTCGAAATAGCCATTAAGCACTGGTGTGGTGGTGGCGTGTTAGTGTGTGTTGTGCTGGTGTGAGTGGATCAGACACAGCAGTGCTGCTGGAGTTTTTAAACACTGTGTCCACTCACTGTCCACTCCAGACACTCCTGCCTTGTTGGTCCACCTTGTAGATGTAAAGTCAGAGACGATAGCTCATCTGCTGCTGCACAGTTTGTGTCGGTCATCCTCTAGTCCTTCATCAGTGGTCACAGGACGCTGCCCACAGGACACTGTTGGCTGGATGTTTTTGGTTGGTGGACTATTCTCAGTCCAGCAGCGACACTGAGGTGTTTAAAAACTCCAGCAGCACTGCTGTGACTGATCCACTCAGATCAGCGCAACACACACTAACACACCACCACCACATCAGTGTTACTGCAGTGCTGAGAATGATCCACCACCCAAATAGTACCTGCTCTGTGAGGGTCCATGGGGGTCCTGACCACTGAAGAACAGGGTAAAAGGGGGCTAACAAAGTATGCAGAGAAACAGATGGACTACAGTCTGTAACTGTAGAACTACAAAGTGCACCTATATAGTAAGTGGAGCTGATAAAATGGACAATGAGTCCAGAAACAAGGAGGTGGTTTAATATTATGGCTGATCGATGTATATAGTGGACCTCATGGAGTGGAAGTACCAGGCAGGCGTTTCCAATAAAGTGGACAGCTGGTATAGACTTCAGACTCGAGTGTGAACAAACGTAACTATAATCACTCAGAACTCTTAAGAAAAGTACAAATTCATGTCACTGAGTAAATGAAACTGGCTACTATCCAGGTTTGCACACACTGCCCATGTATTAGTCAGCTACCTACCGCTGCAGTCTAATCTGAACCGATGTAGCTCACAAGCTATTATTAAGTTAGCCACGCGGGCTACGTGGCTAATGTATTTCCACAAACATCGCCATTACCTTCCTTCAGATTGGACAGACGTACAGCAGCGGTCCGCAGTAATGTAATAATAAACGTGCTGTTCAAAACACATAGAAATGTGCAGGTTTATTCACCTTTCCGAGAATCCTGGTGAAGGGCGCCGCCATGACCGACTTGTTTACATACGGGCTCTTATCTTCGATTACGTCCAAGGGCTGAACCGTTCGGCTGAAATAACATTCATTTATTATTATTATTATTATTAGTATTATTATTTAATTTTACTTACTTTATCTGCAAATCGTTTTATTCCTAAAAAAAATCACAAAAACAGAATTTTTTTTTACTTTACTATTATGTATTAGTTATTCATCTTTTTTACTTGTTTATTTGATTGTATTTCACTTCGTGTTGTTTCAGAGTATTTTGCTGCTGTTGATTCACTCAACGTAGTGGTGATGTGCGTCATATTTGTTATGAATAATTGCTTCAACAAAATAAAATGTAAAAAAAACACGTGGTTTTTTTTTAGAAAATATATAAACGTATTTATCTTCCACTTAATATCTATCTCGCCGATGTTTTTAATTAAATACTTTCACAGTAGTTGTTTAATAAAGTCGTGTATGCGGCGTATGAGGACTTTTCGCTTGCTTTTTATTTCAACCGGAACCTGCGATTTGGGACTCTTTTCATCCTCGCATCGCAACAGCGGCAGCGTTCAGTTAGCCGTTAGTCGTAGCCGTTAGTCGTTAGCCGTTAGCTCAATGTGAGATAAATAAACGCGTTTCGTGTAAATTCAGACATTTTGCGATGAAGATCAACGTTTAAGGAGACCAGCTGTTATATTTAATCAGGCTTGGTGGCGCGCTGAGAGGTTTTCAGGGGTATTTCTTTAACGTCCTCCCGCCGTGGCTTGTTTTTCTGCTGGTGGGTCGCCCAGGTGATGTGAACACGCAGGTAAGAGTCATATCGAGACAGGTGATCATGTTTAGGCTGGTGAAGATCAGACAGAGTCGGACTGTCTGTAGTGAAGTAGGAGTGCTGACGGTTTCTGCAGCACCGCCTGATATCAGGGCTGCAGCTGCTGAAAATGATAATAACAATAAAACATTCTGAGCTTGATGATAATTTGAGCATAGCAGAGACCCGTGTGGGCTTGTTTCAGACCAGAGTTTGCATTTGTATGTTTTCAATAAACCCTGCTTTGTTTCAGTGAACGCCGTGTTTTCATTACAGGGAGCTGAAAACTGGCCGCCTTGGGGCGCCTCGGTAAAACACACGATGCGAGAGGAAGTATACGCAGAGTTGAAGGCCAGTTTTGAGCCCCTAAAGCAGCCTAATACTGTTTTTAAACCTTAAAATAAGCTTTAATCGTAATAACAACGTTTCATTAACCGTTATCTCCCGCTCTGTGTGCGTTGCAATATATGCTGTGCTCAGGTCTTGTCGGAAATACCGGATTTACCAGATGAAACACATGAACACCACTGTAGTGTCGTATCTACCAGTGAAAAACTGGTTGTATTTCATATATTCATCAGCCACAACCTTAATACTAACCACACACTAGAAGAGCTGTGAAAGACTGAAGTCTGACGCCCTCTCTCATCTAAAGACAGTGTCACAGGTTTTAGTCACAGAGTATGATATTGCAAAGACTGTGAATCTTGCAGTGTCACTATTTACAAGACTGCAACTAGATTTTTGAGATGATGTCCCATCATACACCTGGTGGAAAGTTACAAGCAGGTAAACACTTTTCCTTCCACTCTGTAGTGGTACAGATGGGAAGATATGTTGGCGGGACATGTAAAGATCTGAGGGCTCAGCCCAGTTCACTGTGGAACTGTATATTCTAGCATGTCATCACCCAGAACTTTTATAATTAAACTGTAAAATGTGCAGTTACTTTTTTAGTTCGACATCAAGATTTACACACCAACAAAACATGCAGCGATTCAGCTCTGTTGATTGGGTGTTATGAACTAAACAGAAAGCAAAACAAAAAAGTGGGGAAAAAACCCATTGATGATTCTTATATATCAGGCATAACATTATGACCACCTCCTTGTTTCTACGCTCATTGTCCATTTTATCAGCTCCACTTACTATATAGGTGCACTTTGTAGTTCTACAGTTACAGACTGTAGTCCATCTGTTTCTCTGCATACTTTGTTAGCCCCCTTTTACCCTGTTCTTCAGTGGTCAGGACCCCCATGGACCCTCACAGAGCAGGTACTATTTGGGTGGTGGATCATTCTCAGCACTGCAGTAACACTGACGTGGTGGTGGTGTGTTAGTGTGTGTTGTGCTGGTCTGAGTGGATCAGACACAGCAGTGCTGCTGGAGTTTTTTTAAACACCTCAGTGTCACTGCTGGACTGAGAATAGTCCACCAACCAAAAATATCCAGCCATCAGCGTCCTGTGGGCAGCGTCCTGTGATCACTGATGAAGGAGAAGACGGCCGTCCTGACCACCTCACACTAAACGATCGAGACGACGCGAGTGCGATGCAACTCTAGCAAGACTCTTATGATTTTATTCCGACATTGGAAATTTGTCTGCGACAGTGAAATCGCTTGAAATGCCGTTTGGTATAAGGCTGGTGTAACACTGCAGGCTAAAACCATCCACACATGGAAATACAGATATAAGCACATTATATGATACATAACTGCATAAAAAACATTACTCTTCTCATAAGCATTTTGTGCAGTAATGCAAAATACACAGACCCTCTTAAATGACAGAAAAAAAACAAAAGTAAACAAAAACAGTATTTCTAATGTATCTAACTTATTTCCAACCAAAACCACTTGGAACAAAAATTGGGTCATTGGACTTAGGAGGTCGTAAGTAGGAACTTCTGAGAAGAACTTGAAGGCAGCGTCAGTAGAAATATGATTCTCCAGGTTGGAGGCAGCAGTGCATATTCTCATCATGAACTCTAGTTTGTGGAATATATTGGTGATGACTAATTTCATGTACCTTTGCCCTGTTGTTGAGATGTCGGATTACCTGCTCAGAAGCTGTGACACATCACGGTTGGACCATGGGTGAGAAGAAACAGGAGCCGCTGGATTTGGTGAAGGACTTCCAGGAATACCTCAATCAGCAAACACAACATATTAACATGATCTCGCGCTCTGTGGACGAGGAGAAAGAGCCTCAGGATCTCCAAGCAGGTAAGAGGAAAGGATGCTCTATTGCCAACAAGCCTGATCAGAAAATAAAGAACACGACATGGCTAATCCAGAAAGGCGAGAAAGCATGAACAGTTTATTGAAGAATGAAAACTGAATAGAAACATTCCCTCTAACCCAAATGCTTATATCAGAGGTGCCCAGACCTGGAGAGTTTATATCAAACACATCTGGCTCTAACACTTGGATGCCTTTAAAGGCCTTCATTTCCTGCATCAGGTGCTGGATTAGGGGTGGTGTTAGACTCTGCAGGGTGGTAGATCTTCTGGACCAGGACTGAGCACCCCTGGCTTAAATGGTTTGTAATATTGTAAGCTTACTGGACAAAAAAATTAGTCGCTTGTGACTAAAACGTACCTAATAGCTTCTTGATAATTGACTTCTAGAAGCAATTCTTGCCTGGAAGCGAATCGATTTATATTCACCAGCCGTGAAACATGGTGGTCCCTGTCTGTGAGTTTCGTCTTTCGACCACAATTCTGACCAGGTTTTCCTGGGACTGTATGACCGTACGCTTCGATACACCTGCAAATTCAGCTACTTCGTTCACACTGTGGCCTTTGACACGCTCAGATGCAGTCACTCTTTTTTGTCAATCAACTGCTTTGCGACCCATTTTCCACACATTGAACGAGACATTCACTGCACTGTACCACATTTTCTCAATCTATGAATCCTGTCGCACACCTCGCAGGTATTTATAGCCCGATCATCCTTGTGCAACGACATCTGCAGGAGCCTGAAGTTACCACCTTAAACATGCAAGGTGACTATTTTTTTGTCCATGGAGTTTATGACATATTGTTATCTATAAAATAGAGCAAAATTATGCTCAAAATTATTTGTGCATGTTTATAGAAAAAGGTTTATAATAGAGGAAAACCAATAAACTCAAACTCATTTAACTGGTGCACTTTTTTCTTTGGATGCTACTTAATATGCATGAATTGATCAGCCTTCTTTCCAAAATATTTACATTTTGAGATTTTCTACTAATTTGACATCAATTTCAATGAGAGTAACTAACTGAGAGTACTAGCTGAAACTAACTGATCTAAGTGGCGCATGTCAGCCCAGTAAAGATAACGTTGGGCTAAAAACAGAAAACAGATCATCTTGTGGAAAAGAGGGAACATTTCAGTGATGTTAAGTACGGTATAGTAAATCAATGCAATGCGGAGCGAGTAGTTCAGTAAAGAAACAGTCTGAAGTGTCACAGAGTTGTGTAATTTTCTTTACAGCAATGTGTGAAGATGAGCAGACTGGACTGGAGCGAGCCTCCATCAAGGTGTCCCTGGACAACGCTGCGTTGGCAGACAGTTTCCAAAGGACAGATGATGGGAAACTGAAGTGTCGTTACTGTAATTACGGCAGCAGGGGCATCCAGAGACTCATCGAACACATACGCATCCACACAGGTAACACAAATAATGAAAAGTTTGCAGAGCATGTTATTTATTATCGTCCACCCCTAATTCTTCAGTGATATGAAGCTGAAGTCAGCTGTTTGTCAGCTTCTTGTTCGAGTTTTCCCGTCCCACCTTAAATGGAGCAGCAGTTCTGACACCTGAGGCACCAGAAGACTGCTGCACCATTTAAGGTGGAATGGGAAATTTAGCTAGCTGCTACCGAGACATCAGCACTACTAGCGATTGTTTATGGTTGTTAGTAGGAAAATGACCATAATACATTGAAACAACATTAAACTAAGATAATACAGTGGTTATCGTAATTTTTTCACAGAGAAAATTCTCACATTTGTGGGTTTCTTTGGTCTCTTGTTCAGCCGTCTTGCCAGTTTTTTCCTCATAACACCCATGTAGTCTCTGAAAAACCTCAGTTTGGAGGGCCATGTAGCCCTAACACTTCGCCCTACCCCCCTCTCAACAAAAGTCAGGACACCCTACCCCTAGACATGAATGTTCAAAACAGAGGGGTAGGGGCTAAGCAGTAGGGCCGAGGAGTGAAATGGGCTTGTGCCTTATTTTCATGCTATGTCATTTCGGTGCGCATGAGCAGTAGCGTGTTATTATGAATATAGTAATGTTCATATTTTGATTCCTTAATGACCTCCTAATTTATAAGATCCAGTGACCTCCAGAGTAAAATTGTATGCAGGACAAAAAGGAATGAAAATCCCATTTGTTTTTGTCATGGAGAAAAATAGACCTGGAGTTCCTAAGCTGGGCACGATGTCGACGTCAGAGTGATGCACGACTTCAGAGGTCTGTGCCATAAATGTGAATGATCACCTGTTAATCCTGACTGATCGGTTTCTTCTCTCCTTGTGTGTGTAAAGGTGAGAAACCCCACCGTTGCCGCCTGTGCCCGTTCGCCTCTGCTTATGAGCGCCACCTGGAGTCGCACATGCGCTCTCACACGGGCGAGAAGCCCTACAAGTGTGATTTGTGCTCCTTCCGCTGCAGCGACCGCAGCAACCTGTCGCACCATCGGCGCCGGAGGCACAAGGTTTTCTCCACTAAGTTGGTGCACCACTCCTCGCTGGCCAAAAAGAAGATGCTGAAAAATTCCAGCTCTGTTGCTTATGGCCATCAGCACCTTGTTAGCCTCAGCCCTCCATCCATGGTGGTGCAGAACAATATGGATGGTTTCCCTCTGCATACAGACGCATACGAAAACCTGGCAGAGCTCCGCAGCGTTGGAGTATCTACGGACTCATGCGCGTTAGCCAGTCTGTCCTCTGAGGAGCAGGATGCGGATTCGTCTTGTAGAGATGAGAAGCCCATACTTATCCCTCCTGTCTCAGGCCTTCCGTCTGTGAGCACAGCTCAGCCTCCTTCAGCCTCCACTCCGGACCTCCACTCCCACAGTACGAAGAGCGTGAGCTACAGCCAGCCCAGCCTACCTGCTCCCGCGTCCACTGCTTCGTGCGTTCAGAGCTCCGCAAAGCCCCCGGAGATGCTGTACACCTGCTTACACTGCCAAATGTACTTCGCAGACAACATCCTCTACACCATCCACATGGGCTGCCACGGCTACGAGAAGCCGTTTCAGTGCAACGTCTGTGGGTACAAGTGCACGGATAAGTACGACTTTGCGTGCCATTTCACAAAAGGGCACCATCAGTAGTGACTAAACGGGGACATGAAACTGTGTCATAAACTGATTTTGTATTTTCATAAGCTCTTAAAAAGCAGGACACCACACTCGAGTAGGATCAGGCACCTCACAATCAAGTCTAGTGGTGAGTTTTTAGTGGAATTCGGTGGAACTTTAATAAAAGAAAGACGTGCAGATTGTTTTGAAGAAAAATGGTACGTTCTACAGGAATTTACCATGAGATTTTTCCACTATGTCAGTGATTAGAACCACAACTTCCCTGTGTCTGTAACGTAAACATTTCTTTATTTTACATGTGTATTGTGAGGTTTTTTAGATATAGTTTTGGTGGCGCTAAAATGGTGGAGAATCTGGAAAAATCAGTTTTCTCTGGGTGCTGGTTGTCCTTACAGTTGCCTGTAGCTCTCCACTCTGCACTTACTTTCCTGCTGCCGTGATTGAAATAAGTAGCTATTTAATATTTGCTGGCATTAACATAATCTCTCTTGTGGTGAAGCACTGATCAAAAGCAGTAACATTCAATACAAAATACCCCCACGGTCAAATGACATGTTTTGTTGATTTTCTGAATGAAGCATAATTAGCCATAACTTTTCCACAGGCTACATTTCAATTTGTTTTCGATATGTTCTGCAAATTAATAGAAATTATCCATTAAAATGCACTTTGACCAGGGAGTTAAACCTTTTATATATGACTGTAGGTCAGAATATAACTTCAGAATCCAAATAGAGGTGGCATCGTACCACTTTCTGTTTTAAACTAATACTAATATAAAATTATACGATCATCTAAAAATAGGCAATTATAGGAAACTACTCAAACACTATTGGCTCCACAGCTAACATCACCTCACGCTGTGTGAGTGAGTGCTTTTCCAGGATAGATTCGTTACAGGACTGAATCCTGATTGAGTCTTTCGTTTTTCTCTCCAACATCAGATCCAGCATTTTTAACCTGCAGTCAGCGCAATACTCGCCGATACCAACGTGCCATCTCTACACAGAGGCGTCTTAACAAATGACCTGACAACCAACTGATAACTTGGTAGCAGTGAATGCGTTTACATGCGCTTAATAATCCGATAACTGCAGAAAATCAGATATCATGATGTCAGTAATCTGATCAACAGGTTTACATGCACTTGAGTAATCAGATAATGGGAAACTCCATGTCTACATGAGTCAGGCAGTAATCAGATTTTTGCTTTGCAACCAGCCAGTAAACTAACAGAAGAAGATGTGAACATAATGTAAAACTCAAACTTTACCTGAAAATATGAACATACATCATCTAGAAGATGAAGAAAATTTAAATCCTTCTTTCGTCAAGCATGTATTTGGTTTCAGCATCGCTCTGAAAGTGTTTTGCTGCGCCTCGCGCCGACGCTGCTCACTTATTTCCCGGGACCGCCGTCTGTTGTCACACATGCACAGACTGAGAAATCCGAAAGAAATCAGAGTAAGAGTTCACACTTTGAGAAATCTGATTACTGAGCTAAAATCCAGCCTCTTTATTAGATTTCTTAATCGGATTTCAAAACCTTACTCCGGTCTAAGAAATCAGAGTATGCTGCTTACAGCATGCCCATTTGAATAATCGGATAACTGCAGAAATCCAATTATGATCAGATTATTGATTGCATGTAAATGCACTCATTAACACCATTAACTGCTAGTTTGGGCCACTGCAGACCAGAAAAGACATGACAAGGAAAAGTAGCACAAAAAGAGAACTGATTTTTTTACCACCATTGTAGCACTCAGTACTTTTGCTCTCTCCCATGAACACTGAATTCCTGAGTACAGGTGTGCTTGGACCTGAAATAGAGCAAAAACATGGACAGCCTGGCAGTCCTCCAGGACCAGGTTGGGGAGCACAGGTCTAGAGATCAGGGGCCGGATTCACAAAAGCTTTCCTAAGGAAAAAAAACCATGATCTTAAGACGGCCACTAAAAGGTTTTCGTATGTAGGCTGACTGTCAACATCAAGTTAATTTTACAGATTACAAGAAATAATACCTCATTTACATTAACTGGTTATTCACATCAGCGTCTGGGGATCAAAATCGAGCCAAACATTAAAAAATGTAGCAAACAGAAACTACACATGTGAATCCAGTCCCAGGTACAGCACTCATGGGTGCTGCACGCCAGTGTGACACTTGGATTACTTGCTGTTTGTTAGAGAACAGAATGGCAGTCCATTCCTGCCTGGTACAGGAGAAAAACTCACCTGTGTGGTTTTCCTTCAAAATATTTACTTACAATCTTAATAATGACATTTCCCAAAATACAGACTTAGTACATCAAAATAATGACTTATTTTCCCAAAATACAGACTTACTGTGTCAAAATAATGACTTTTCTCAAAATACAGACTTGCTGTATCATAATAATGACTTATTTTCTTGAGATATTGACTTAGTATGTTAAAGTAATGACTTATTTTCTGAAAGAATTGACTTAAAATCTCAAAATGACATTCTCTAAATATTAACCTCGTATCTTAAAAAAAAAAAATCATCTCAAGAGTTTGAGTTAAGACTAAATTCTGGCGCACTGTCAAAATAACGAGTTCAATAACGTGATATTAAGTCATTAGTTTGACATATTAAGTCAAACTTTCTGGTAAAAGTTTGTAATCATTTTTAATTTTGAGATACTAAGCCTTTATTTCGACATAATCAGTATTTCAAGAAAATAGGTCGTTGTTTTGACGTAAGATTTGGGAAATACGTAATTATTTTGAGATTATTTTAACATTTTGACGTATAGTTGCCAGAAACGGAGAAGAAGGAAAAGTCGGAAGTGACTTAGAGGGAACAGGCTTCCCCGGGATTGTGAGCTGTTAATGTTATTGTGATGCACTTGCATTAAAAGTGGATGAAGGAAATGTTAAGAAAAGTACGGAGTCGTTTGGTGAGCGTTTCAGTCTCGCAGATATGATAAGATGGTCCAGTAGTAACTCCATCCTCCTCTCTCTTTACAGCCTGAATGCCTGAGGGATTGTCTCAAGTTTTTGTGCATGCAAAGAAGGTCGTGTTACTGAGTACTGAAAAGAGTACAATGTACTGTCTGGAGTACTTTCAGTTTCAGAAATCTTACCCTCCAGAAATATGTGGCCTGGGACAGACAGGTGTTTTCATTGATTATGCCAGGATGTTGAGAAGGAGGAATACTCCAGACACTGTGTGTGCATTGAGTTTTGTAGCTCTGCAGCTGTAGCTAAAGCTGAGACTGCCTTTTGTGCTGGATTGTTTCTATACTCCTGTATAGCAGATTTGTATGGTTGATGATTGTGAGTAATATTGGTGTGTCCCAAAAGGCTACCTCGCCAGTTACAAGTCCAGCTGCTAACAGTCTACGACACTGTGTAGCAGCTTTTGCATAGACCTGGCTTTTCATAAGAATAATAGAAAGGCGCCCTGAAACTTTGGACCTTTTAATATTACTACTATTATTAATAATAAACATCTTAATATTTTTGTTTTACTTTTTTCCCCTCTTCACTGCAGTTCTTTTGCATTTAACTACCTTCGTTAAACTAAAAATAACAAGCTTTTAGAGCCACAACAACAGAGTAATGCCACTGTGTTCTCTGTAAAATCAGGCCAAGGTGCAGTTTTAACAGCTCCACACTGGAGCGATTCTGTCAGAGCACTTGATTGTGTTTCAAGTAATTATCTCCATAATCATCATTTCATGAGACATGGGTGATCATAATATCGGCAGATGTTTAGTACAGTAACTGCACTATACAGGGTGATTCAAACAGATTCATCAGATTTTAAAATGATTTATTTCACTTGTAGATCTTTACAGAACAATGCAGTGAACTGTAAATGGTGTAAATGAGCATAAAGGTTATGTAATTGTACAAGGTCTCAGTATGAACCTCCTCCAGCTGTACAGACAACATCAACACCATAGTCAAACTCATCCCATACTGGGTTGAGCATGTCGGGTGTCGCTGCACTCACGGCTCTTTCAGTGCGATTTCGGAGATCATCCAGTGTTGTGGAACTAACGACGAACGCTCTGAGCTGTTGGAGGTTCACTGCCCACAAAAATCACACTGCACAGTTATGACTGATTCACTCTTATTGAAGTGGAGAACGCAGAACGCTTTCTGTTCAGGGTTCTTATCTCCTCACAGACTGAAGGGAGCCATCTTCTGGTGACGGTCAGAAACTCTATGACCCCCTCTTTCAATTGGTATGTGATTGGTTCCTAGACGCCTCACGGTTGTAAAAATATGGCGCTTTGAAATTGGATGAATCTTTTTGAATCACCCTGTACCTGTTTAGTTCAGATAGAAACCTGCGCCTGCGTAGCTGCCGTCCTGAAGAATTCAGTTCTAACTAGAGTGGTAAATCTCAAACTTCACAATGATTTGATTAAGATTTTCATACATGATTCAGCAGATCATAATCCCCAGTTTGACCATGTTCTATGATTCAGCAGATCATAATCCCCAGTTTGACCATGATCTGTGATTCAGCAGATCATAATCCCCAGTTTGACCATGATCTAATTTATTCATTATTACTCAAACATCACTGGAAAATCAATGCACTAAGTTTGAAAATATCCAGAGAATTCTGTTTTGGCCAAAAATGAGGACTTACTTTATCAAACATAACATTATTGTTATAATCAATAATAAGTGCTTCTAATGTTTCCGAAATCAACGCAGTTGAATCGCCACTTTTAACTCAGTGCATCACAATACATTTTTACACCCCTAGTACCGCAGCCTTCATACAGTCCTGCACAAAAGTGTGCAGTGAGTTCACATTTCCTCTACAGGGAGCGAACTTTAATATGACATTTTTTTTTTAATTAAAGGTGCCATAACTTCTGCACAGGCGATGGTATATGTTTTTTCTCCAGTATGTTAAATTCTTCAAACGAACAGAAATTGTGCATAAAATGTGTAGATGTGTGTTCTCTGCAGAGGATGTGTTACTTATTTACACTTAGAAAAGCAACAAAATTTAATTTGACCAAAACTCACACAGTGCACTTTTATTTATTTATTTATTTTATTTTTTCAAGTTTTGGAACATCTTTTTGAACAGGCTGAAACAAATTGTGTGTAGCAGCTCCTCAGTATAGTCCACCCAATATAATGTGTGTGTTATTTTTTTTTATTTGTTTAATTTTGATATATTTGGCACACCTGAACTCAATTTCCAAATCCCACACAAAACCCACAGGTGCTTCATTTCTTCTTGTAATGACTTGTAACTGAGATTTGTTTGTGGACAGTAAATATTGTCTTATTCTAATAACTTATAACAGCGTAAGAGATTATGACTAAAGACAACTCAGTGTTTTTTTAAACATGTTTACCAACATTGGGCTAAAATGTTGAATAGTTCAAGCCGTACTCAGTTTTTCTACCCTTTCACTCTGACGAGGCCTTTATTTTATTATAATTAGCATTTTATATTATTTTTTATTATTTACTCATTGAATATTTTGTAAATTACTAACATTATCATTTTGTAGAAGTACCTATCAGGGAAGTCAATAATGCTAAATTTACAGACTTTAACTGTTCTGACTTCAGAATTCTGCTCTAAAGCTGGAGTTGGGCGATACAGCAGAATGTCATATCACAATACTTGAAGTTTTTTACGATACACGATATGTCACGATATTTATTTTTTCTGATTTTTCATAAGTTAGAACAGACAAAGTAGTGTCACATTTTAAAAATACTATCAAAAACTATGAATAAATTTATTTGTATTCACCATTTCACACACTGCTGTACTAAACCAGACTAAACAGGACAAATTATGCTCTCTTTGTAATCAAACGTGCAGTTGGGGAGTGACTTTTAAGTACTGATGATGTTCACGAAGTGCTCAGAAAAGCATTTTGGGACATGTTGTGATGTAATTTATCATCATAACGATGGATATTGTGGTGATATTGCCCTTGGCTGAAGAACGTTTCTGTTGTGGTCAATAACGTAAGAGTTACAGCTGTCGTAATATAAGAGGGTGGATTTGGGACTTGTTTTATTCTTGGGTGGTTGTGGCACTTGATAATGACATCTTTTGTAACTCGTGTGATATTAGAGGACAGATGTTTTAGCTGGACAGCTGGATTGTGACTGTATATTGGCTGGATGTTGTGTTGTGGCTGGTAAAGAGGAAGACGGCTCACATTCAAGAACTACTCAATTTTTTCTTTAATCGCTCTTGTAAAGGAAAACAGTGCTTTTTGTATTCACCTTCATCTCAAGCCCATCAGTTCATTTGCATTCACTAATTAAAAAAAATAAATTAAAAAAACTTTTTGACGTGGTGTTTTATCTTCATGGTACGTCACTTAGAAAACTGTAGTGCAAAAAATATTCACAGAATAAAACTTTCAGATTTCACTGAAACAAATTAGAAACTAATACAGCTGTATGCAAAACACACCTGGTCAAAAGGCATGTTCTGATGATTTTAAGGTGAAAATAAGTTTCTATTCTTAAAACAGATGGTTCTTCAAGGGTTCTTTAGTAAAGAAAATGGCTCTGTATAGAACCATGAACATTCAAAGAACCCTTTGCATGATCAAAAGTTTCAGATTGATGGAGATGGTGCTGTATATGGTTCTATATATAGAAGCTTTTTGAAAAGGGTTCTTCTATTGTTAGAATGCCAAGCTTGTAATAATAGAAGAACCCTTTTTAAAAAGGTTCTATATATAGAACCATATACAGCACATTCTCAATCAATCTGAAGAACACTTTCACCATGCAAAGAACTGTTTAATCATGCAAAGGGTTCTTTGAGTGTTCATGGTTCTATATAGAACCCATTTTCCTCATGAAAGAACCCTTGAAGAACCATCTTTTTTTAAGAGTGAGAGATCAGACTTCTGCACAGTTTAGTTCACAATGTCTATTTATTTGCTTAGTTTAACATATTGGGGGGAAATAAATGTTTATTTGTTTAATGTTATTTTCCCACAACTTGAAAATCTCAGCAAATATATAGAAACTGTGCACTAAGAATTGCAGAAAAAGGTCATATTTAAGTGTGATCTAAGTGTGTTAATGTATTTTCACTAAGAAAATCAATGTAATTTAACCCGAGTGTTCAGACTTTTGCATACAGCTGTATATTAACATATAATTAACATTATCAACCACTGTACACTTTAAATGATGAAAGATGATAATTATGATATAACAACAAATATAACTTCAGTACATCCTTGATTCCATACCAAACATTTTTCTTTAGAAGTGATGAAAATCAAATTATTGGTGCGTTATTGGTGATATTATAAGCCGATACTGATAATAGCACAGTTGGCTAATATTATCGGCCAACTGATACATCATTCAGGCCCTACTGGCTTGTGTGCTGTTATTCTCTGTATGAAAATGGACAAAAGTATACTATGTACAAAAGTATTGGGACACACCTCTTAATCATTGAATTCAGGTGTTTCATTTTGTCCAATTGACAAGTGTATAAAATCAAGCACCCAGTCTGCCTTTACACACATTAGTGAAAGAATGGGTTGTTCTAAAGAGCTCACTGAATTCGAGCGTGGTGCTGTAATAGGAGGCCACCATCACAACAAGTTAGTTCATGAAATGTCTTCCCTCCTAGGTATCCCACGATCAACTGTGAGTGGTATTACTGAAAAGTGGAAGCGTTTAGGAACCACAGCAACTCAGTAATGAAGTGTCGGACCACGTAAAGTTACAGAGCAGGTGTGCCGGGAGCTTCATGGCAGGGTTTCCATGGCCGAGCAGCTGCATGGAAGCCTTACTTCACCAAGCACAATGCCAAGCGTCGGATGGAGTGAAAGCACGGCGCCACTGGACTCTGGAGCAGTGGAAACGTACTCTGTGTAGTGATGAATCAGCTTCTCTATCTGTCAGTCTGATGGACGAGTCTGGGTTTGGCGAATGCCAGGAGAACCTTACCTGCCTGACTGCACTGTGCCAACTGTAAAGTTTGGTGGAGGAGGGATGATGATATGGGGTTGTTTTTCAGGGGTTGGTCTAGAACCCTTAGTTCCGGTGAAGGGAAACCTTAATGCTTCAGCACCAAGACATTTTGGACAATTGTAGCTTCCAACGTTGTGGGAACAGTTTGGGGAAGAACCTTTCCTGTTCCAGCATGACTGAGCCCCAGTGCACAAAGCAGCTCCATAAAGGCCTGGCTGGGTGAGTTTGGTGTGGAAGAACTTGACTGGCCCTCACAGAGCCCTGACCTCAACCCCATCAAACACCTTTGGGATGAACTAGAACAGAGATTGTGAGCCAGGCCCTCTCGCCCAACATCAGTGTCTGACCTCACAAATGCTCTTCTGGATGAACGGACAAAAATTCCCACAGATACTCTCCGAAATACTGTAGAAGCTTCCCAGAAGAGTGGAAGCTGTTACAGCTGCAAAGGGGGGACCAACTCCATATTAATGCCTATGGATTTAGAATGAGATGTCATTAAAGCTCCTGTAGGTGTCCCAATACTTTTGTCCATACAGTGTTTGTTATACAGCTATCTGTCTGTACTTCAGTCCATGTTTCTAGATAACAGTGCGTCATACAGCGTCAGAAACCACAAAGTTTATTTCTGATTACTTAACTCCACACGGTTTGAGGCCAGTGTGTGCTGATTCATGCATGCTGTTAGCACAATGCTAATTAGTGGGTTACAAGCTTCCATTACATATTATTCACATTAGCCTTGTAGCACCAGTGCAGACACACTGTCCTGGCTGATAGACCACACTGGGGTAAGAGGGGAAACTAAGTACACTTGTTTAAATTAGTGTAATAAAAACAAAGCCTCTTAAATTAAACTGCTCTCTTATGCTGTTGTGGCTCCCGTGCCAATGCCGTGTCTCTCCAGCACGTCGTCCCTCTGCTGCTGAAACACGGTGAGCGCTCTGCTGACCACTCGCTCCACGTCCACTGTCTCCCCTTCGGACACAGGCAGCTCGTGAAGGACGTGTCTTCTCAGCTCCTGCAGGAAATGACCCTTCTGCTCACTCAGATCCTTCGCCAGGACCCTCAGAACCTCAGAGGACGCTTTACTCTCTGACAGCACAAGAGCAAACCAGCACTTTTTTCAGTAAGTCTTTATAACACACACTAATATATAAGGGCTGTGACCATTGGTTATATTAGTAATCAGGTAATCTATGAATTATTTTGAAGAAGACAGTTGTATGCAAAAGTTTGGGTGATCATAGTCAAATAACGTGTTTTGTTGATTTTTTAAGCAAAAAAAGTTTAACATCCTCTACAAAGAACAAACTTTGGCATTTTGGGCAAATCTTAGTGCAGAGTTTCTATTAGTTCTACAGTTTCTGAGTTTAACATGTAGGGAACAATAAAATGTGTCATAACTTTTGCATAAGCTTACTTTTTTTATATGTTACTTCAGTAAACAGTAATAGGCTCTCTAATAGTGCATAAACGCTGGGTAAAACAAATTCCGGACAGTTTTTAATCTCAGAAATACAGGTGTTTGTATCACTTCAGCTCACCACAGAGTGGTGTCTCACTTTAACTTTGTCATAGATCCCAAAATTTGAATCGGAGGTTTTGCATAGAACTGTTGGTGAACCAAACACACAACAATGTGGGAGTACAAACTTAACAAAGGATATAAATGATTCGTGGAAACATTCCTTCACAGCTATTAGAGTACAATAATGTCTACAGAGAGATAAGCTGATGGAGATGAAAATAACTATAACCAAAACGCTAGATCAGCCATGTTAGCTGGAGATGCTGAAACTGATTGCTAACAATAAACTAGTTGGCAAAAAGCTAAACGCGCCACTTTAGACGTTTTACACAAACACTGTAACCAGTAAACGAACATCTGCTCCCCTCTGAGCTCTCGCTCTCTCAGATACTGACAGCTTTTGAGGGAGAAAATGAAAACTGTTCCTCTGAAAGCGGCTGCAGCAGCAACTTTAAAGGACGAACTGCACATTAACGTTAGTCAGCAGTGCTGAAATGCAGACACAGAGGTTCTTTTCCTCTGTCTGACAAAGTTTATTCCTTTGCTAACTTCACAAACTCATTTTTCCACTACTCATCATCAGCTGACAAACCGCTGAAACTGAAAGATAAGGTTGTTTTTGTTCCAAACTCGAACACTTGAGTGAGCTGTACCCACTCTACTTAGCGTCGTTACTGTCATTGCTTTAGCAGAAGCAGTGTTACCCTGCAGTCAATACTTCCAGCAGAAAAAATGCAGAGATGTGAAAAGGGCCTGTTGTGCCTTAAACCTGTATTGGATGAACTTATTTTCATTTAGAACAAACTGTACTTCAACCAAAAGTGCCCAATCTTTTGCATACAACTGTACATACAGTACTGTGCGAAAGTCTTATGCAGCCATGAAAACTGTTTAAAACTATTTATCTTGGCAGGAAGTGTGTTTTTGACAGAAAAAAGACTTTAATGTTAGAACAAAGCAAATAAATTATAAATACAGTAAAGCATGAGTTAACAAGAGCTTTTTAATATGTTGGTTGAAAAGAATAACTGTTTAGTTCCTGACTACTCGCTGCACTTCAGCCATTGCATGGATTTATTATATACAATCAGCAAGGGTCAATTAGGTAAACTAGGTGTTAGATGGTAACTATAAATACAGGAGATGTTTGGAAATTACTTTATTTGTATTTCCCTGTTGTCAGAAAGAAAACCTTGTATCTCCGTTTTTGTTGTTTTTTTGGTTTTTGACATAATTTGAAAATACCTGTTGCCCTTTACATTGTGTGTAAATTTCGTGATGAATGGACCAAAAGAAACGGCCCAAAATGACTTGGAAAGACGTCTGGTTCCATCGACTTGCATTAAAAGTAAAGTAGGTTTTTTCCTTCTGCTGTAAAGTTACCATTGTGGAGATACAAGGTTTTCTTCCGACAGCAGCGATTTATTCTAATGTTAGTGTTTTTGAACAAATAAACCACTTTCTGCCCAGATGAATGGCTTTACAAGTCATTTTCTCACATGATCAAAACCTATAACACGTAGCTACAGTGACCCCAAAAGTTATTTGGACACTTGGCAAAGAAATAACCATCTGAAACTCACCAGCCGTCTTTTAAAAGAATACTTTACCAAAAAGTAAGGGACATTCTTGGAATAATCTGTTTAAAATAAATGCCAGTTTGACTTTTGACTTTTTCCTAACACAATGAACTTAATACATTTTTAAGTGTGACAAATGTCCAAATATTTTTTGGGGGTCATACATTGTTAAATTACAATTGTGAGTAAGTGATCTAAAAGGAAGTAGAACGTTTCTAAACAGAAAGTGTTGTGTTACTGCTGCCTCCTTTGGAAGCTGATCAGTTATCTTTTTATGATATTGTGGTTATGCTGTATATAGATTCTAATATTACAGCAGTGATAAATGTACCTCTGGCTGTCAGCATGGCCTGAGACACCAACCGCCGGCAAGCCTGGTCTGCCTGGTGCACCACACTGGAGGCACAATGCTCTCTGTCTGCTGCCTAAGAGAGAGAGAGAGATAAAGAGGGAGAAAGGAAGGAAACTAAAATGCTTCATAACGCCTTAATTAGCCATAATTAAACGTGTTTTCTTTTTGCATGCCATGACTGTGAACTACAATGCCACTGTTGTTCTGAATAAGACACATATGGTTACAGACAGATTAAAGTGATACTTCAGCAAAATGTACACAATGTCCCTCTCATCCCAAATGTAGTCGATCAGTCAAGACATGTTTGGTGTATAAAGTTTTCAGTTTTGTACTGGAGCTACGAGGCTAATGTAGCTTTCGTCCATTGTTATAGAAACAGTATGACATACACTGATCAGGCATAACATTATGACCACCTCCTTGTTTCTACGCTCATTGTCCATTTTATCAGCTCCACTTACTATATAGGTGCACTTTGTAGTTCTACAGTTACAGACTGTAGTCCATCTGTTTCTCTGCATACTTTGTTAGCCCCCTTTTACCCTGTTCTTCAGTGGTCAGGACCCCCATGGACCCTCACAGAGCAGGTACTATTTGGGTGGTGGATCATTCTCAGCACTGCATTAACTCTGACGTGGTGGTGGTGTGTTAGTGTGTGTTGCGCTGGTCTGAGTGGATCAGACACAGCAGTGCTGCTGGAGTTTTTAAACACCTCAGTGTCACTGCTGGACTGAGAATAGTCCACCAACCAAAAACATCCAGCCAACAGCGTCCTGTGGGCAGCGTCCTGTGACCACTGATGAAGGACTAGAGGATGACCGACACAAACTGTGCAGCAGCAGATGAGCTATCGTCTCTGACTTTACATCTACAAGGTCGACTGACAAGGTAGGAGTGTCTAATAGAGTGGACAGTGAGTGGACACAGTGTTTAAAGACTCCAGCAGCACTGCTGTGTCTGATCCACTCGTACCAGCGCAACACACACTAACACACCACCACGTCAGTGTTACTGCAGTGCTGAGAATGATCCACCACCCAAATAATACCTGCTCTGTGAGGGTCCATGGGGGTCCTGACCACTGAAGAACAGGGTAAAAGGGGGCTAACAAAGTATGCAGAGAAACAGATGGACTACAGTCTGTAACTGTAGAACTACAAAGTTCACCTATATAGTAAGTGGAGCTGATAAAATGGACAATGAGCATAGAAACAAGGAGGTGGTCATAATGTTATGCCTGAACTGTGTATAGTGTCAGAAACCACATAAGTAGGTCTATTAGAAATTAATTAAAGTGGATTCCTCTAAATTCTGACTGAAATGTAAACAAAGTCATACAGTGGTTTGATGTAAAATGCTCCGTTCTAAAGAAAGTGACAGACGTTGGTTCACAGTGGAGGTGATACGAACCAGACATTTAATGTTTCTAAAATGCAAGAAATAGTTATGAATGCACAATGATATGAATACTTATCATTATTTGATGATAGTTTGGAGAAAGATCTAGCCATTTTTTTTTATCCATCGATGGCAAAGATGTACTGAAAGGTACTGTATGGCAAAACAGTCCCCAAAAGAAAACTTTATCACTCTCATCATCAGAATTCCATATAAAACTCAGAAGACACATGTAGGTTCACTGGTGGTTTTGGACAGTGAATAATACTAGAATAGTGCATTTCCTGAAAAAACTGGAGAGTGCGCAGCTAAGGCTTCTTCTTAGGCGGTTGCTAAGGTGTTGCTAGGCGGTTGCTATGGTATAAGTGTTGGTTGCTAAGGTGTTGCCATGGTGTACAGGGTCTTTACTGATTTATTTTTAGTGGGTTGCGAAGCAGTACATCGTTGTTGAGTAAAATGAATGGGAGTCAATGGGAGGAACAAGGAATGAAAGGAAGACACAGAGGAGTGCGGGTCAGTATGGAGCTGGATTAGAGCTTTGACACCTGCCCTGAGCAGCACAATGCAGTTTGGTGGCTTTTGGACGCTGTTGGCTGGAGTTAATGCAGTGCTGAGAATGATCCACCACCCAAATAATACCTGCTCTGTGAGGGTCCATGGGGGTCCTGACCACTGAAGAACAGGGTAAAAGGGGGCTAACAAAGTATGCAGAGAAACAGATGGACTACAGTCTGTAACTGTAGAACTACAAAGTGCACCTATATAGTAAGTGGAGCTGATAAAATGGACAATGAGTGTAGAAACAAGGAGGTGGTCATAATGTTATGCCTGATCGGTGTGTATCTATATCTATCTATCTATCTATATATATATATATATATATATATAATATATATATTATATATATATATATAATGACAAACAGATGAGTGCGGGTCAGAACAACATTGCTCTCAGATAGTATATGTGAAATTGTGTCTTTCTAAATTCCCCCTACCCTCTGCTCTGAGTCATCTTGAAATGGACTCAAGGGGTTCTCCAGTGCTGAGGACATCAACTGGAGCAGCTTTTGGCTATAAAAAGAAGAATGAAGAGACCACTTGTTTAACGACAGAATCCACCAGTTTTCACATTTTTGAACAGTTTAAACTGCAGAAACTGTGTAAGCCATCACATTTGCAGTAACGGCCTCTACTCTTCTGGAAAGGCTTTACACTAGATGTTGGAACATTGCTGTGAGGATTTGATTGAGCATTAGTGAGGTCAGGTACTAATGTTGGATGGTCAGTTCTGGATCACTTCAACTCATCCCAAAGGTACTGGACGGAGCTCCATCACTCCAGAGGACACAGTTCCACTGCTCCACAGCCCAATGCTGAGGGGGGGGGGGTTATATATTTACATTCCTCTTTAACTGTAACTAATTTGCTAAGCTCTGTACATTATTTGCAATAAAAATACAGCTTTGATTTGACTGTACAGTACAAGGGTATTGGTGTTTGGGAAACACCACTCTATACATACATGTCCGTGTCTGTGATGTCAGTGCTTATCAGAGTCAGACTGCTTTGCTCCCACTGGTTTTTCTGTGCGTTTTGGAGGCTCGATGCGTTTGGACATCTCTACAATGATCTCATCCGGCACTGGCTGCCCTCTGTCCTGGTTTCTAGAGAGACACACTTCCAACGGACAATGCAGGTACAGCTGGCAGAAACCTGTGGAATCTGTATTCAACGAGAGAGAGATTAGAGATTTCACCTGTTCCAGACTGTAAAGTCTGTTTTACAGGTTGGAGGTTTTGTTTTGCCAGCAATGATTTTTCATGTTTGTGAACCTTTTTTGCTGCTGTCTGAACACAAAACATTGAGGAAAAGCATCAGACTGTCATCAAATTAAGGAAACTGATTTAAAACGTCTCTGTTCGGTTTAAAACGGGATAGTCTTATTATTCTACCAACTAACTACTATAAACGATTTGTTAGGTCGGTTACGGTTATGAGGGCGAAGAACTGAACTGAATCTATATACAGACCCTTAGTTTAGAGTTTAGTTCAATTGAAAAGTCATGAGACACAGATGTTGGTAAGGTTTTGAGTCAGAGCAATAGCTGAGCCTGGGAGGACCCTGTTCACCTACACTTTCTGGCGAGTTGATACACTTCATATCTCATGCTCTGGTAGTAGAAATTGTCATCAAGCAGCACTGCAATTCGTGGAGGTTGAGATGATGATCTGCGCAGGGCAGGTAAGATTTGCTGCTGCTCTACTGCCTGGCTGAAGCACTCCCACACGTTTCCCTCAGTCCGACAGGGGCTGGGTGCCTGAGGATCCTGCAGGAAACTCTCCAGGCAAGTCAGCACGGCCTGCCTGTGCTGCTTCCATCTGGTTTGCTAAAAAACAACAAAGAAATAATAAGCAGACGTTGGTAGTAACTAGTTTTATTATGCAGCTCCAAGTCCGAGTTTGATGGATTTGTAATACTTTTACTTCTATCCAAAGTATATTTGTGCGGAATTGTAAGAACATTTCCCATTTTAGATCTGGCTCATAATTTAGTTCCAACCTACCTGTCTCTATTCAAAGGCTCCTTAAGGCCTTGGTTAGTTGGATCAGGTATGTTAGATCAGGGATGAAACTAAACTCTCCAGGGTGGTAGATCACCCGGACCAGACTTGGGCACCTCTGCTTACATGTATTATTACCTGTCATCAATTCGGGACCTAAAGCAGGGATCTTCAATTGTAACCACAAAAGGGCCGCGGGTTTGAAGACTGAGGCTGAATCCCAAATGGCTCCAAACTCCCAATATAGAAATAAAGGCTTCTACACTTGGAAAGCTGTTTACATTCAGCCGTAAGCTGTACGACTCCCCAGCTAACGTTTGGTGCATTATTTAGGTGTGGAAGTCACAGTTTTATGATCTATGCAGTGCAGTACTGTAGGGAGTAGTGAGCCATTTCACAACGGCTCTTTGCGGATAGGATTCAACATCCCTGACCTAGAACAGTGGTTCCCAACCCTGGTCCTTGAGCACCTCCTGCACATTTTAGTGTTTCCCCTGCTCCAAACATACCTTAACCAATAAATGGACTCATTAACAAATGCTTCATGACTTGACGTGTGTGTATTAGAGCAGGGAAAGCACTAAAATGCAGGGGGTAATCTAGGACCAGGGTTGGGAACCTGTAAGCTAGAGGGTCAATATCTGGTAATCTTCTCTCTATATATACTCTATATATATATAGAATGGTTTTAAATGGAACTATTGCCTTTATATATGTATATATATTATGCTTAAATGGTTCTTTGCATGGTGAAATCGCTCTTCAGATTGATGGAGAATGTGTTATATATAGTTCTATATGGAACCTTTTTAAAAAGGGTTCTATTGTTACAAGCTTGACATCGTAACAATACCAGAGGCCTTTTTGGTGGTTCTATATAGAACCTTTTTGAAAATGTTTCTATATAGAACCATCTACAACACATTCTTCATCAATCTGCAGAACACTTTCACAATGCACAGAACCCTCTAATCATGCAAAGTGTTCTCTGAGTCTTCGTGGTTCTGTATAGAACCATTTTCTTAACCTTTAAATAAGTCTTTATGAAATGTGTAGAAACGTTCTTCTGGCCCTGAAGTGGTTCTGCTATTCTTACAAGCTTTACACTGAAACAGTAGCAGAACACTTTTTGGTGCTACACTGAACCATTTTCAAAAAGGTTCTAGATAGAACTATATATAACACACTCTCCATCAATCTGAATAACCATTTTATCATGCAAAGAACGACTTAGGCATGAAAAGGTTCTTTATAGAACTCATGGTTTGAAATACAACCACTGCCTTTAGTAAGGAACCTTTGAAGAACCATATTTTTTTTTAAGTGTGTACAGTTCTTACCCCCTTTGACAGGCTGTCCCCCGAGCTGAAATCGAAGGCCTCTTCTGCTATGAGGTGGTCGTATGATATGATAAAAGTCCCCCAGCCCTGTTTACTGATCTGAGCAGAAGCTGCCTGGACAAGGCTGGATTTACCAGAGGCAGGTAACCCGCACAGCACACACAAGCAGACTGTAGCAGGCATGGTGGGATCATTAGGACACTGTCCAGTCCCACTGAGCATGAAGACCAGTCCAGAGTAGCTTATAGAGTATTATTCCCAGAGAGGTAACTATCACCTGGGTTAAACGACAAACTACAAGGTAGTCATAACAAGGCTAAAGGACCGCAAATGACAGCTTCGCCACAGCAAATACTGACCTTGTCTGTATTTAATATCATTACTGTTAAAATGCCCCCATTTTAACCCTTTAATAATTATAAATACTCGAAATTCCCACTGGATGTAGACTCAGCAGTGCAAATGCTCTCTGTAACAGTAACACGGTGTAGCGCCCGTTTATGAGGCTGCTACAAATATGACACCTGTTATGTAAATAATGTTACGTAATGTGATCCTTTAACCTTACAGGTATCGCTATAATTTGTAAATCAATGTCGTTTATATGATCGTTTAAACATAACGACTAACTTGTACGCGAAAATCCAGTTTACTCTCCCTCCTTCCTAGCACTGCAACTGTCCTGGTTGCAGCTCTCCTCATTGGCTAGGGTAGAGCACGTGATATACAACGTCATCGAAACGTTCCGCTAAGGCGTGTAGGGATTTGTAGTTCTTTTACGCGTTACGGCTGAACAAGCAACCGTAAAAAAAAAAAAACACAAATACGAGTATTTTCTCTGTTAAAAATTACGACAACTATCGTATTATCTTAGCTTAATGTCGTTTCAGTGTATTATGGTCCTTTTCTTCATAACAAACATTAAAATTCGCTAATAGTATGCTGATGTCTCGGTAGCTAGCTGGCTAAATTTCCCATTCCACCTTAAATAGTCGAGCAGTACCAATGTGTGAAGCGCCAGAATGTAACTTCTGCTCCATTTAAGGTTGAACTGGAAAATTCGAACAAGAAGCTGTACAACAACAACAAAAAGGAAAAACGATAATACATTAGACAATGTTGTGGGAAAGAAGAAGAAGAAGAAGCTGAAGTTGGCTTCTTTGTTTTGGTGGCTTCTTATTCAAATTTCCTTTCCACCTTAATTGGCGCTTCACGTACATTCTGGCACCAGCACACCATAAGTTATTGTTTTTTACTTTTTTATTGATCATAGAGTCAACATTACATTGCATTACAAAGAGTTACCAAGCAACGCAAAACTAAACTAAGTGCACCAGCAAGGATTAAAATAAACTGAATTTAGAGCCAATCAAGGATTAAAATAAACTGAATTTAGAGCCAATCAAGGATTAAAACAAACTGAATTTAGAGCTAATCAAGGATTTGTAAATCTAGGCTTTATTTTAAAGAAAGTCTGCAGAGTTATGTACTCTTACAACAGTTTTAAGAACAGCTACTGAGGTGGCAGTAGTTTAATTTGTCGTCTTATAACTGAACTGACCACACAGCAGAGAAACTGTCAAGTCAAGTCAGGCTTTATTGTCATTTCAGCTCTATACACGTACACAGTGAGACGAGAAGTGCAAAACAATAAAACATATGCAGTGCAGACAATACAGTACAATAAATAAATACAAAAGACTTAGAATAACTACAAAACAGGACACAGACAGTACACGGTGGAGTATGTGGAGCTGTGCAAAGGATGACGTAGCATACTATGATATATTAGCAGCAATTTGATTATTTAAGTACAAATAACAACAGGACTTCAGTACAGAGCCCTCATGTAACCTGATGTGATACATAAAAAAAGTCCCTGACCACTAATTAAACTAATCAACTTTCTACTCCTTTGACTGCTTTGAAGTTTAATCAGTACCTGCAGTTTCAGTGTTTGCCAGGTGATGGCAGCATAATCCCAGTGATGAAAGATCACATTCTGACTCTTTTACTTCACCTTAAAAATGTTGAGTTAGTCCAGAGTAAAACGTAGGCCTACTTAATGGATTCATGTCAAGCAATTCCTTTTTCAACTCTTTTTAGTAATCGTTTAATCGAAAAAACAAAACAAAACAAACAAAAACAAAAACAAAAAAAACCAAACATTTTTTGTTCATTTGGGGTGGATTTTGTTGCAAAATTGCAACCATAACTCATACTTTGCATAATGTAAGGTTTACAGGTATGACTGTGTGTGTGTGTGTGTGTGTGTGTGTGTGTGTGTGTGTGTGAGTGAGTGATTGTAGGAATGCATGTTTTATTTTATCTTATTTTATTTTTTTACTACATGTAAATGTTTGTCTGATTCTGTGCACTGTGAACTCCTGTAACCAAAACTGAATTCCTAGTATGTGTAAACATACCTGGCCAATAAAGCTTGATTCTGATTCTGATTCTGATAAGTTTTAAAGGTTACTCCTTGTGTTTTTAAGAAAGTTTAATTTAGTCTAATATTATTGAGTGTGTAACTCTATAGACTCTCTATAGGATGACTGGTGTGCTATAAATATGAGAGGGAAGTCTGCACAAAACCCTACAGTCTCCTGAATTCCCACCACAAATCACCTGGATCAGGTGTTTTGGGATCTAAATAGGTAAAACATGCGAGTTACAGAGTCTACAAGACCAGGTTTAGACTCATTGCTTATAATAATGTAAAGGGGGCAGTTTTATGTTTGTATGATACAAAAAAAGTGGTGAAAATTGAGGCCCATTGTTGCATTTTTGCAGCATTCACAAAAATTTGTATAATTTGCTTATAGACACAGTTATGAATGAAGTACAGAAATATCACAGTTACAGTTACATAAAACTAAATTAGCTCTAATAGAAGACAGATGCTGTGAAATGCACACTATTACATTTGTTTCACCACATATCTTGCTGTGATACAGATTAGAGTGTGGATTTGTAGTTTTAGTGACATTAAGTCAGATGTAGGTGTAAATAGTGCTTATACAGTTGTAGAAACAGTTTGTCTCTGAGGGTTAAGTGGTTTTATTCAACTCACATAAATACGTTGAATGAAACGATGCAAAATAAATAGGTTGGGGGTATAAAAGTGATGTTTTACATCATCGCAAACCTCAAAAACACTTTGTCAACTTCTGCCCTGTTCCACCTTTTACAGTGTTGTTGGTTTTTCTGTGGTGCTGACAGATACAATGTGCATTAACACTCTAAATCATTGTGCATTAATATATTATTAATGCCTTCAGTATGTATTATTTATTGTGATGTTTATTGATTTCTTTTGTTTTTTTTCTTTTAGGACCACGTTGTCAATTCATCTGAGCCTATATGGTAAGCTCCTCTGTTACACAACATGTATTTTTTCAGTGCTTTTATTTCTCTTTTCTCGAGACATTATGTATCGTAATTATGTGATTATATGAGAAATGGTCATTTTTCTCATGGTAAGTCTTTGGTAGCAGTGAATACATTTTAATGCTGCATATGTTTCTCAAAAATACAACTACTGGCATCCCTGTGTTCAGCAGGCACGGTGCCAAATGCCCTCAATGTGGCTGCGATATGATCTTGCAGTGTGTCTCAGATTAACCTTCAGTTTACTGATGCAAACTGTGAACAGGAATGACCCGGGAATGACCCGGGAAGGACAGGCACAGAGTTTAAAAGCGCAGTGTAATGGGAGCCAATAGGTTCAGTGATGAAGAGAAGTTTTAGTAAATTCTTCCCCACCAACAGTGTAATCAGGTGTGTTGGAGCAGGTAAATCACCAAACTGTACTGGGCTCCAGCCCTTCAGGACCAGAGTTGTGCACCCCAGCTATAGGCTGTATTTCTACTACGGCTCAAAAAACTGAATTTGGGAAACAATGCAAGGAAAGTCAGTGCTCTAGGAGTTACTAGGCCAGCTCTGCTGAAATGATGTTGCTCTGTTGGTGAATAAAACAGGATGTGTTCAAGGCCTGTGCCTCCTTCTAGTCAAGTCAGTTCAAGGTTTATTTATATAGTGCTTTATACAGCAGGTGTTCTCACAAAGCAGCTTTACAGAAAAATCAGCATTAAAGAAAGAAATCCGGGTCTGAGCCCCCATGAGCGTCGCCAGTGGCGACAGTGGCAAGGAAAGACTCCCTAAGAGCAAGAGGAAGAAACCTTGAGAGGAACCAAGACTCAAAAGGAGAACCCATCCTCCTCTGGTCGACACCGGATAGCAAACAATAACACGAGTAATATAAATAAAGTTTTAACATTTGTACAAAATATTAATATACAGAAAAAGGGAAAAGCAGGTGAAGCGATGGCTCTGATTAAATAGTTTGAGTCTGTGCAGCAGCAGCATCAACAGGAGGGTCAGTTCATGCAGGTGAGGTTTGCAGTGTTGTACAGCAGGAAGCTCCATGGTGGTCAAACTGGTCCAGGAGACAGGCGAGCAGTGGGCAGATGTTAGCTGTTATGACTGCCAACATTGTTGAAGAAAATTCTCCCACCATCCACAGCCGGGAGTCCAAGAGGGCATAAGCTCTCTCTCTCCCCCTCACTCAACATAGTGCTAGCCAATGCAGGCGTCTGTTAGCTGATGTAACAGAATTAGTAGTGTTCTCCTCCAAGCGTGTTGAGCCGTCCAGTGGTGTTGTTTTAGCAGAGGTTTGAAAATATGCAGTTCATTTGATTCAAAACAATGACTACATTGACTACATAAAATATTTTTTTTCATTAACACCTGGTTTTAAGAGGCAGAGAAAATTCCACACAGATTTGCCGAAACTTTAGTAAATTGAACAAAATAAATAATCAGTCATTCACAGTTCCAATATCTTCACCCTTTTTTGTGTGCTCCTCCCTCAAATGCTATGAGAGAGATTTATTTGATGCGTGTTTAGGCTTGTATGCCAGTTTAGAACATGCCACATGCTTTTTTGGGTGGAATGTGTGTTGAAAGTAGGTCTGCACAATGACATCTCAATCATATCAGTGTTGGCAGATAATTGTTAAAAAATTAATGCATTAAAACAGATAATTTGATTTGCCCAATGTTATGAACCAGGCATAGACAGATGTAAACATTTACACTGGTCACTAAGGCCACTAAGCCAATGTGATAAATTGGCCTAATGTAAGTTAAATCAGCACTACTACATCAACCCTTAATGAGTTGAGTTGGAAATGTCTGTAGCAGATTAAGTTTAGCTGATTGAAGTAAATTGTCTTTTATCAACAATATTGCCTTAATTTAAAAGAAGGCCATTAAATTGTGCAAAAATACTGTCCATAACTCAGTTAGGTTCAGGAAAAGAATTTTTTTTGAGTGCACTGCCAATGAAGAATGATCTTGAGGTGTCATCGTACTTACATTGTACATCATACAAAATCATATTTCAGCCTTGCAAAATCTTTCTTCCACTGTACTCTGAACTTTCCAGTTCATACTTTTCTCATAGTTATCTGGAAGTTATCACTTGCCATGTTAGCTGCTGTTCGGGTGATGTTAACAAAAAGTGTGCTTTGATGCTATTAGTTCTGTTTCAGACCTGTTTTGTTAAAATAGTGAATGTTTGTGAATGTGTAAAAATTCATTTGGTCTGTTAAAAGAGAGAAAAAACCCCACAAACCCCAAGGCAGCTGGTCACTCGAGCCACAAGCTAGTGGCCAAAATGTGAAATCCAGGTCAATTTATGAATGCATTGGAACTCCCAGATCGGAATATCTTCAAACCTGGTACAGAAGCCATATTTAACTGGCTGAGTCTTTATTATAATTAAAAACAATGAGAATATGAAGAGATCTGAGACTGTTCCTTCCTACAAAACAATGCCATGTAATCAGCTTGTGCTTTAACATTAATCTACTACTAATTAATCTGCTGAGCTGTATTTTTCATTCATACAAACACACACACACACACATGTGCGCACACACCATTTCATCTCATTAAACTCACAGCTCTGGTGTTCAGGAATCTGATGGAACTCATGATATGGGACAATCTGCACACCCCCTGATGCCTAATGAGCCAATCGGTTTTTGTCCATTAAAATTTCTCACCTATGCTGTTGTGCTCTGTCTCTGCTCGGCCGCTGTGCGTAGACAGCAGTGTGTATACAGGGTCTGTTTCGTTTACTTCCCATCTGGTGCATTTTCCCCTCTCCCTTTTACGCTGGTCTGAAACCCAGCCATTAATTAGAAGGTTTTCCCCAGAGAGATCTTTAGTAGTTATTGGTGATGTTTTTAATTAATCATCTCGCTGCTTGCTGTAATTAATTTAGACTGGTTTATGGCACGTGAGTGCCAAGTATGAACAGCTTTGGGTTTGTTCGAACTGTTGAGGCCATCAATGTCTAAATTAAAGGAAGCTGAAACTCAGGCCACGGTTTGATTCGATTCACCGGACGGACGAACGGACAGACAGACAGACAGATAGGTAGATAGATAGATAGATAGATAGATAGAAAGGACTTTATTGATCCCGAAGGGAAATTGCAGTGTTTCAGTAGCAAGACATATAATTGCACATAAACTTACATATTTTATTTCAGAAAATAAAAAACATAAAAAATAGACATAAGTTAAAGTACAAGAGAAATAAAATAAAAGTATATCTATTTGCATATTTACATGGCATATAAGACAGATTTGTTGTATTTACATGAGAGCAGGCACTGAGTGGTATGAGGTAAACTAATAGCATAATGATTATATATGTTATAACTAGGAGTTGCATCAATATTACAGTGTAAAGTGTGCAGTGAAAGTATCATTACAGTAGCGGTTATGATATATTGCACAGTGTGTATTAACAGGAGAGGTGATACAGTGATGAGGTTCAGCTCAGTTCAGACAGCAGGAGATCAGTACCATCTCTGCAGTAAGGAGACTGGTTGTAGAGCCGTATATCAGTGGGTAAGACAGATCTCACACGGCTCTTTAACACAGTGTAGCTGTAACAGTATGCACTGAATGTGCTTCTCTGTTTGTCCAGTGTAGCATGCAGAGGGTGTGAGATGTGAGGTATTGTCCAAGTTTGTTAACAGCTTGTTGAGCGTCCTCTGTTCTGCCAGTTTGGTATTTTCATAATATTTTGGACAAAATTTGAGTAAATAAAAATGATGACCATAATCATGTTGTGCTGGGAGGCAGGAGGCGGCTGGAGTGAGGTGTTGATTGGTGCTGGTTGTTTGTAGACTTCAGTGCTCAGACAGTGCAGTTGCATTAAGTGGCCTTTGGTGATGCCCTGAAACCATTTTTCAGTTTCGATGAGGGACATTAAGCAAGAGATTTATCATCTCTGTTCATGCTGAGCATCAAGACAGAGTATGAGGCTGAAGAACTTCTCCATAACTGGTTTGATTCCACTTGAAAAGATGACATGCTGCTCGATACACAGGATACAGCCAAACAACTGCAGCCGACACCATCAGGACAAGTTCACAAACAACAACCGAAGGGTAAAAATAACTAAAAAAAATGGAATTTATTTATTAAGGAACACTTCAATGAAAAACTGTTCTCTGTTATTGAGGACACTGGATTTCATGTCACATATTGAAGTTTATTTTATGGTAACTGTTTTTATTTATTGTCAGCTCAGTTTTGTCCCAATGAAAGCAGATTTTATCAACAATTAAAGTGTATTTTCTTTATAAATTTGTCATTTTTTTCTGTTCAGTACTTTTATTTAAAAGCATAAATACAATGGGAATGAAAAAAAAAAACTTTCAATTTGTGTTTTTCACCCAGGTGTGTCTTAAGTTTTGATTTTGAATTCAACTTCAGTTCAGTCCATCACCAGATATGCATTCTCCACAAGGCATATTGTCACAGTTTTGCACTGCAGCATAGCAATATCACAATATATTGTTACACTGCTAAAAACAGCCAGTGAAACATCCTAACATCGAGTAGCACAGAGAGACAGAGATAGTCTCCAGCAGATCCTGACCAATATGAAAATTGTGTGTCTTATACTGAACTAATTGAATAATTTTCCCCAATATACAATTTAAATTTTAAGTGCTTTGCTGATAGTTTTAGTGTTTTACTGATAGATATGATTATCAATTCCCAATCGTTGTACTTATTAAACAAATAGAAAAAACTCTTCGCTGTTGTAGTTTCTTTTATTTTCAATTCTTCATGGAAAACTTCGGTAACACTTTACTGTAGGGTGCTGTTCATAAGGCTACATGACAGCTACATAAGCTTGTCATGACAACTGACATAACCCTGCATAACTGTTTATAAATGCTTATTCCAACAGGCGTCATTTGTCATAAAGGCTTCTTTAGCTGACTTTGATCAAAATTGGCAAATGTAACCTTTATAGCGGATGATGTCTGCTGGAATAAACACTTATAAACATTTATGTAGGGTTATGTCAGTTGTTAGGAAAAGGTTATGTAGCTGTCATGTAGCCTTATGAACAGCACCCTACAGTAAAGTGTTACCAAAACCTCTTTTGTGTTATAACCTGCTATTGTCATGCTAAAAGTTACATTTGGACACATTTTTGTTATTCTAACTGTGATGATGTTTTATGTTCAAATTCACTGATTTTACTCTGTTGGCAGAAGATTCGAGTCCCTGTGACGCTGCGAGCAGCAAAGCTGATACCGATAAAAACACGGCTGTAGTCTCCAGTGAATGACGTCTGGATCAAGTGTTAAGAAAGGTTCTGATCTGTTTCTAGGCAGCGTACAGCAAGAGTGGGTACCATCTGTCTGAAACGGTCCTGACTAAATAATCAGTGTGTTAATTAAGGCTGAATCCAGTCCGACTGTGTCTTGGTTAGCTCTGACTTGGGTCCCAGACAGCCATCTGTGTCTGATGCAATGCCACAGTAGACTATATTGGTCCTGTCCACTAGAGTAGGTCAGTCATAATGTGAATCCTGTCAGAGCTGTTTGCTTTGAAATCAGGTGTATAAAGTCCAGGTGATACTGAAAGGCATTGCTCACTGTCTGAGTCACATCGACACTGAAAGACAAAAGCGCTTTCACAGTTTCTGCGAGGGACATTAGGTAGGTGCTAATCTATGGTCATTGTCCATTTTAACAGCTTTACTTACCATACAAGAGCCCATTGTAGTTGTGCAATCAGACTGCAGTGCTGAGAATGATCCACCTCCCAAATAATACCTGCTCTGTGGGGGTTTTGTGGGGGTCCTGACCACTGAAGAACAGGGTAACAAAGTATCAGAGAAACAGATGGACTACAGTCTGTAACTGTAGAACTACAAAGTGCACCTATATAGTAAGTAGAGCTGATAAAATGGACAGTGAGTGTAGAAACAAGGAGGTGGTCATAATAAAATGTTCGGTAAGTGTATTTTTATACCAAAAATATTTTTTTTTGCTTTTAAAATTTTATTTTTGACGTATTTAGATAACTAAATGTAGTGTAATATTATAAAGAAATGCCTGAAAACGTTATGTGTATATTGTTTTGTCTTTTAGGCCCTGAGCCCATTATAAACATTGCACTTTGGCCCCCCAACGCAAAAGGTTCGGGTATCTCTGCTTTAGTATACTGTGTACCTTCAATAAATGCTGCAGAGACGTGAGTCTCAAGCAGAAAGGCAAATGTTTTTCATCTAACAGCTAAAATGCAGATTTTTGATGTGAAATGCAGCACTGGATAGCTGAATAGATCATTTGTTTTGTCCAGCCTGTGGTCATGTCCACTGGCTTTGGCTACGAGTGGCGCTGTGATCATTCCTAACTTGATTTAGAGAGAGGAGCCAGAGTGTCTGAGTGTGCTGTGTTTTAATAATCGCTGATTCATTAACCGTGAAACCACAACCACCAGGAAGCACCTGCTGTAGGCCGGAGCCCGCCTCCCACACTGACCTGCGGATGGTGCTGTGGTTGTGGAAATTAAGAGGAAAGGGTCTGTTCAGAATATACTGTAGGCTGGGTTTTTGGTCGTACAGGTTAGGTATGAAAGTAAAGACCTTCTCAAATATCTAAGTCACTCAAAGTTAGATTGATGGTATTATGATGGTATTTTCGATGGTTTATTAAACCATTGGGTTCCATATGTTCACACGTCTATACAAAATGGTAAAGATTAGGTCAGTCTGACATGAAGGGTCACAAGCTTTTTGGGTCATTTCTAACTGTTGACTCATCCTGTAGATTGAGGCTAGTGTTTGAACTAGGTATGATTTTGAAACAGCATTATCAGTACATGCCATAGATTTAAAACAAGCCAGCTTTTTCTTCTGAATGGCACTCAAAAAAAACTTTGTAGCTGCTGTATTTACTGGGAAAGCCATTAAAATTTTAGCAAATATTGTGATTTTTACATTTTATTTATTTATTTATTATGTCATTTTATTATATTATTATTTTATTATACTATCCTTCCCCTTTGCCCACTCCTTCTTGTAAGGAATTAAGGCGAATGGAAGCGATTCACTCAGCGGTCATATCATTGCTTAAGCAGGCCTCATTATTCAAAAGCATGGCCACGGCTGCCAAGAAAGAAAAGGGACTTTGAGTAAGTAATTGAATCCTTTTAGCTAAAGGTCATGTTTAGTAGCCTGTCAGAAAAGGAAAATGTCTGCTGTTTCAGCTCCATCAAAGTATTATTCCACTGAAACCCTGAACTGAACACCTCATGCTAAAACATACATTTTTTATACACATAAAGCAGATGTTCTTTAGAAATGATGCTCCATACTTGACAACCTAACAATAACAACTGGTATCCAAGTGAACGTGTTACATTTTTGGATTTTAATATTGAGCAAAAATGTAAAAAACGTTCTTTGTTGTAACAAAAATGTAACCTTTATTTAAGGTACAATAATTAAAGCCAAAAAAAAAACAAAAACTATTTCTAATCATGAAATAAATATTTCTCTCTCAAGTATGTATGCCACAATTGTTGGCACTCTCTAATCTAATACTCTTTGCAAAGGTAACAGCCCTAAATTGTCTCCTATGAATCTTAATGAGATGAGAGAACACATGGCAAAGGATCTGAGACCATGCCACAGTTGAGAACCAGATCCGTCAGATTCCCTTCAGCTCATCCCACAGGTTTTCTATAGAGTTTAGGCCAGGATTTGGGAACGACCATGACAAAACCTTGATTCTGTGGTCAGTAAACCATTTTTGTGTTGATCTTGAGGTGTGCTTTGGACCGCTGTCCTGCTGGAACATCTAACCATGGCCCAGTTTAAGCTTCCAGTCTGAGCCAGGTTTTGATTTATGATCTGCTTGTACTTGAGGGAGTCCATGATACCATGTATCTGAACATGTTGTCCAGGGCTTTTAGAAAAAAAACAGGGCCACAACATCACCGATCCACCACCATACTTCACTCGGGGGTGGGGCTCTTTTCTGCAAGCTATCTTTGTGTCTATGACAAACCCACCTCTGGTGTTTGCAGCCAAAAAGCTCTATTTTGGTCTCATCTGACTATAGAATGCAGTCGCACTGACGGTTTCATTAACGTATGGCAAGCTGTCCTTGACAGGAGATGCTTTCTTCTGGCAATCCTCCCAAACAACTTGTGGTTATGTAGGTGGCATTTCTTTGTGGTTTGGGAGACGTTCTGACCCCAAGACTTAACCAATGTCTGCAATTGTGATCTTGGAGATTCCTTGACCACTCAAACCATCCTCATCACTGTGCCTGCGGTCAATACAGACATACATCTTCTTCTTGGCAGATTCCTAACATCTCCAGTTGCTTTAAACATCTTAATTTTTGCCCTAAAAGTGGACATTTAGCTCTTTTCTTATAGTCGTTTCCTGATTTGTGCAGCTCAACATCCTTTTCTCACACATCCCTGCTGTATTCTCTGGTCTTTCTCATAGTGATGGATAACTGAGGGAAATAAGATCAATAGAAAGGGAGCACCTTACAACCACCTTACGGCCACTGCTGACCACATATTATTTAGGTGGTGGACAGTGATACCAAAATGGGCATGGTAAGTTAATTTGAATTGCACTAGGATGACAGTTTCATGCACAGCAGCATTGCTGAGGTTTTTAAATAATGAGTAGATAGACACCTTATTGAGATACTTTCCAAGCATACAGTTAGAGACTGTAACCCAAGTTGTGTCAGTCGTCCTCTAGCCCTTCATCAGTGGCCTCAAAACCACTGTTCTTAGTTGATGGACTAATGTCAGCCCAGCTGTGACATTTAGGTGTGAATATACCCCGGCAATACAGCATTTAGAGGGTCTTACCTTACAGTTTGCTTGTATTTATCATGTTAGTGAATGGTTTGGTACCAAGTAATGCATTTTTCATGCTGTTCTCCAACTTCTTCTTATCCCTTGATCAAACAAGCTGTTTTTGTTACTGTGCTTATATGTAAATGAACCCTGTTCAGGTTCTGTATTCAAACAGTGGTTCAGGCTGAAACACTCCTAATAACTTAAGTGTGAGTGGATGGGGCTGAACTCATGTAGGTTGAATAGGCATATAAATGTAAATGTTTAGGTTTTGTGACCTTACAAAAGCCAGAGGTGTGGACGTGATTCATATGACTTGGACTTGAGTCAGACTCAAGTCACACATTTAATAACTTGAGACTCGGAAAAACTCAAAAAAGACTTGCGACTTAATTTTGACTTGACTGCTGATGACTCAGACTTTGACTCAGGCTTGAGCCACCTGACTTGGACAGACTCGAGACCCGAGAGGCATCGGATTGCAGACAGGACTCTACACATCTGGTTGCGTTTCATGCAAATGTATTGGTTTCCTGCTGTAAATTTAATACACAGCAGCATCGTCAAATGTCGGTTACTGTGTTTTTTAAGCTCGGCTTGTTTTATTTTGGAAGCCAGCTGAAGTGAAGTTTGCCTCCATAAGCTAGAAACAAGTGAATCATCAGTACCTTCAATAAGCCGAGCTCAGCACTTAAATGCCAGTCTTTCACCAGATGAACTGACCATTTTCCTCAAGGTAGGAAAACACAGCTCTCTCTATTTGACTGATTTTAACAGCTTCTGCAGGTAAAACAAGCACAACGTTCACCACGAAGCTGAAGTTGGCTTCTTATTTGCCAGCTTCATATTTGAATTTGCCGTTCCACCTTAAATGGAAGGTGCTGGAATGTAACTGCTGCACCATTTAAGGTGGAACGGCAAATTCAAATAAGAAGCCAACTTCAGCTTCATACATTCACCATCATTTTGCTGTTTTTTCTGCCTGGTTGTAGTTTTTTTCTTATTAAGTTTAATAGTACTTTGAAAATTATTTTCATATGTGGTTTTCTACTCTTTGTGTACATCATTATCATGGTTATCTGTGTACCATGGAATTAAAAAAAATATATACTATACAGCCACACACTACTAACATGCTGTCATAAGGCTCTATTACAGTTGCCACCATTTTTGGTGTTCAGTGTTGAAATGGCCTTAAATTAGCTGAAGATTGCAGACTGACTTGTTTAGGACCGGAAGATTAGGAACTAGGACTCAAGACTTAAACTGAGACTCAATTGCCTTGATTTGGGACTCAAGTGTAAAGATTTGAGACTTGTCACTTGCAAATTAGTGACCTTTTTCCACCTCTGACAAAACCCCTGAATTCAGAATGGGCTGTTTTTACAACTTATTATTTTGTTTTTGCAAATTATTTGGTTTTCTATTATTGAGTTTTCTATTATGTGGAACCTTATACTACATACCATTATGAAGTGCAGCTGGACAATTTTCTGTCCATATGCGTCCCACTTTTACAGCACCAATGCCTTTGGCCCTTTTTTCCTTCTATTTTCTTAGAGTGTATAAAAGCATATTCTTGCCGTTAAAATTAAACCCTTGATATCTTGTTAGATTTTGACCTCTATTTAGCTCAGCCAGCCTCTTGACTTCCCATTGATGCTCACACCCAAGCCACACATTAGTCTCTGCACTTTTAGTTGGATCAATTACAGCCTGTGACACTTTTCCCGTTTGGCTTAATTGAATTAATTCCATTAAAGGAAAACTGTAAATCTATAGATGAGCTAATTTCAGCCTTTAACAAAGAACAGTGTCTGTTCTCTCACACTCTCCACTGCTGATTCTTCACCTTCCTTTTGCTCTATATTCTCCCTCCAGACTTACAATTATCATTTGTCAAATAATATTCCTGCCTTCCGCCCAGTAAGCACTGGGATAGACTTCAGCAACCCCCTGTGACCCAGGAGGATAAGTGGCTTAGAAGAATGAATCTCCCTCTTTGTGACATGGGGAAGCCTTAAAGAACATGGATGGCACCAGAGAAATATATAATAGGTTTTTATTTTTTATTTTTTATTTTTCTACCTGTTGGGAAATCAGGCTGTTGTAGCTCAAATGCTTTTCAGATACACAAACTTAAAAATAGTCAAAGTCCATAATGAGCTAATTTCAGCCCTTAACAAAGAACAGCGCCCCCTCTCACTCCCCATTGCTTGTTCTTCACCTTCTTTTTGCTCTGTGTTTTCCGTCCAGATGTATATAGCGGTCAGTGAAGTAAATATTTCTAAAAATGATTAAAAAAAGACAGCAGAGCCCTGTAACTCGAAAGCTTCACTGTCAATAATAAGATTGAGTTCTTAAACACCTCAGTGTCACTGCTGGACTGAGAATAGTCCACCAACCAAAAATATCCAGCCAACAGCGTCCTGTGACCACTGATGAAGGACTAGAGGATGACCAACACAAACTGTGCAGCAGCAGATGAGCTATCGTCTCTGACTTTACATCTACAAGGTCGACTGACAAGGTAGGAGTGTCTAATAGAGTGGACAGTGAGTGGACACAGTGTTTAAAACTCCAGCAGCACTGCTGTGTCTGATCCTCTCACACACCACCACCACATCAGTGTCACTGCAGTGCTGAGAATGACCCACCACCCAAATAATAGCTGCTCTGTAGGGGTCCTGTGGGGGTCCTGACCACTGAAGAACAGGGTGACAAAGTATGCAGAGAAACAGGTGGACTACAGTCTGTAACTGTAGAACTACAAAGTGACAACGTGTGTAGAAACAAAGAGATGCCCCTAATAAAGTGCTCAGTGAGTGTTTATTTACATACTGTTGTTTCATTTTCATTTCTTTCTAATGCTTTTATAGAAGCAAAGCACCTCACAGACCTGAGACTCACGTTTAGCAGGCTGAAGAGTCTCTGCAAGGAGGTGCTTTCAGCGCTGTGTTATCAGAGCAGTGCTATAAAACTGTATTTGTATGTCATACAGTGTCCAAAAACACATAAGCAAGTCTATATGAGACTTAGCTTAGCACAGTTTGTGGGAAGTGTGGTTTAAAATTTAGGCTTGCAGTTTATGCAATACTGGTTGGGGGTGTAAGTTTCCTTTTACTTATTCACTCATTTGAGTTTAGGGTAAAATTGTGTTAATTTGAGTTATTGCTAATCTATTAATGGATTGTAAAAGTGAAGTTAGTGAAACTTACCAAAGTAGTCTGATGATTGCGGTTTGATAATTGTGGAATGTCTGCCCGCTTCCATGCTGTAAATAATAGTTTTACACCAAAATGAAAATTCTTGATTTTTATTCTGCATATTGAGCTGAATGTTACGTTTTCAGAAGGTTTATTAAATCTGAAAACACGACACCTAGAAGTTGTTGGGTGTTGCATCTCCTCATGATGCTTCACAAAACCAATGAGTGTGTTTGCATGCACTCAATAATCCGATCATAATCAGATTCTTGCAGTTATCAGATCATTCAAATGGTCATGTAAACACCATACTCCGATCTAGTAATCCGATTAAGAAATCCAAAAAAAGAGCTGGATTTTAGCTCAGTAATCAGATTTCTCAGTCTGCACATGCGCGAGATCAGACGTTGGATGTCGCCACATGGCTGCAAAACACTTTTGGAGCAGCACTGAAACCAAACACGAAATAAAAGATTTAAATATTCTTCATCTTCTAGACGATGTATGTTCATATTTTCAGGTAAAGTGGTGAGATGTTTAAAAACAAAGCCGCGGCATGAAGTTTGAGTTTTATGTTATGTTTACGTCACGTCTTCTTCTGTGAGTGTATTGGCTGGTTGCAAAGCAGAAATCTGATTACTGCCTTATGTAGACTCGGAGTTTCCCATTATCTGATTACTCAAGTGCATGTAAACTTGTTGATCGAATTACGGACAAAATCTGATTTGATCACAATCGGATTTCTGCAGTTATCGATTTTTCAAATGGCCATGTAAACACCATACTAGAAATACAATTAAGAAATCCGATAAAGAGGCTGGATTTGAGTTCAGTAATCAGATTTCTCAGTGCATGTAAACTCTTACTCTGATTTCTTTCGAATTTTTCTCAGCCTGTGTGGAACAGACTCCTGTTTTGGAAAATAAGCGAGCATCTTCTAGATGATGTATGTTCATGGTTTTAGGTAAAGTGGCGCGATGTTTTTGAAAGAAAGCCGCATAATGAAGTTTGAGTTTTACATCATGTTTACGTCACGTCTTCTTCTGTGAGTTTATTGGCTGGTTGCAAAGCAGAAATCTGATTACTGCCCGACTCACGTAGACCTGGAGTTTCCCCATGATTACTCAGGCGCATGCGAATGTGTTTGGAATACTTACAAAATCTGATTTTCTGCAGTTATCGGATTATTAAGTGCACTCAGTAATCACACATGGCTTGTCTAATGTTCCTCATAGACAGCATGAAATAGTTCCACACAGCGAACATCTTCACTGTTGATCTGCTGCCACTTCGATTGAACACCTCTCCGAAAACAGTGAATGAGGCTGAGGTTAAATTTGTATTTGTCAACTTTTTTTGAGGTGGAACCACCTGCTGTTTAAGGTGGAATGGAAGTATCCATTGTCATCAAGATGATTTATAAAGTCTAATATTTTGACACTTCTTTGTAGGCCTGTTTAATGTTTGGTTTATTTTTTCAGTCAAAATCAAAAATCAGCCAAAAACTGAAAGTGCTATTTTTGACCATTTTTTTGATGAATCTGTTCCAAACGTTGTGCTTTCCTAATATATATGAGTACAAAGAAGATGAAGTGGATGCAGAGCATCTTTCTGTGTTTTCCTCTGGGCTGTCAGTGAGACGGTGATGTGTTTGGCATTGTGGGGACAGAAGGGGAAAATCCTACAGGGATCAGAACTGCTGAACCCTCCCTGTTCTTTCTCTCTGCCCTTTGTTCTTGTCTTTCTTTGCTCCCTCGTTCAGTCCTTGCTCTCATATCTGTCAGTGCCTCCTTTTTCTGGTGTGCATAAAAGATGATTTAAAACATCAAAAATGAGCCTTTTCTAGTGTTTTGAGTTGCTGCTCAATAACTGCTGGATGTTTTACAGATCATACAGTACAGTGGATTCTGCACTGTTGGCTACTATATTCCTAAATTCAGTTGATTTGGCAGTTAAGTTTTTACTTAATGAACAGCATTTTAAGTTAAACTCATCCATGTCCACCAAAGAATGATCACTGAGTGTGTTTACGTGTACTTAATAATCTGATAACTGCAGAAAATCAGATTTCGTCAGTAATTTGTTCAACGTGTTTACATGCACTTGAGTAATCAGATAACAGGAAAACTGGGTTTATATGAGTCAGACAGTAATCAGATTTCTGCTTTGCAACCAGCCAATAAACTCACAGAAGAAAATGTGACATAAATGTAGCATAATGTTGACATGCTGAGGCTTTTTTTTTAAACATCGAGTCACTTTACCTGAAATTAATCTAGAAGATTAAGAACATTTAAATTCTTAATTTCATCAAGCATGTTGTTGGTTTCAGCGTCGCTCCAAAAGGGTTTTGTTGCTGTCTCGTGGTGCTGTGTTAAATGCTGTTTGCTGTTTCCTGGACAGCGCACAGACTGAGAAAGAGGAAAGAAATCAGAGTAAGGGTTTACATGCATGCTTTTCTGATTTGATTTGAATTTGCAAACATTATTATTCCAGATTCACAAAACACACTGCCAGAATTACCATGATGTTAAGAGCAAATAGCATGGTGGTAACACAATCATTCATAAAGGAGTACTACCGCTGAGTTTTATTGCTTGCACGGTGTGGGGTGTGGCTGCACTATTATCTTAATTGAATGAGGGTGTATTGATTCATAACACAATGTGGCAAAAATAACACCTGAACCACCCTGCAAATCATTTTCTGATTATGGATTAAGTTATATTTACTACAGTGTTTGCACATATTTGTTCACACATGCAGCAAATTGCACATACACACATTAAAAGACATGCTTTGATCTGTTTGAGCAGCATAGCTAACCCAACTGCTGATGTAGGAACAGAGGTGAAAAAAGGCCGGTCTAAACTGAGAATTTCAGATTTTCAGATTTAACTACACGTTACTTAAAACAGCCTATTCCTTCTGCAACGTGCTGATATCAAGAATTAAACATTTACTAGTTAAAATATATATTTTTAAAAGTGTAAAAAGAATTCCTGACATTTAGAAAAAATAGGAAATAAAAACTAACACAGCTTGAAATTAGAATTTCAATGTCAGAGTATTTTTTATTGCAATAAAAAAATATTACTTTATGTTAAATTATTACTGTAATTATACTGTATTAGAAAAAGATGTGAATTATTATTATTATTATTATTATTATTATTATTATTATTATTATTTTAATGAGAAATCATACATGCTAAAATATAATTCCTACAATTAAAAGTTGAATTTTATGATGTAATTAGATTTTTTATACATGATTTTTTTGTTTTTGTTTTTCTCTGTTTCTTAGTTTTTGTTTCTTTTGTCAGCTAACCTGAGCTTGACTTGGCAGGTCTTTAATATGTATGAGCTCATTTACCTGTGGATTTTGATTGGCTCTTTCCACAGGACACTGATGAGACTGCAGTGTTAAAAGACACCAGCGTAAGAATCACCGCAGTGACTTTATGAATAGCTCTCATTCACAGTGACGCAAATGTCACATCAGAACTAAAAATTAGGGCTGCAGGATCTGAATCAGGAGATTCTCTTTCCAAATGCACTTAGAAATCAGCCACTTTAAAGTTTTGTGGCCAATGTGTTGAAGTTTTGCAGTGTGAATGGCAGGTAGGAGCCCTCATGCTGGATTTGAATGCTGCTGTACCACGAGTCATTATACTAAATATCCATTAGCCTTTTACTTTCAATTCAAATGATTTCAATAGGCAACAGATTTTTTTCTTTTAGGATTTTAAAATGCTGGTTTGGCCCATTAAAGAATAAGTAGTGTTATTTATATTACTAACAGTGTTACTGTGTTTCATGTGTTCATTTAGCCCACACTGTAAAAATGAGTAAGTGGTGCCATCTACTTAAAAACACACACCCACAGCACATACATACAAAATGCTCAATAACCGCATTCATAATCAGTAATAAGAACAAGCAACACGTTACACAACCCCAGTGCATCAACTGATAAAACTATCTTTATCTATATCTTTAACTGCCACAAGCGACTTCTGTTAAGAATCCAATTAAATAATAAACTATTTATTTTAATTAAATAATTAAAGGTAGACACAATTCATTTTTAAACAGTTGAACTTACAGTGTCTGCTCATCTGGCTAGATTATTACTTTTAATCGAAATATTAAAGAAGTTGTTAGTAGTTATAATTGCAATCAATGAGCCGTTAGTCCACTGGAAATGGAAGATCTCAGTGATAAAAGATAATGATAATACCTTATTGGCGTAGGAATTATCTTTTCATTTTTATTTTTTCCCCTTGAGCAGGGGACAGTGTTGGAGTAAGTAGTGCAGAAATGCCATGAGGGCATTTTGCATTTTTTTTTCTTTTTTTGTGCTCGAGAGGCGCCTTTTGTGATTTCTAATTGATTTAGTAACAGCTGCTAATGTCTAACAGATGTGTCTATATGTACACTGTATCTACACTCTTTGTCCATTTTGTCCACTTTGTCCACTTTGACCATATAGGTGCACTTTGTAGTTCTACAATTACAGACTGTAGTCCATCTGTTTCTCTGCATACTTTATTAGCTGCCTTTCACCCTGTTCTTCAACTGACCCCCACAGGACCACCACAGAGCAGGTATTATTTGGATGGTGAATCAGGCCGTCTTCACATTTTCATGTCCGTCAAAGAAAGAAAAATGCATTGATACACACTGCAGATCTGTTTGTCGGTGTGTAAACTCATTCAAATGTTAAAGCTCATAAGTGAAAACTACTGGCTTTTTAACAAAGGCAAGCAAAAAAGACAGGCATTAGTTTTAATCAAACCAGTCACTGTCCAGCTCCACCTTTACAGCTGGAAACTGACCACAGGGATTAGTTTTCTCTCCATATACATTAAAATTCATGTGACTGACTGAAACCCCACTCCATACTATACGCTACTGGCTGATATGTGCTTATATCAGAGTATGTGCTGTCAAAACTCCAACCTCATCTGTCTGTCGATGCATCATTCTCACTGAAATCAATAGTAAGAGGTGAGTTTTATGGAAGCAAAAATGTGCCAGTGAACACAGCCTCATTCTCAGCACTGCAGTGACACTGAGGTGTTGGTGGTGTGTTAGTGTATATTGCGCTGGTACGAGTGGATCAGACACAGCAGTGCTGCTGGAGTTTTAAACGCTGTGTCCACTCACTGTCCAATCTATTAGACACTCCTACCTTGTCAGTCCACCTTGTAGATGTAAAGTCAGAGACGATAGCTCATCTGCTGCTGCACAGTCTGTGTTGGTCATCCTTTAGTCCTTCATCAGTAAATACGGGCTGAAGTAATCCCAAAATCACTGTGCGTCCCTAATTTCTACTGTAACTTTTCAATCGAGTGCCAAAAGCCTGTTTAGTGATCATAAAGCTGCTCTGTGCTAAACCTTTGTGCATATTTATTTTCATCACTTGGCTTCATCAATATGACGTGAATGTTCATAAAGTTCATAAACCATAAAGTTTTGAAGGTCCCTCATGTTTTGTGCTATGCTTTTCTTTCTTAAATAACATTGATGGAATATATTTTGATGGAATTGTGAATGATTTACAAAACCATATGCTGGATTTTCGTCTTTATATATGGGCAAGCAAGTCAATAAACAGGCATAGGTCAGATCCAAAAAGGGCAAAAAACACAGAAGCACAAACATAACCAAGCAAACAACCTGAAAAAAGGGGTCAGGCAAAAGGAAAGTCAAAAACAGGGCAAAATGTCAGAACCGGAATAAGTGAGGCAGGAGTCGCATGATTCCCAGGGGGTTCTGGGAGATGGAGTCCAAAGAGGCCTCAGAGCCGAAGGGAGTCATGACACAGTGTTTTTTTTTATTGTGTCTGTATACAGGATGGTTTGACATGAAGAAAGCTGTCTTTTTGGAGAGGTGTGAACAGTTTTCAGGGTGGGGGGTCTCACTCCTCCCTTTTCACCTCTCATTGCTCACTAGCAGCTCAACACAGACTCACAACACTTCACAAGTGTCTTAGGGCATGCTCACACTATGCCCGGTTGCCTTGTTTCGTGCCTAAGCACATTTGTCCCCCCTCCTCACTTCCCCACTGGACTGTGCTTACATTGTGCTTAACGTTCCAGGTCCGAGCACACTTACGTCACCACAAAGTGAGTTTTTGTGTTGAAGAAAAGTGCTCTTACACAGCGCAATGTAGTTCATGATTGTTTTTGCTTTGTGGCTTATTTGGCATTGTTTTTTACTCTTATATGGCAATAGATTTATCGATTATGCAATGCAGCGGTTTTCGGTTAATTGTGCTGCACATATAAGAAATTTTTTTTTTTCACGTTCATCAATACGGTGAGAACCAGACCTGTTAGTAACACACATAATTCATCAATCATGAAGGTCGCATCATGGACTTTTTTGAATTCCGTGCTCAGACATGCTTAGCAATCACACTACATGCGTACCGTGCCCAAGTCCAGCTGAACCGTGCCTGAGCCCACCTCTTCAAGCAGTCTTAGGCACGGTATGCAGAACCATGGTACACTATTAGAAATAAAGGTTCTATGCAGGTACATTTTTTGTTCGTCAGGGTAGAAACAATGTAAATGTTCCTCAAAGGTACAACAGTGGTTTTAAGGTCTGATTATGAACCTTAAATAAGTTTTTCCAGGTGAAAAGTTTGTATTTGTACCTTTTCATAACCGAATGATTTAACTCTTACAACTCCAGAATTTTGGGGATTTTTTTTGGGCATTTTGGGTCAATTACAATTGCAATTGCAATTTTAAAGTATTTACATGTGACAGTCACACAGGCCATACGTTGTTATTTTCAGGAGACCCTGGGCTACTCAGATATGCTTTTGTTTGACATGTAAATGCTAACAGAAATTTGATATCTTTATGAATTTGGGTCATTTTTTATCAAAATTTTACCTAGCACCTCAAAATTTTTTAATTTGTTGCTTATAGAGATCTTGAAAACAATTGTTATTTTTAAAACCGAACAATAAATTAAAAGCCTGGAGACGAGACGGGGTGTGTGGAGTCAGTACAGCTTAGACAATATCATTTCAGTGGATTATGGTTCAGTTATGTTCCCTGACTAAAGGTCCTGAGATGAACCCTTGAAGGTTCCACCCCAGTGAGAAGAGGGGAACTGACCCAGTGACAGTTTCAGACCTTTTTTCTGAGAGTGTACAAGGTACTCATGGCACAGAGTAATCACACTAGTCAAACAAACTGGACTTGGGGGGGTCAAACATGCTTGGGTATGGTACGGATTGCCTAGCGTGAGTACACCTTTATTTAATCTGAAAACAGAGTTACAGGGAAAAAAAGTGTTTATTTGATTACGTTAATTAAAAATATCTAAGTCAATTTCCATGTCTAATAGTCATAATAAAAATAAAAATACCTAAGTCAAATTCACTCATGTGATAGAATCACTGTAATGCTCGGTCTCGAGTGGCTTATTGCCATTAAAAAATGACTGCCAACATAAACTAAGATAAAATACACAATTTTTCAGAAAACACTTTCAATTATTACTAAAAATAATCAACATAAACAAGTATTCCACCAAGATATGCAGTTCCTTCAGCATATTGTATCATTGCCAAGCAACCATGGACTGAATGAGAAGAACATCCAGTCGTCGATCGCTGTATATTGCAGTCATTTCATCATTTTTTTAAAAACTTTTTGTCATATAACAATAAACAATGATAACACAGCACTGTTTAATAAAAATATCTAAGTCAATTTCCATTTTGCTGACAGAATCTTCACTTGGAGGCCTGCAGGAAGAGGCTAATTAATAATTTGACAACACATCTGTGATTTAGAAACACATATTGAATCTCTTTCGGCCCAAAGGTAGTATAAAGCAAGTGGTTCCTGCTGGCATCCCAAAAAACTTGCTTAATATAGTTTAAATGAATGAATCATTCATTTCATTTCACTTAGGATTGACCTTTGATTTCATTTTTGGCTGCAGTAAGAGGTCATTTAAGGCCCTCTTATCTTCACCCTAATACATCCTGATGCATTCCCTTCACTTTGACTCAAAATCTATGAACTTGTCATCCGTATTAAAACGCAAAATTGGCCAGGAACGGATACTTTTATGAATAACAATATAATTTGCAAAGGAGCTTTAGGTAAACTCGTCACTGTAAAGGAAGCACGGCTGTATTCCGAGCTGACAGGCAGGAGCGTATAAAGTGTTTGAGTGTAATTAGAAGCAGCTGAAACGCGGCTGTGCTGAAACGGCGCGGAGCGTCTGTAATTGGCAGCGTGAGGCCGGTGATGGACAGAGCTGCTGTGGAAGAGCCGTAAAAACACAAACACTCATTTGGGCTGCTCTTATAAAGCGCTCGAGTCACTCTCTAAAATGGAAGTGTCAGTGTGTGTGCTTTCTGATAAATGTCACGGGGGGGTGGTGGATGTGGGGGGGGGCTGAATGGGCCGGGACAGTGTGTAATTGTGTTGGTGTGTGTGTTTACTCACACAGGAACCATTCATTTTGTATTTGAATGGACTGGTTTAACTCTGCTCTCCTCCCTCGTTCAATTCATGCTAACAGAGAGAAATGGAGAAATAAGTGCTTGATGCATCGAAGCTGCTGGAGTCGTTAATATTTCCATCCTGCAACTCACTATTCATGCTCTTATGAGGGGTTTAGCTGTATAATAGAATTGGAAGCCTAAGCAGCATTTATTACCATGAAATAAGGACTTTCATGAACCTAAACTTTGATATACACAACACTTAAGAGTCTAGAGCTTTCGTTGTTTTGCTGTACTACTATAACATAACATCAGAGAATGAATTATGTAATTGGTTATTAAAGAAATAAGCAAGAGGCCATGCGTTACAGTGATTTTATCCCTTCCCCGTGAAAAAATCACAGTAATGAACGGTCTCAGGTGGCTTTTTGCTTTTATAAAATGGCTGCCAACATAAACTATGATAAAATACACCATTTTTCAGGAAACAATTGAAATTATAACTAATAATAATCAACATAAACAAGTATTTCACCAAGAAATGTAGTTCCTTTAGCGTATTGTGTCGTTGCCAAGCAATGAATGAGAAGAACGTCCGGTCGCCCATCGCTGTATATTGCGGTCATTTCATGATTTTTTTAACTTTTTGTTGTATAACAATGAACATATGATAACACAGCACTGTGTAATGCAAAGATATTCACTTCATGAGCACGTCTGGTCACCAAATTACCACTGAGTCTTATTTAGTACCAACCCAGCGGCGCCCTCTTTTCACGCTGAGGCTGAATCTCAAATAGCACCCTGCTCCCTACATAGTGCACTACGTAGAAGTTTATATACTGGATCCTGCAGCTCATAGTCATTTGGGACTCATCCACACTTAATAAATGATGCCCTATGTGGCTGTAGAGGCTAGAATTTCTTTTTTTTTATAGCTAGTACAGCCTGGGTTTGATGCTATTTCTGACGGAAACACAGACATTTGACGTTTGTAAGTCATTCAAGTGACATACTTTAGTCTTTTATGCTGCCCTTTTACAGCCAATCACATCGTAAGTGCTTAAATTCAAGCCCTGTGATATTAATGATGGAGCTGTTTAGGCTGTTGGCTCTTTTAGGCTGTTAGCTAGCTGACCAGCCTAGTTCTAGTTAAGAACATAAGTTGTCAGCCCCTCAGCTTAAACAGAAAATGGGTTCTTACTACATCAGTACACTTGGTGCTCCATGTGAGCAGCATGAGAGTCAAAGATTATTCCATTAACAGCACAAGGGGTTTTTCATGCTGTGGTGCAGTTCGGTCACTGTGAGGCGGTCAAAGGTGTTCGTATATTGTGGATTTTACAACGGCTTCAAACGCGGCTCAGCCAATCAGATTTTAGGAACTATCTGTTTTATAAATAATGAATTTACCCCAATTATCATTCCATATTGTTCGCACTTTTTAATTTGTTTTGATGTCAGTCAATGACATAAACATGTGACCACCACATGACCTCCAAAGAACCTGCCTACTTTCACAGTGCTGTTGTGTGATGGGAAGCAGGTTGAGCAAAATCTAGTTCTGGGTTTGGAGTAGTAACCACAGCATCATGCTATACTGTACTGCCCACTGGAAAACCACCTTCACAGACACAGTGTGGTGTGGACTGAAAGCTTAGAACATACCCTTTCCATCAAATTGCTGCCCTTGTTTCACTGAGCTTCAGCTAAGAAATTATACAGATATAATTACACCATTCTGTTAATGTCGGCCATGACTGCAACTGTGTTTCTAGTGAATGTACCATGTACGCTGTGAGAAACAAAGGTACTATGTGGACACTTTTTTGCACACCAAGGTACAAATTATGTTAATATACCCTTAAAGATACATCAGTGGTTTTAAGGTCCAATTGTGCACCTTAAATAGGTTTTTCTTAAATAGGTAACCTAATGTTTTAAAACAGAAGTCTAGAGACGAGACGGGGTGTTTGGAGTCAATACAACTTAAAAATATATGATTTCAATGGATTATGGTGCAATTATGTTGAACGTACAGAAGACATACACTTGAGGATACCACCCCAGTGACAGTTCAGTACCTTTTTTCTGAGAGTGTAGAGATGGACTCACAGCAGCACACAAACACCATATATTAGTGTGTTTTCTCCCTTTTCTCCTTGCTGCTTCTTTCAATATCCAACTTCAAAGTGTCTGTGGAAGATAACGGAACAAGATTTTTTCTAATTAAATTTGAAGCATTCATTAATCACGACATTTTACCACATTTTAAATGGCAGCTGGTATTTTTAAATTCTGTAAAAAAGTAAATAAATAAATAAAATAAATAAATAAAAAATGGAGACATGAGATTTTTTTCTGTCAGGGATGATTTATAAAAAAATTAAAAAATGGACTACAGACTACACCAGACATATCAGGTGGACCACACTTGGTATCTTACTACTATTGTACAATATTAAACCCAACCTATGAATCCATAGTAGGTGATGTGGTCGGAAATTTACACCAAGAAAGATGTCAATTAAAATGTTTAAGATAAACAAACAAAAAAAATGCTAATCTTAACCTCGTCAACTAACCTTACTAAACCAGTCACGCAGTGTTTCTCTTCATACTTTTTGCTGGGAAGTTTGTGAAAAGTTAGTTGATACCAAAAAACAAAATCACTAAATGATGTTGAAAGTTTTATTCCATTGAATCTACACAAAATAAGCCTGAACATTTTCCTACTTCCTGCTGTGCTATAGCTGTACCATCTACTACCTGTCACCAGAGAGCTTCTGACAGGCAAGTGCAGCGTTTCTCAACCAGTGTGCGGTAGCCTTTAGGCGGCTGCAGTAGTCTTTCTAAACATAACCTTAACCTCAAGGCAAAACATACATCTACTCCTAACCCTAACCTTAACCATAATGGTGTAGATAATCAACTGAACATCACAAGAAGGTTTGTTAATGATTTAAGGATCTGTAGAGGATATATAGGGGACCATCCAAATAAAGTGTGACCAAAAATCCTAAATTAAGTTAGATTATTACCATTTCTATCACTACTGGAACATCCAAAATTTTGTATAATAAGTAAAGTGCTATGTTTGTTATTCTTTTCCTGGAATGTTTCTGATTCGTTCTCTGCTTTGGTGTATGAGAAAGGATAACACGTTTACTGGCCTCTGGACGCATTTCGATCCCTCCCTCAGTGCTGGACGTTTCCTTCCTTTCAGAAGTCAAGGCTGAGCGACTTTCCCTTTGACTCCGTGTCTGATCTGTCTGATCTGAGATCAGCTCAGTGACAGTGAAGCGGGGGGCGTGGAGACTCGTGATGCGCTTTGACTGACAGGTCTGGATTTGCTTTGACAGACAGGTGAAGACAGGGCAGGCTCTCTCGTAGAATATGCATCGCCAATTCTACCTGGTATGAATAAAGCAGCTGTGTTTGATAGACAGCACTGGATGGTTGTGTTTAGCTGTTTGTTTTCTGAATGTGCATATTTTTCAGGGGCGTAGATCCACGCAATTCATTTATCATTCCTAAAACTCTGCAGTATTAGTCTGCATTCTAGCTAATTTAGTCATTTCTGAATTTTCTCACAGCCCTACTTGGATTTCTTTTAACATTTAAATGATATTAGTTTTATAAAGTGACCTAAGGCTAATGTTATCCTCTTAAACCAAACCATTCCTTATTAATGGGTCAAATCATTTATTGCATTGTTGATAATCTCTTAATGTAGTTTTGGAGAAGGAGTAGTTTGATTTAGTTCAGGTGATCATCGAACCCTTTTTTTTTCATTCACGATTCCTTAAATTGGTTGCTTGACCGAGTTGTGAATGTTTGAATTAGTTCAAAGAATTCTTCAATTCAGATCAACATGCAATCATAGTTTTTGTCACGAAGAATAATCTCTGAAAATGAAATGAATGATATGAATTATTTTCACCGATATCAGTTTTAAAAAGCTAATAACTCCTATATTCAACAACATCAGGCCAATTTAATTCTAAAAGTTTTCCAATTGTTTTTTTGCTTTCCTTAGTTCTCCTCAGGGCAGCACAAAGGGTCATTATACTTTTCTTTTGTGACCACTTTGTGTAGTCCTTATTCTCTCTTCTCTCTCTTGTTTTGTGTTATGACATTATTCTAGAAACATTTGATTTAGTTTAGGTCAATTAATCACTTGGTTTAGTTCAGGTGAATGAATCATTTGGTTTAGTTCACATCAACGATTCATTTTTCCTATTCCTCATTGAATACTCCACTAGTGATCTAGTTCCTGAGGCAGAATCATTTTGTTTTTGTTTCAATTAATCATTTATCTTATTCCTCACAGTTCAGTCATCTAGTTCTGGAGATGGAATCATTTGGTTTAGCTCAGAAGAATGAATCGTTTTGTATAGTTTAGGTGAATTTATAATTTGTTTTAGTTCAGGTTAATGAATCATTTAGTTTAGTTCAGATGAATAAATTATTTTGTTTAGTTTAGATAAATGAATCATTTGGTGTAGTTCAGCAGAGTAAAACATCTGGTCTAATTTACATGAATGAATATTTTTTTTTAGTTAAGGTGAATTAAGCATGTGTCTTAGCTTAGCTTGGGTGAATTAACCATTTGACTTAGTTTATATCAATGAATCATTTGTCTTATTCCTGATAAATCAGTCAGTCAATGATCTTGTTCTGGAGGCAGAGGCTTGGTTTAGTTCAGGTGAATGAATCATTTTGTTTAGTTTCAGTGAATGAATCATTTGATTTAATTCATGTCAACAAGTCATTTATCTCGTCCCTGATCAATCAGTCAACTTGTAATCTAGTTCTTGAGATAAAATTCTTTATTTAGTTCAGGTGAATGACTCATTTGATTTAGTTCATGTCAATGACTCGTTTGTTTCATACTTCATCAAATCGTCAACTTGTGGTCTAGTTCCTGAGACAGAATCATTTTAGTGCAGGTGAATGATTAATTTGGTTTAATTCAGGTGAATCAACCATTTGGTTTAGTTCAGGTGAATGAATCATTTGGTTTAGTTTATATCAACAATTCATTTTTCTTATTTCTCATGAAATAGTCAACTAGTGATCTATTTTAAGTTTAATTCAAGTGAATGAATTATTTGGTTTAGTTTGTGTCAATTAATCATTTATCTTTATATCTTTATTGTATGTGTATGTATATATGGGCAGCATGGTGGCGCAGTGGGTAGCGCTGTTGCCTCACAGTGAGAACGGCCTGGGTTTGATTCCCAGCTGGGCGACCAGGGTCATTTCTGTGCGGAGTTTGCCTGTTCTCCCCGTGTCTGCGTGAGTTTCCTCCCACAGTCCGAAAAACATGCAGTTAAGCTAATTGGACACGCTAAATTGCCCCTAGGTGTGAGTGTGTGTGTGAATGTATATATATGTATGTCTGTCTGTCTGCCCTGCGATGGACTGGCGACCTGTCCAGGGTGTATCCTGCCTTCTGCCCAATGACAGCTGGGATAGGCTCCAGCACCTCACCGCGACCCAGAAGGATAAGTGGTTTAGATGATGTGTGTATATATATATATTTAAAGAGATGGAATCGTTTAGTTCAGGTGAATTAATTATTTTGTTTAGTTCAGATCAATGGATGATTTGGTTTAGTCCAGGAGAGTAAAACATCTGTTCCAATTCACATGAATGAATCATTTTGTTTAGTTAAGGTGAATTAAGCATGTGTCTTAGCCTAGCTCAGGTGAATGAGTCATTTAGTTCAGCTTAAATAAATGACTCCTTTGTTTTTGGACTGATAATCACTTGACAGAGAATCGTAGAATCATTTGACTCAGTTCGGTCGAAGGAATCGTTTGCTCTGGTTCAGGTGAACACAAACAGCCGCATAAATCTGGGTTCTCCAGCTGTGACGCCGTCCTGTCAGCCCTCTTGTACTTGATTAGTTTGTCAGTTAGTGGTGATGTATGGGCCTGCTGTGAGTGTTAGCCTTTCTCTGTGTGTGTGTGTGTATTTACGTAAGCTCTTTTCTTTTCCCCCACACACTGGCTGTGTTTGATTTACAGCTGCGACGGCCACTCCAGCCGTCTCAGCTGACTCTTCTCCCGCCGAGCGCAGAGGCCCATCCTTCTCTCGGTTTATGGTGTCAGTGGGGCCGTTACTTATGGCAGCAGCGTTTTTGTCAGGCCCTCTTTAAGTGGCTGCCATTCATGAAGAGCCTGGCGTTAAATTGGCCGTCGAAACAGGACCCGTTTGGGAACACACCGGTCCTATCACTCACGTTCTCTCATTTGCATGTGTTCCGGGCAGTGGTTTAATCAGAGGAAGAGACCTTGGCGAAATTACCCAGCTGATGGATCATTCTGACAGCCGCCGGCCCTCGCAGCCGTAAATAAGGCCGCAGTAACTATCTGCTATGATAGACTGACTGTGTGTGCTTGGTTATGTTATGGATGGCTACTTGGGTGTGTTTTCGTTCGTGTGTTATATCAGGGTGATGCGTAGGAACGTCACTGCTTGCGTCATGCTGTATTTCAGCTGTGCAGCGGACAATATTTGCTCTTCATTTTGCCATCAGACACAGACACAAACATATTCCAAAACTGTCTGTACATTCGTTGTGCTTGTTAGTGTCAGGATCCGGTGTGGAAAACCAGTAAAGGAGTGCTTTGACGAATTAAATGCTTGTGACTTAGTGGTTCTCTGTACAATGCAATGGAAATTTAGTGGGCATTTCTATGCAATGGGGGATTTCAGAGGGTATCATTCTCTTTACCAGCCTAAGACCTGAAAACACCGACGCAACTGCTAAAAATGTCACTTTGTTGAAGTTAAGCAGGTGAAAAATTGATCGCGTCCTTACTCCAAATGTACGGAGCCACAGAGGAGACACAGGTAAAAATAAAATTTAATTAGAGTGAACGTTTTGCGATTCGTACGCACGTTTTCTTTTATTAGTGGTCATGATGTCTTAATTCGTTCCCACGATGAACAACTCGTTCTCTCGTTTTCCTCTAATCATGCGCACATTTTCTTTGATTTCTTTGAGTACATTTTTAAATTCACGGTCACGATTTCTTAATTCGTTCTCTCATTTTCTTTTAATCGTGATCATGTTTTTTAGTGAAGGTTGTATTTGTACTTTATTATCTTCCTTCATTTCACCACCAAACTGCAGCTGCACTGACGAATCTGTGGGCACTTTGCTGTGAAGAGGAGCTACAGTTTCCTCATAACGCCCCCAAATTAATATCAGACCTGATGAACCAAAGACATGCAGTCAGGCTGATTGGACATGCTGAATTGCCCCTAGGTGTGAATGTGTATGTGTGTCTGTCTGCCCTGCGATGGACTGGCGACCTGTCCAGGGTGTATCCTGCCTTCCGCCCAATGACAGCTGGGATAGGCTCCAGCACCCCACCGCGACCCAGAAGGATAAGCGGTTTAGATGATGTATGTATGTATGTATGTATGTATAACATATCTGTTGCAGCCCTAAGAACAGTATTGTAGTAGTACATCAAAACGTACAGTATCACCAGCTGTGCTGTAAAACTAGGCACCAAATGGAATTCTCTGAAACAGTTTTCCATTATTTTTCCACTATTTAACAGTTAAAAGAGCTCGCTGAGGTGATAAAAGGGTAAGTAAAACATGTTTATACTTAAACTTAACTTGTGGTAACCAGTCGTCTCAAATATGCCTGAATGGTGGTCAATAGAGGAGGCACTGTGCCACTCCACCAAGCAAAGTCAAGATGCTCAGTTGCTTCTGTTTCCTGGCACGGTGACGCTTAACTGTGTCTGGTCCTCAGAGCCTTCTCAGAGCCTCTGAGTGCTTGTGGTACCTGCATGAACAGCTTGGGCACATAACGCTAACTGAGCCTGGAAGAAGCTCTCTGTTTCGGTAGAGTCCAGTGTCAAGAGACACGGTGAGAGGGAGAGAGAGCGAGAGATGGAGAGAGATGGAGAGAGGGGGGTTGTTCGTTTATTAGCTCCACAGTCCCAACAGAGACTATTTGTTGCGACTGCATTCACACCCAGCTGTTGCGGTGGGTTACAGAGCCAGATGGATGGGACACAGAGAGCGCACACCGCTAATCATTAACTTCATCAGCAACAGTGCCACGACAGCTGGCCTGGAAAAGCAACATCTGAAACATGCTTCCAAAAAACACACCTAAAGATGCCTCGCCTGACAAGCCTGAGAAGAGAAAGTAGAATTCAAGTTTAAAAATTAAGTTTCCTCTGAACCCTAAATGTCCTCAGCCGAAACACGTTTGGAGTCTGAAGTCCGTTTCTTAGTTTTGCTGTGGAACTCCGAGGCTAATGTAGCTACAAGGTAATGGAAGCTAATAGCCCACTGTGCTAAGTGCAGGTCTCAATCACACTTGCCTGAAACCATGTTGAGGGGTTAAGTACCCTCAAATAGACTTGCTTAAGTGTTTTCTGACTCTCTATGTATTAAACAATCAACAAAATGACATCACATAGAAGTGGTAGTAGCCAGTTAAAGGCCTGAATTTTGTTTGGCCCTCCGTTTAAAGAGAAATGTCTCTGAAGTTCTGCATAATTAAATGGTTAAGATGTAAATAGTCATTTAGAGTGGTTTGATGTGAAGTGCGAGAGAATTGTTCAGAGAGGGGCTGATAGGAACCAGACATCCGTTCAATGCCTCTAAAAGTTACATAACAGAAGATTATTACATGAAATAATTATGAATTCGCTGCCTGAGACACTGTTTTATGATAGTTTTGAGATAAACTTTTGGGTAACGATGTACTTTTTTAATCAATTAATGATGGAAAGATACATGTAGAGTGTTGTGAGGCAAAATAGCCCCCAAGAAAGCCCCCAAGATTGATCACCATTTTACCATCATCAACATTACATATATAAACCCAGAAGACTCGTGTAGGTTCACTGGTGGTTTCGGATGGTAAATAAAATGGCTATATTTGTGTTGTAGTCACACGACTCCTGGTTCCTATCACCACCACTGTAAAGAAATCAGCGTCTCTACAACGAAACCGCTCCACACCAAACCACTCTGAATTACTTTGTTTACATCACATTGATTGAATTATGCTTACATTTTGAAGAACCTGTAAAGCTTTTTAACACACCCTCTTCAACTTTGGGGCAGTTCTCTCCGTATTATTTTAACCAGTGTGGTACTAATGTGAAACTATCGATGTATGTTTTGTAGTTTAAACTTTTCACTTCTGTGTTTTTACACATCAAATCGTCCACACAGTGATGCAATATACTGTTAACAAGCTTGAAATCTCAGGATTTCGATTCCCGCAAACCATTAAATGACCCGTTATTCACAACAGTTATGACTGTCTCATTTCCCACATAAGCACAATGAGTAAACACTAGCACATCTGTGGGTTCTTACCTTCAAAGCCTCGCCGTTCTCCACAGAGACATCATAAACCAGAAACATGTGGTCTGATAACACAGCAAGAGTCAGAGATGAGTTCAGAGATCTATGAGTCAGGTGGAAATAAACTCTTTTCTAACCTCTGTTACTCTGTGTCTGTAATTCATACAGTTATTCTGACGGTTGGAAAGAAACTAGAGAGGGTTCCCTTTCAAATGAGACCTAGATCTGCAGCCTGACTGCAGACCAACGTACGTGGAAAAGCACTCCTTTTACTTTGGGTGTGCCGATTCAGGCAAAAACAGGCAACAGTTAACAGGTTAACAGGTTAAAATGTTTACCATTTGTTGCTGTACTACTTGTTACTTATTTCTTATGGACTGTTGATTTGATGTTGTGAATCACAAAGAATCTTGAACACTGTTCTGTCACTAATCAGATGCTGGTACGCTTTAAAAAACGACTCATCAGATCAACTAAAAAAAATACTTCATGTGGTAACAAGTAAATGATCTAGTTTGATTCAATCTGAATGAATACTTTGAATGAACGATTCTTTGAATCAATGTATTTCTTGAGTTAATAAATAAAACTAGCTCAATTGCTTGTTACTATATGAAGTAATTTTTAGGTTGATCTTATGAGCCATTTTTGCAGCATATAACACTTACGTTTATGTCATGTTTATGTAAGACGTGTTATGTCTTGTTATTCTCCTTGATGAAGTCTCACGCCAAAACACGTCGAGAGGTTTTGTGTTCATAGCTATGTCACAGCAAAGCTTCAGTGAAGACTTTCGTGGATATTTACCTTTGTTCTCAAGCTTTTCAAGCACCTTTGATGTTTGTTTGTTTATTATTCGGGATGCATGATGTTATAAAAAAATCACATCAGTCTTAAAAATAAAATACCAATATTTCAAACTGATATGTGTGGGAAACAAACACTTATCGAGCCCGAAGCTAGCTTCTCTCTCCTTCGTTCACTGACAAGAGTTCACTAAAAATTGTTTTCTTTTTAAGATGATGGTTAAAAAGACGCTGTTTCTGCTCTCCGCCACTGCTCACTGCTGTTCTGGGCCAGATCAGGGTTGCCAGATTGGTTAGGATCAGCATTTCAATGCAGCTGGCTGGCAGTCAAAAGGTGCAACACTTACTTAATATACAGCTAAAGGGTAACTTTATTTAGCTAAAAACAAAGTCATTTCGGCCCGCATGCGAGGCCTTCATCAGGTGTACAGAGAAAGTGTTGTACCCTTTACTGATGCGTTTTTTTTTCTTTATAATGCAGCTTGCTATGAACTGATTATTTACAGTGATAATACCTTATAATGAAAGTAAGTTTTATAACAATAATAATACATTTTGCTTTCTATTCATTTATTAAAATAAAATGTCATTTCTTATTGTTACACAATATTTGCATATTCGATAGAGTATTTAAAAATGAAAATATTTGGCAGGCCTAAGAATGATGCAGTAGACCCCATGTGTCAAACACAAGGCCCGCAGGCCAGATCAGACCCGGGACACAATCCTATTTGGCCTGCAAAAGTGGTTTAATTTTCTTTTATTGTTAGCCTGTTTCACAATGCGCTGAACTACAGTTCCCAGCATGCACGGCAACGTAATGTGTTCTGATTCTCCTACCCTACCCCAACAACAGTCTATAGGACAGTGGTTACACCTGTTCTATGCAATCCCACACCAGTCATATCACCAAATACACTAACTGCATAATAAACACTTAACGTCAGCTCAGCAGCTCAGAAACTGAGCCCAAGTATTAATGAACTCGCAGCAAAGAAAGGATTCCAGGTGTTTAATTCAAGCAAATAGGTAGGTTTAAAAGACTGAGCTCCAGGGGACGTTTACATTTGGAATATTTCAAGGTTTATTGCAAGTGCCTATATTTTACTGCTGAAGTTTTTGCGTATTTTGAATAAACAAGGGCCAGTTCGGATTACAGCACAACATTAATTAAAAATGAAATAAAAACATTTTTTCTGTGGCCCACAGATTTGTTGAGATTTTATGGCCCCTTTAGTGGTTAAGTTTGGCCCCTTTAGTGGTTGAGTTTGACACCCCTGCAGTAGACACACAGTGTTTTAACAGTGTAATCTACTTTTGTTTAAATGTTTTCCCAGAAGTCAACACAGGATGCTGTATGAAACTGTCATTTTTGCAAAAATGACAGAAATTCTTTACAGTGCACCTTTTACAGCTCATCAGGTGACCATCAAGCCCTTTCTGGGCTGGATTCGGTGTGTTAGGGTGGGGCAGTTTTTGAACAGTGTGTTTCCAGGATGGGGGTTGAGATCTCCTGGTCTAGGTCTCATGTATTTATTTGATTTATTCATTTATTTTAAACCAGTGATTCAATAGAAGACCAGAAAAACAGGAACATATTTGAAATGTCTGAATTCCAGTTTGTCTGCTGTCCTCTCATAATGCAGTGTCACATGTGACTCTCCCAAAGCAATCTACCTCTGCAGCCAGCAACCAGCTAAGTGTAAGTTCGATCGTGAGTTGGAGTGTAAAGTCCATCCTAAACCTCACGTTGAGAGTAGTTAGTTTAAAACTAGCAACACACAGAGTTTCAGTTGCACCACAGACACTTACGGTACAACCATAGCTAAAAGTGCATAAAGTGATCGTGGATCAAAACACAGTCGAACAGAATGACGTTTTCACTCCGCAGCCAATCAGTAACGCTATTTAACATAAACAGGAAATGTATGATCGGCACACGCAGTAAATCACTCACGTTTCTCTTTCTGTGCCAGATTTACTTCACATTACAAGCCTTATTTCTCAAATCTGATTTTTTGCTCAAATCCGATCTCTCTGACAGGATGGTTCACACTCGTTTAGGTAAGAGATTCAAATCTGTCATTAATGTGAACGAACCGGCGTCCTGAAATGACCCCCATGAGCTCATTCTACTCAGTAACGTCACGTGAATGAATCACGTGTGTCATCAGCACAAACTAACGAGCAGAACGAGCTTCGCTGAGAAGATAATTAACTCTGATCAGCTCTCAGCTTCATTATTAGAGCGAGACGAAGGAGAAAAAGGTGAGATGAGCTGAATTCTGATCTGAGCGTCACATTAAGGTCGCATGGCCACGAATCAGATATGTATCCGATCTAGGACCACATAAGAAAGTGGCTCAGGTCATATTTGAAAAGATCAGATTTGCATCTACACAGCCCTGAAAACATCAGATCTGAGTCACATTAGGGCAAAAAATCAGATTTGTGCCACTTTAACCTGGTAATGTGAACATAGCCTTAAAGTGTGTCGGTTGTATTAGCTATAATTCAAAAACAGACTGTATTTTACAGTAAAGTGGTGTCCTCAAAGCGTCCGTCTCTAGTGTGTGTGTTTATTCTGTTCTGCTGCTTGTTTTTTTATGTACTGGGTTTTCGTGAACTATATTTTAACAGCACTTTATCAATGAATGGTCAGAAACATTAGCAAAACTGTGACTAACATAATCGCTGTTTGAATCTGCTCAATGACAAAAAGGTAGTGTTAGCTATGTTAGCTATATTTTAACTAGGTCAGCGTCACACACAACCTGAGCACTGATGCAGTTATTTCTCTGCACGCAGTCGACTTGTGTCCCTGAACAGAGTCAACAACCTGTTTTGGGACGACCCTGTAGAAAAATATCTCAGTGTGAGACACGAAGTAGGACTAGAGGCTCCGTTCCTGACTGTGGTTTGTGATCTTTTCTATCTCCGATTGACGAAAATGGGTGTATCTATCCTACAGAACTGCCGACGCAAACCTGAGATGTACAAGTTTTCCCATCGATGAAACTGACCAGCCATTTCAACAGATTTTTATGGCAGAACTTACACCGACTATAAGGTATGTGTACATTTTAAGTTATAACTTAAAGCTAAGTCGAAACTATTTTACTTGGTGCAACCGGTTAAATTCTAGTAGCTCGTAACTTGAACGTAGTGGCAGTTTACATTCAAACTAGGCTACGATTGAACTTACATTCATTTGTTGCAACTGGCTGCTGTACTTTAACCCTTTAAATGGCCAGCAACCCACCAGTGAACCCAAAGCTTCATTACACACCTCTATATCCTAAGAATAACGGCCAGTTTGCACTGAAGTCCCTGTGGTCACTGAATAATAAGCCTTAGTGTGTACTAAGCTGGTGATGTTAAGGAGTCCATACATCTGAGAGAAAAGAGACGGAGGTAAGGGGGATGGTGGATGGTGAGGCTTTGCCCCTGCAGAGTTAACAAGGGGATAATGAGAGGCTAAATTGAGCACATATTCGGCCCATTGGTTGAAATGCAGCAGCTGGCTGGACTCTCACAGCTGTCCTGCGCTTGTAGGGAGATTAATGATGGAAAGTGGTGGAGCATCACTGCCTGTTTACGCCTACCTATACATGCACTCTTAAAAAGATGGTTCTTCAGGGTTCTTTAGTAAAGAAAAAGGTTCTATGTAGAACCATGAACACTCAAAGAATGATTAATGCATGATTAAAGGGTTCTTCACATCGTGAAAGCGTTCTTCAGATTGACGGAGAATGTGCTGTAGATGGTTCTACATAGAATCATTTTGAAAAGGGTTCTATATAGAACCGTGAACACTCAAAGAACCCTGTGCATGATAAAACGGTTCTTGGCATCGTGAAAGGGTTCTTCAGATTCATGGAGAATGTGCTATAGATGGCTGTATGTAGAACCATATTGAAAAGGGTTCTATATAGAACCATGAACACTCGAAGAGCCCTTTGCATGATTAAAGGGTTCTTCAGATTGATGGAGAATGTGGTGTAGATGGTTCTATATAGAACCGTTTTGAAAAGGGTTCTATATAGAACCATGAAAACTCAAGGAGCCCTTTGAATGATTAAAGGGTTCTTTGCATCATGAACGGGTCCCTCAGGTTGATGGAAAATGTGCTGTAAATGGTTCTATATAGAACACATTGATAAACACATGAACACACTAATAATCCATTGCATGATTAAAGGGTTCTTCGCATTGTGAAAGGGTTCTTTAGATTGATGGAGAAAGTGGTGTAGTGGTGTAGAACATAAATTGTTTTTAAAAGGGTTCTAAATAGAACCATGAAAACCCAAAAAAACAATTGCATGATTAAAGGATTCTTCTCATGATGGAGAATCCATAGATGATTCTGTATAGAACCTTTTTGATAGGGGTTCTATATAGCACTAAAAATGTTTTTCTATTCTAATAAGCTTGATATCATAACAATAGAAGAACCCTTTTGGTGCTATATAGAACCATCTACAACACATTTTCCATCAATCTGAAAAACTCTTTCATGATGCAAAGAACCCTTTAATCATGCATAGGGGTCTTTGAGTGTTCATGGTTCTACATAGAACCATTTTGTTTACTAAAGAACCCTTGAAGAACCATCTTTTTTTAAAGGGGAAGCATAACTGCACCCAACCATGGCAACAAACCCTGAAAATGTACAATCAGTTTGAATTAGTCTCTATTCTAATTCTAATTCTAATTCTAAATCTAATTCTAATTCTAATTCTATTCTATTTCTGATTCAAATTTTATTCTATTTCTATTCTAATTCTATTCTGTTCCATTTCTAATTCTATTTCCATTCTAATTCTATTCTATTTCTGATTCAAATTTTATTCTATTTCTATTCTAATTCTATTCTGTTCCATTTCTAATTCTATTTCCATTCAAATTCTATTTCTCTTCCTAATTTGATTCTATTTCTATTCTAATTTTATTTCTAATTCCATTTCTATTATAATTCTGTTCGATTTCTGATTCTAATTGTTGTAATTCTATTTCTATTCCAATTCTATTTCTATTTCTATTCTAATTCTATTCTATTCCATTTTAATTCTAATTCTATTCTAATTCTATTTCCATTCAAATTCTATTCTATTTCTGTTTCTAATTTTATTCTATTTCTATTCTAATTCTATTATAATTCTGTTCTATTTCTGATTCTAATTCTATTGTAATTCTATTTCTATTATAATTCTATGTCTAATTCGAATTCTAATTCTATTCTAATTCTAATTTGGTAGTGTGGCTGTTTTCTCTTTTTACAGTGCTAAACTGTGGGCCTAATCTTAAACAGGAGGTGTTATAAAACACAGTGATAATTTCTTTAGACCCCTCACTTGTTATACATGGTGTATTACCTTCAACTAGATTAACAGAACGTCTCCCTTTTAACTACACATGGGGAAAATCAGGCAGTGATCATTAGCTGTATGACCATAGCTTTAACTCTAAGTTAATTGTGGTTGATTATTCAAAGTGGCCATCATTGCCTTCACCATACTCTCTCTCTCTCTCTCTTTCTGGAGGGTTGGGTCTCCTCTGATCCCCCTGGGTAATTATTCCGTCTGATTGGAGCAGCCCTTGGAGGGCCCTCCATTACTTCTGCTAATTGAGTCAATGTAATTAAGCTCTCTTGTTTAGCAAACGGCTAAACTGATTACTTTGACCTGTGGCTGTGTCACTGAGGGTTTAATGGAATAAGCCTGCTGCTGTGGCACCGGACAATAACTTTGAAGCGAAGATACAGCATAGTGTCTCCTGGAAGACCACCGTGCTGCACAGGTGACCTGCTCTGGCACTCATGGCTCAGCTCTTGAGGAGCTTTGATAGCTTACTGAGGTGTTTAACACCAACTAGAGTATACTATCAACTACCATTTGTTGTGACTCTTTAGGGCTGGGTGTGTAACACTTGTATAACAGTAGTTGGCCTATTTTTTTTTGATGTTCTATCCAGACATTACAGTGAGTGACCATAATTTCACTTTAAGCTTTATATCACTGCTGTCAGAAGAAAACCTCGTATCTCCAGTATGGTAACTTTACAGGAGAAGGAAAAAACCTACTTTACTTTTAATGTAAGTCAATGGAACCAGACGTCTTTCCAAGTCATTTTGGGATGTTTCTTTTGGTCCATTCATTATCAAATTATGAAATTCATTATGTAAAGGGCAACAGGCATTTTCAAATCATGTCAAAAACTGAAAAACGTTTTTTTTCCGACAGCAGTGATATGCTATGTTCACCAACACGTTATGAGACCTTGATCCACCTTGTAGATCCACCTTGTTGTTGTACAGTAGTAGTCAGGGATGTGGGAAGGTGTTTTAAGTTGGGGGATGACATTTTAATCAGCATATATTAAGCATGTTGGAACAAAACCTTGTGTGGTGGTAACTTTACAGGAGACTGAAAAAACATTCTTAAATTTTAATGAAAGTTAATGGAACTTATTTTTTTCCCAAGCATCTTTGGAGCTTTTCTGTTCTTCCGTTCATCATGGCTGCTTGTCTTTTAGTGGCGTGTCCCCAAGGGGGCGAGGGAAGCGACTCGGCTTACTTCAGTGAATCGTTAACTTAAACAGTGCATGGCTAGATATCGTTGCTGTCCAGTGAAAAGCATGTGTCTCCATTTTTTGATGATGATTTTGGTGATTTTTACTTTTCTGCATCATTTGAGCTCAGCAGCTGTTCTTTACATGGTGTAAAAATTTTATGATGATTGGACCAATAGAAATGCTCCAAAACTGCTTAGAATACAATCTCTTTCTATTGACTTAGACTGAAAGTAAAGAAAGTTTTTGTCCTCTCCTGTGAAGTTACTATTTTAGAGATACTTGTTTTTCTTTGGACAGCGATGATATAGATATGTAGATCTGTATGAATATATTTAGAAAACATAAAAATCCAAGTGCTCCATTTCGTTTCAGAGCTCTGTAGCTTAGCTTAGCTGCTAGCAGCCGAATTGTCCGAATCTCTTCCACCGAGGCAGACCCTCTTGCTAGCTAGAGCTAACGTATATATCGCTGCTGTTGGAACAAAGCCTCATATCTCCATTTTGCTGTTTTTCAGTTTTTGACATATTTTGAAAATGCCTATTGCTCTTTACATTGTGTGAAAATTTTATGATGAATGGACCAAAAGAAACAGCCCAAAATGTCTTGGAAAAATGTCTGGTTCCATTGACTTACATTAAACACACAGTATGTTTTTTCCTTCTCCTGTAAAGTTACCATTTTGAAAATTCGAGGTTTTTTCGACAGAGATATATATCTCGAATATAGTATATATATATATATATATATATATATATATATATATATATATATATATATATAGTGTATATCTGTATATAATTGTGCTGTGAAATTTTTGTGAAGTTTTTGGCCATGCTGACCACTACTAGTGTACAGTAGAGAAACACCAATTTATCAAAGAAGCTATTGATGGCAGGCCTCCACCCTCTCCCTCCACACCCCCTGAAGCTGCTCCAGCGGTGCTGGTGACTAAATAAGACAATGACCCTAGGCTCTGTGTGGACGACCTCAGGCTTAATAAACATTTTACATCAGAAAATTTGCATGGCAAGTTATATAGTTCACTAGCCGAGGTGGAGTGTGTTCAGATTGAAAAATCCACTGCTCACTGTCCCCTCCTGCCCTTGTTCTATGAGTGGCCATTTGTGTAAGGTAGGTGTGGTGAGTTGACATTAGCAAGGGCAAAATACGGTATTGAAATGGAGCCCATGAGTCTGCAGGCCCAGTGAAGGATGGTGAGTTGACTTCCCCTAATATGAACAAGTGCAAACATGGGCACAAGAAACTCTCTGAAGGCCCCCAATGGTTGAGAAGAGAAAAACAACCAACACTAGTGAACAAACCTTGGCGCAGTCCAGTTTGGTCACAGTGTACAGTGATCACTATTGATTGCACAGATATATCCTGATTAATTTTATTGATTTTACAGGATTACACTAATAAATATTGTACTAAGGTGCAGATCCAGTCTGTCACACACACACACACACACACACCCTTTGGTTCAGGATGACTCATGTCAAATGAAATGATCTTAAATCTAGTCAATATATCTAATATTTCCCATTTTGAGATGGTTGTGCGCTTATTATAAGATTGTCTAGATAATTTCTAGACATTTTTTAATTGTTTTAACTAATTTTATTAAGTAAATTTATCTCACAATATTAGCAGATGATTTTGGTTGTTTTAAGAAATGTGCATGAAACCAGCAAAATTATCTGCCAGTTTAGTGAGATTATTATTGTACTTGATAAAATTACCTAGAACACGTAAATAATACCTAGAAATAAGCTCGATAATCTTATAATAAGTGTATAACCATCTCAAAATGGGAAATTTTAGATATTTTGACTAGATTTAAGATCATTTCAATTGACAAGATACCATTTGTGCTAATGATGTAAGGATACTGGTGTACTCAGTGTTGTTTATTACTGATTTAAAGCTACATTATGTAATTTTTTTTTGTTAAAATTAAAAAAAGTAGCATTACTGTAAACCCTGAAATGATTACTTAAAATTCAGAGGCATTGAGTCGGGAGTTTTTCAGACCATGTCATATGTCTTTACGTATGAACGTTACACACACACAGTGTCCGACTCAATGTTTAGGTCTCAAATGGTGAAAAATCTATACTTATATGCTTAAAATGTAAAATTATACTGAGGAAGATGTGATGACAATAGTAGATAATTCACTCACATCCTCAGAAGACGCTCCTTCACCAAGTTTTGACTGAGTTCTCGTTGAATTCTCTTTCAATCACCAGATTCATCTGCTCAGGGAAGGGGTCCCAATCACAACCCATGAAATGTTCCTTCACAGGTTGCATGTAATGACACATTTTCACCAGAGGGGTCTCCACACTGAAATGGTTAAGAGGTAGAAAGTTGTAGGACGTTTCTGGCATTTGTTCCCGGAGACTTGAAGCAGTCCTGCTGTAATGTATTCGGCTGGATGTCTCTACATAGGACATACAGTTAACAAGATTAATCTCTCTCTCTCTCTCTCTCTCTCTCTCTCTCTCTCTCTGGGTAATAGCTGAAAGAGGGGCGTAGGCTGCTGTATCTCTGACGGCATGGCAGTGTGATTAGCTAAATGGAGGGAGACATAATGAGATTAGCAGTGATTGAAAGGAGCAGAACTGATAGTAGTAGGAGGGCTGGAGAAAGAGAGCGAGTTCTTCAACGGAGAACGTAGCATTTGCATGTATGCGGTCACTTATTTGAGATGTGACCAAATAAGAAAAAGACCATGTGTCTGGTTTTAGGACTGTGCAGTGTTTGGTGGAGAATAAAACAAATTAACTGACACTGATGTGATAAATCACAGCATCTGAAAGTTCTTGATTATGAAGGACGCTGAACAGCACATTGAAGTTGACCTCTAATATACTAACATTTAAAGGTTTTTCATGCTTTAAACAGAGACATGCAGTGAAATAGCCAGCATCAGGCTTTCTTAAATGTTTAGTTCTGAAGACAAATCACAATTATGGAAAATTGTAATGAATAGTGTACAGAAAATAAATGTAATAAGTATAAATAAGTACTGATGTCATTGATATTCAGTAAATCTGTGGTCTATTTTATGGTAGGGGGAATTTATACAGGAAGTAAATGTATGCAGAGAATAATATACACTTGGTATAAATAAGTGTTGCTGTAATTGACATTGTATTGTGCTCCATGCATGCAGAGCCAATAAAAATACATGTATTTATGTAAAATAGATAAATTTTTCTTAGAAATAACTAAATGTTGTATTGTATTCTGTAGTAAATCCTGAAATCCACTAATAGTGTTTTGAAATAGAATTTATTAGTAAGTTTATTCTGGGCTGTGGAGTCATAAGAGGAGGGGATGGCTGGGCGGTCCAGTGATTTATGCACAGGTAATTTAGTTGAGTGGTGTTTTGACATTGTGCTCTGAAAAGGACACGATTAAAAGCTTGGATTGATGACAGGCTTTGTATAGCTGTGGAAGCTGTAGTGACACAATGACTCAATACATAATAAATAAATAAATAAATAGGTAGGTAGAAATGAAAGATATGAATGGCACATACATATATGGATACCACTTTAAAACAAGACCACCCTTATAAAGCATTTATGGTTTAAAATTAGCTGATTAATGGTTATTAATTAGTCCATAAACAGCTTAAAAGTCATTAATAAGCAGTTATAACACACAAATAAAATGGACAACAGTGATCTGTTATTTGCCTAATCGTGAACCCACATTCATTTATATACACACCTAAAAATGATGGTTCTTTAAGGGTTCTTCAGTAAAAACACCCAAAGTACCTGTTGCATGATTAAAGGGTCCTTTGCACCATGAAGGGGTTCTTTAGATTACTGAAGAATGTGCTGAAAAGGTTCTAAAGGGTTCTAAATAGCACCAAAAAGGTTTCTCTATTGTTGCGATGTCAGGCTTGTTACAATAGAAGAACCCTTTTTGATGCTATATAGAACCCCTTTCAAAAAGGTTCTATTCTCCATCAATCTGATGAACTATTTCACGATGCAGAGAACCCTTTAATCATGCAAAGGGTTCTTTGAGTGTTCATGTTTCTCTATAGAACAGATTTCTTTACTAAAGAACCCTTAGAGAACCATCATTTTTAAAGTGTGTAGTTAAACCACAGTTCTTGCTGGTTGCTTATCTTACTTTGTAGTCTCCACCAGTGAGCATTATAAGCGTCAGCTTCATCATATGTAACAGCTCATGTTTTCCCCTTTTATTAATGTGTTATAACTGTTTACTAATGATCTTTAAGGTGTTTATGACCAAATTAATAACCATTAATAAAATCATTTTAAACCATTCATAAACCACTTACAAGGGTAGTCTTATTCTAAAGTGGTACCAGTATATGTTTTTCTCAAGATAATTTCAGCCCATATAAGATACAGCCTATTTAAGATGCAACAGATGGACCAAACTCCATTGCTCTCAGTGCATGTGCTGATATAAGCTCAGTCTGTCTTTAAGCAACATTCTACTAAATATCTATTATTAACATGAGTTGAGTGTGAAAGATTCTATGCAATCCCTGGCCCACACTACACGATAATCCAGATAATCCAGATCCAGATTTTTGAGGCTGATTTACTTCTTAAACAACGATCTTACCAGATTATGCTGTGGAGTGGGATGTGTTCCATATTTACGACTCAGTATCCTCTACATTCTCAGAAAAAAAGGTACTAAAGTGTCATGGGGTCAGGGCCCCTTTTGTCACTGGGGTGGGACCCTCAAGGGCTCATCTCAGTACCTTTAGTCAGGGAACATAACTGAACCATAATCCACTGAAATGATATGTTCTAAGCTGTACTGACTCCACACACCCCGTCTCGCCTCCAGGCTTTTATTTTACTGTTCTGTTTTAAAACATTCAGTTATGAAAAGGTACAAATACAAACTTTTCACCCGGAAAAACTTATTTAAGGTTCACAATCAGACCTTAAAACCACTGTTGTACCTTTGAGGGAACATTTACATTGTTTGTACACAGCACCTTTATTTCTAACAGTGTAGTGTGGGGTGGACACCGATTCTCTGGTGTGAAACGCGATATTGACGTCATGCCTGAAAGACCAGCAACCAATAAGAGCCGAGCTGAACAAGCTGAAAAATCTCTGGCTGAACAGGGAACCAGAGAATTGTAGAGAGGAGAATAACCACTCTCTAACGTCTTCCAGGTTTCTTAAACACTAGAGGGCGCTCCCGAGCAAGTCCATAATGAATGGGTTAATACGAAGCATTTGAGTAAAATCAAAGCTTATTAATGCTTAAACATTTTTAATATAAAAGGACACAATAATTTCCTGAACACAGGTCAGCATAAAACATTTTAACACTGCTGTCATATTTTTAAGAGCTTTTAAACTCGAGTTATAGGAATTTAAAACAGATCCTCATGGATGTTCATGACATCCGTGAGAGTGAACAGCCAATAAGCTGCTCTGCTCGCCAACCAATCAGCACTCAGTAGCAGTGATGTTACCCTCCGGCCTATCTACTTTCTGAAATTAAAGGAAGGTTCTGGGCAAGTGATAAGAAACTATTTTAACTTTTCGCTTTTAGCCATTTAGCTCCATTCGCCCCCATTTGTTGAGGATTAGCTTGAGAGCGCCCTATACTATTTTGCTGTCGTGTTTTTTATATAACGGGAGAAATAGGAAGAGGCCATGCTCCTCTTAAATTGGCTCTGCACACCACCAACATAACAATTCCCTCACTGTCATCCGACATGTTTGTTTACATCTAAAGTCTCATTACTTTGCAAGAAATCTTGCGATGTAGCAGTTCACGAGCAGCTCCTGCAAGGTTTTAGGAATCAGAACCATTGGTCAGTATGTATAATCTGTAAAGTGCGTGGTGTTTGATTCAGGGTAGGATGTGTAGTGTGGGGACTGTGATGACTAAAAGTGATCAACGACAAAAATAATTGGTGCAAAATGTCGTTACATGTGGGTTTTCTAATGTTTCCAACATTGGTTATGATTTTTAAAATCGTGTAGTGTGGACAGGCATAATCTAACCCTAAAGGCTGTTGTGTACTGAATGCAGCATGAAAATATGACACAAAATGTAGAATATTTTGGACGTGACTTCTTGGAACCAAAACTATACCCACCAGATGTGACAATTTTTTTTCAAATTTCGCCAAGTTATTTGATCTATGAAAAAACAAACAAACAAACAAACAAACAAAAACAGGTACAATAGCTATCAACTGGGCAAACAGTGACATTGTACATGATGCTTTCCACTTTAGAAAAGTGAAAGGAGTTTCTCCACCTGTAACTTTGTGAACTTTTTCACAGCCCAGATCTTCATAACTTAGTTTGAGTGCCACACGGGATGAAGCACATAAAAAACAGGTGGAAACTTTGAGTGCTTGTTGCCCAGTTTGAGCTGCTTATGGAGTATAATGCTTTTGACGTTTGAGAAAAAGTTCTAGTTGCTCTGACAGTTGCTAGTTGCGCTAGTTGCTCTCTCTCTCTCTCTTTCTTTCTCTCTCTCTCTCTTTCTCTCTCTCTCTCTCTCTCTCTCTCTCCCTCTCTCTCTCTCTTTCTTTTTCTCTTTCTTTCTCTTTCTCTCTCTCTCTCTCTCTCTCTCTCTCTCTCTCTCTCTCTCTGTCTCTCTCTCATGCCTGTGATATATTTGGTTCTAATTGAGGGCCTGAGGCACCTAAATTGTCCCAGTGCTGGCCCAGTGATACATGAAGAGAGAGAGAGCGATAAAGATAAAGAAATAAACTACCTAAATGCTGTGCATGAAGTATCCCTGGATGAAAATGTCTACAGCTAAACCTCTCTCAGCTTGTTGAACTTCAGTATGGGGTGGGGGGAGGATCTCATATGGAGAATACACATGTTAAATTTTTGGTGCTGGACTGTGGCAACACCCACCACAACCAAGGCTACACCTCCTCTAAACCCCGACCCCAGACCTCATTTTTCAAAACGACTGTTTCTGAAATACCTTCTATTTTAGTTTTACCAGAGATGTGCTCGATGCACAAAATCAGTTCAGTGAAACCAGGTAAAATTCTTTGGTTTATGACATTAACTCCACAAAAGAGATTTGGCTTGTTTGCCAACAGATTTAGCTCACCAGCTGTTTACAACTTGATGTTTAAATCAATGGTCTTGGTTTTATCTCCATTACTGTCGCTTTTTTTTCAATGCAAAAAAAAACGGGTGATGAAGACCAAGAGAACTGTTAACACAATTAAAAATGCTGGAAAGCTATGCCTCATCCATGTATCTCATATGACTTGCCATATTTCAGTTTGGGTAGGTTGTTGTGTGGTGTAATTTAATTTGATTGGTATCCTGTGTGTGAGCGTGTGTGAGATTCCAGCCGCATATCGCTGCCTGTCGGAAGAAAACCTCGTATCTCCATTTCTGTCCATTTTTCCGCTTTTGACATGGACCCTCACTGCTGTGTCTGATCCACTTGTACCAGCACAACACACACTAACACACCACCACCATGTCAGTGTTACCGCAGTGCTGAGAATGATCCACCTCCCAAATAGTACCTGCTCTGTGAGGGTCCATGGGGGTCCTGAGCACTGAAGAACAGGGTAAAAGGGGGCTAACAAAGTATGCAGAGAAACAGATGGACTACAGTCTGTAACTGTAGAACTACAAAGTGCACCTATATAGTAAGTGGAGCTGATAAAATGGACAATGAGCGTAGAAACAGGGAGGTGGTCATAATGTTATGCCTGATTGGTGTATGTGTGAACAATAAGTGAAAAAAGCTCCTAGGAATCTATTTAAACAGGGATTTATTGTGAATGGTCACTTCTTCTGGTGTGAAAGGCACAAACTGAATCCTTTGCATTTCTGATTAAGTCAGCTTGTTTCCACAGTGTGTGTGTGTGTGTGTGTGGTTTGTATGTGTTGTTATGTGTTGTTGTACATGTACAGTATGCCTGTGTGTGTGTGTTTTGGTATAGGAGGTCAAACCCTGCTGTCCCTGTGGTCATGGCAACCCACCAGACTCCCAATCTTACCACTACTGAACCCTCAAACATCCCAACACACACACTCATACACACACGCAGATCCAGCTCCACACCGCCATGTTGCCGTGGTGATGTGACAGCTGACATGTCACCCCTAGTGACTCCCAGTCCACAGAGCAGTACTGATGGACACTTCGCTAAAGCCGAAGGCCTTACTGACACACTGTCAAAGCTGGGTACCCGGCCTCTCTGAACACACACACACACACGCGCACACACACACACACACACACACACACACACACACACACACACACACAGTGTAAACAAACCGATTTTCTCATCATCAGAGGCAAAAAAATCACGGCCTGCTTCACAGAAATTGTATTGGTTTTGATAAATTGTATTAAGTGTTCCTATGGTTCCTTAAAACCTCTTATAAAGATTAAGATTAAGTGACCCTTATTAGTCCCACAATGGGGAAATTTCACCTCCGCATTTTAACCCATCTGTGCAGTGAAACACCACATACACACCAGTGAACACACACTAAGGGACAGTGAGTAGCATGTATACTAAATCTTAAAATAGATTTGAACAGAATCTTCTTCAAATCTTCAAGTCTTAAAATAGATTTTAAATATCTTCAGATCTTCAAATGTCTAAAAAAAGGGCCTCATTGTTTACGGTTAGAGGTATTAAATTCTAAGATGACACCTAAAGTTGGAAAAAAGTAATCGTGTATATTAAACTTATTTAGAACAGTCTGTAACTGTAGAACTACAAAGTGCACCTATATAGTAAGTGGAGCTGATAAAATGGACAATGAGTGCAGAAACAAGGAGGTGGTCATAATGTAGTGGCTGTTTTTTGTAAGTGAATGGCAACAATGGTTATCTTTAAATGCTTAACCAATGATGATTAGTCCTTTATTTTCTAGTATTATCCTTGTTTTCCATTTAAAACTGTGTGCTAATCTCTCTCTGTAAGAGCTGAAGAATGGCAGCATTGCTTTTAAAAACGCTCCAGTTAAACCTCTCCACCATGGTGTTATTGTTTGTTTTAGTTAATAAAAACAGTAACACAATAAGTTATTAGTGCCAATCATTTTTTTTTTAACAATGTTCACACATTTTCCTTGTTGTCCCACTGAACCATCTGTAGTTGCAGTCTGCACAGTATGCTTTCTTTGCATGCAGTTGCTGTGACTTTGTGGCTTGTTTAAATTCAGCTTTTTTACTGTGAATTTGTTTATCACTGAAGTACATCGAGAAAAACACAGTGCTGATGTAACACAATCAGTGACAAGGAGTGTAGATACAAGGAGGAGTACTTAATGAAGTGGGTTGTGTATATTTCTATTATTCTGGCTACAAATTCTTAATTTTGGCCACAAGATTCATTGGCTTGGTGGCCCTGGTGGAATATGGAAATAAAGCTCCTAGGAATCTATTAAGAATGGTCACATCTTATGACAGAAATAGTTTTGCTTTTGATAAATTGTTTAGAGGGTTCCTATTGATCCTTAAAATCTCTTATAAAGTCTTAAAATAGATTTAAAATTTATTAAATGTCTGAAAATACATTTTTTTACTCTTAGAGGTATTAAATTCTAAAACGATGCCTGAAGTTGAAAAGAGTTGTTGTTTATATTAAACAAATTTAGAACAAAATTTGTCAAAAATTGGTCCTGTGGTCAAAAGCTGGTGAGGAAGAACTGTTAACGAAATCAGACAGACTGAAAAGATACGCCTCATATACCTCATATATCTCATAAAACTTGCCATATTTCAGTTTGGGAATGTTGTTGTGTGGTGTAATTTACTTTGTCAGCCTCTGTGTGTGAAGGTTTACTTTGCTAACAGGGTAGCGGGTGATGTAATCAGTAGTGGTCTGGTTCAGAAGCTACATCGTTGCCCCTGAGCTCATCACCTCCTACTATACATCACTGATCTGAATGACAATGAGGGCCTCCTCTTTCTCCTCCCCCTCCTCCTCCTCCTTCTCCTCCTCATCATCATCATCTCTGGTCAATGTAAATACACACACAGTGAAGAACCATCAGGGCCATCCAGGGTAACCTTCAGACAAGGTCTAATGAAAAAAAAAAACGTCTGTAATTTTTGGTTCATTTTTATTTAATAGAATCATCTCTGTTGTAGAAACCCAATTGCAAAAGAAGTTGGGATAGTAGATAAAATGTAAATTAACAAAGACAGTAGTGATGTATGAATCTATTTTGACCTGTATTTAAACAAAAGCAGTACAAAGAAAAGATATTTAATGTTTGACCTTATAAACTTCATTGTTTTTGAAAAATATATATGCAGTCTGAAATTGATGTCTGCAACACTTTCTAAAAAAAAGTTAAGACAGGAGCAATTTAAGACTAAAACCATTGTGAAATGTTGAAAAACATCTTAAATAGGAGATGCAATCATGCTTGGATATGAAAGGAACATCTAAGAAAGGCTGAGTCCTTTATGAGCAATGATGGGTTGAGGCTTGCTCAGTGTCTGATCCACTCAGACCAGCACAACACACACTAACACACCACCACCACGTCAGTGTTACTGCAGTGCTGAGAATGATCCACCACCCAAATAGTACCTGCTCTGTGAGGGTCCATGGGGGTCCTGACCACTGAAGAAATGGGTAAAAGGGGGCTAACAAAGTATGCAGAGAAACAGATGGACTACAGTCTGTAACTGTAGAACTACAAAGTGCACCTATATAATAAGTGGAGCTGATAAAATGGACAATGAGTGTAGAAACAAGGAGGTGGTCATAATGTTATGCCTGGTCAGTGTAAGTATATATATATATGTTGGAGCAACAAATGCTGCCTTCTAGACTCTGTCTTTTTCAGGGTCATCCATTTTTTTCAACTTGACAATGGCAAGAAGCATTCTGCTTGTGTTTCAACAGCATGGCTGTGTAATCAGAGTGCAAGAGCTAGACTGGCCTGCTAGTCTCACAGTGAAAATGCGTGATGCATTATGAAGAGCAAAATACGACAACGGAGGCCCCATAGAGTTTGACCTGTATTAAACTGAAGAACACTGTGCCTCATCTGACGTTGTTAAAACTCTTAAAGTGCTGAAAGTGAACATGTGTAGCCAAACACAGTATCAAGACCTGCAATCAGTCACTTTCAGAGTTTCCCATCAGCCCCTGCACAGTGGGGCCTCAGTAGGACCGAGTGACAATCACAGCTATCAGTCTCTCTCTATCCCTCTCTCTCTCTCTCTCTCTCTCGCTCTCTCAGACCTGTAGGGTGCTGTCCTGATTGCTAACTGTAGATTGCGATGTCTCTTATGGAGGACAAGACGTTACAATTATTCAATCAGTCCAACTGCCTTTTTTAACTCTCAACTGTGCCCTACTGCTTGAACATAAATGTGTCTGATTCACTAAAAAAAAAGAAAAAAAAAAACAAACAAAAAACACTATACAGATCCACACCACACTGTCCAGCTATATGCTCCAAAAACAACCCAGACCAATCCCACTTATGCTCGTGAAACTAGCATTTAGAGTGAAGTGATGACAGTGTGTCTCTTAAATGACCATTGCTACCCTCGTGAAAGAACAATACATTTAAGTGTACTTTTCAAAAGTGTATTTAATATAAGGCATGCATACTTGTAAGTCTTATACTGTATACTTATACTGTAAAACTATATGTTTTAAAATACTTCTGGAATGTATTACTTTGGAGCAACTTCTGACTTGTATTTAAATTAAAATTAAGCTATGACTAAATATATGTTAAATGCATGTACTTGTGCTTTTTTGTGTTTTGAACAACTTAAATTGCACTAGAATTAAGTACCAATTTTGTAGACATAACTGTTATTACATTTGGAATTGTATTATAAATATAATACTGGATTTACTGAAGTACAGTGCCTTGCAAAAGCCCCCCCCCCCGGTGTTTTTCTGTTTTGTTGTATTACAATCTGGACTTTTATTAGATTAGATTTTTAGACCATTTAAATCACATAACATGCCTACCTCTTTGAAGGTGCAAAAATATTTTCATTGTGACAAAAACAATAATTATGGCAAAAAAAGGAGAAGTTTTTTGTGTGCATTACACAAAAAGTCAATACACAGGCAATACTTTGTGTCTATGAGCTTGGCACACCTGGCCACTGAGATTTTTTCCATTCTTTAAGGCAAAACTGCTGCAGCTCTTTTAAGTTAGATGGGTTGTGTTGGTGTACAGCAACACATTACATTGGCAGTTTAATCTGGGTCTCTCCTAAAACTGTCAGCTGAATTTCAGCCCAGAGTTTTGCATTAGCAACTGATTAAATCCTTACTGGGAACAGTTTGCATGTCTCAGAGACTGGAATGTACAGGCTCACTGAAGGAACATTTTACTAGAGCCTCACGCGACTTCCAAAGAATTAGAGGCAGTCGATCAAACCCATTTGGTTAATCTGAACTAAAGCTGACTAATAAAATGTCTTTCAAAGCATGTTTGATAGTTCTGACCCCCAGACCAAAGCAGGCCTAAATTTTGCTTTGAGTGGCAGATTACATCTGTAGTGTTCTAACTGCATTCTTATGAGTTCTAGATAGGAAAGGTCATGCTACTAAAACTCTTTCCTGCATTACGCATGCCTCCATCAAAATGTCCTGCAGGTCAATTATGATGGAAAAACAGGTGTTGGAGTTGAAGAATTGACTCTTTTGGAATTGACACTCCAACACCAGCACTACAGCCCTATGTTTGAGCAGACTGAGCAGATGAGAAGATGAAACACAGCCCAACAAAACTAAACTAAAATAATTAACCAATATACACCAATCAGGCGTAACATTATGACCACCTCCTTGTTTCTATGCTCATTGTCCATTTTATCAGCTCCACTTACTATATAGGTGCACTTTGTAGTTCTACAGCTACAGACTGTAGTTTTATTTTCATTATTATTAGCAACTGAAGTTAAACAGTTGCGTAATCCTGTCTCTACCTCTTGTGTCCTTGGTTGAAACTGTACAAACATAAATTCCAGCACCCCATTGACATTTTTCCAGTCTACTCTGGGCCCTTTTAAATCAGCAGCAGTTAGAATGTTTTGCACTCGGTGACGTAACGTCTACAAGCTCATGCTGAGTGCTGTCTCATCCCATAGCTCCAGGGCCCTGTGTGCTGTGGTCAAAGGAAAGCTTTCAAAGGAATAGTTTAGTGAAAAATCAAATTTACAAGTTCATCACCCCAAATGTGGTCAACCGGTTGAGTCGTATTTGGTGCCTGAAGTTTGCTTCTTTAGTTGTGCACTGGAGCTACAAGGCTAATGTAGCTAACACTATTCAGTTACATAATCACACCCTTTCCTCAAAATGTGCCAAGTTAAATGATCTTTAATAGACTTGCTTATGTGTTTGTATGCAAAATCTAAAATAGGATGCTTAGTTATTATTATATATTATTATATGTAATCCAGTATCAGGCCCATAATAATATTTATGCTTGCAAAAGAAAAATCCATTGAACTTTTTAAAAGTAGGTTTAATATAAAAAGTTGACATGTTTAATGTTTACACTGCATGTGTAAGCATTAAACATACTTTAAAACATACTGAATATATTGTTTTGGAACAACTTATGACAACATAAGTGTATTTCAGTTGTAATTCAGCTATGATTAAATATATCTTAAATACACTTATTAGTATTTTGGAAACATCTTAGGTTTCACATATGTAGATTTTAGCAATTTATAAACTGTTGGAATATACATGGAATATATTATACTGCAACCAAAATACACTTAAATACATTTTAAATTAGATTTCAATATCACAAAATATACTTAAAAACATGTATTTAAGAATACTTCTTACATTGATAATTATGTACTGAAATATATTAGCAATAACTAAACACAGTTTATATATATTGAAATTAAGTAGTGTTGAAATACATATTCAATGTCTACAATTGCTTTTCTTTTCTAAACTTAAGCAATTATTAAGACACAAATTCTGCTACATGTTTTAAATGGACTCATATTTCAGTGCTAGTTACTTTGTATTAAAGACTTTTTTTAATAGTCAATGCTTTAAAATGTACTTCTAAATAATACACTGTCATTACACTGACAGTTAAATATACTTTTGTTTAAGTATGCTTCACAGTGTTTTATACATTCAAGTGTATCTCAACACATCATAATAAAATAACTGTGTTAACTTAAAATGTGTTACTTTAAACAAATGCTTTTTGAAAAACACAAAAAAGTATTCTTTAGATGTGTTTCCAAAAACTCACTGAAATACTACTAAAGCACTTTTAGGACCAGATTCATAAAACTTGAAGGTAACACGGCAAATAAGAGCTACTCATAAAGTCACTGTGGCAGTGATTAGCTCACCATGTGTTTTTCATCAGTGTTCAAGGCAAAACCAACCAAAATCCACATGTAAATGAGGTCATACATAAAAAACGATGCAGCCAAAATGGACATGAAGAAGAAAAAAAAAGAAATCTCAAATTCTCAGAAACAGAACTGTGAATTTCGTGCTGACAAATAATAATAAATTCTTTAGAGAAAATGCTTTTTAACTTTTAAACAAAAAGTTTAGTTAACAGAAAATCTTTTTTTTTTTAAAAGACATGCATATAAAAATTGAATTATAACATCTTAAAATTCAACTTTTAATTGTACAAATTATATTTTAGCATGTAAAATTGTATTTCTCATTGGAAAGAATTCAAGCTATGGAATCTATTGTAATTGCATTAATAATTTTTACTGAAATTTGAATTAAAGTTTAAAATTTGGTATTTTTATTATATTTAAAAACAGGCTGAAATTCGAATTACCATTGTAGCTTTTATTTCCGTTTCTTCTTGGTCTCAAGATCAAATTCAACTAGCAAATATTAAATGTGAACTCAGATTTTACTATAGAAATGAATGTTCGTGTGTGTAAATTGAATTCCAGAGTAAAATGCATTGTAAACGTACTAAAGATGGGATTAAAAGCTGAAACTGGTCACAATAAAATCAATTCAAACATGTAGTTAAATCTGCCATTCTGAAATCAAGCAGTTGGAAGGTTTGTCATGATGCTCAGTATAAATAAATCAAAATGTGTCTTTTAATTACATGATTTAATCAGCTGAGTGTGTGAAGTGCAATTTGTTGATGACTTGCATGTGTGAGTGAATGTGTTCGGAAACACCGTAGAAACTATAACTTAAATCCAATTTGGTTCAGGTGTTATTTTTGTGGGAATATGTTGTGTTATAAGTTGTTACTTCCATATTTAAAAATAAAAAACACAGCCACGCCTCATCGCGCAAGCAGTAAAACACACTGGTAATTGCTGGTAAGTTACCGCAATGCTATCTTAATGTCACCGTAAATCTGGCAGTGTGTTTTTTTGCAAGGGAACGTTTTCTTACTTATCAGAAAATCAACTCAACAGCTGATATACCATCGACCTTTGCAAGGTTTCCGACTCTGTACTGTTATCTTTTAAAAAAGAACAAAACTGCAGACAAAATTCAAGATCAACTACATTTGTGAAAAGAGGAAAATGATATAAAATTAATTTTGTGCTGAACTATTTCTTTAATATGAGCAGGAAGTGCTGAATGTCCTCAGTACTTTTGTCCCCAGCTCTGGCGCCCGCCTCCGCATCACAATTCTCCCCATGCCTGTCCGTCACCTCGTCTCCATGGAGTCACCTTCAGGCCCCTCCCTCCCTCTCTGGGCTGTCCACTTAAGGGCACTTAACTTTATTAGAGGCAGATAGAATTAATTACAGCAGCGAGACCCGACCGGGCCCTGCACCACTAATGCACATCTCAGATATTACAAACAACCTTCCTCTGCTCTCCCTCTCCCACTTCTCTCCCTCTCTCTCCCCCACCCCTCTCTGAGGTATAATACTCGCTTTGTAAATCATATTGCTCATGGAGCTTCTTGACATGTCCCCTTAATGGATCTTACGGTGGCCTTACTGAAACTTGCTTAATCGAATTCCCGCTGCTTGCGGAGTATCTGCCCACTGTCAGGACGGTCAGAAGTAGAAACAGGATAAAGCGGAGGTTGGGTGACTCACTGCTGGCCATCCTGACCCAGGAAACATGACGCAAGAAAGCAAGTCGTCCTTATCCAACTCTTGGAGCAGCATGGCTAATGAATGGCTAGAGTATAAAAGATACGATTGCATTAAAGCAACAGTTCCACAGAACAGCACAATGACAGAGTTTCATCCTTATTTCAGTTAACTATGACATGTTTGGTGTCTGTAGTAGTAATAATAATAATAATAATAAAAATAATTTCAATTTATTATTTACACACATTTTTCTAAACCAAGAACGTTTCACAATTACAACAACACTATAGATCAACATCAAACAAAACATGCATCCCCACACACACCCAGAGTTCCACAGCAGGCAGAGAGAAAACTCTATAAAATCTATTAAGAAAAAAAGTAGCTTGCTGTCCAGCCAAATTTGCTTCTGTGGTAAAAGTGTGCCGGCCTCCTGCCCCAGTCAGACTCCACAGCTGTGGTGAAGAATCTAACAAAAAGGTCCAGTCACACTACACTACCGCAATGAAGAATATATCAGCTCGCAGTCCAATCAAACTTCACTACCATGGTGCAGAATCTGCCAGCCTTTGCCCAGTCATATCTGTTACTGCAGTGAAGAATCTGCCTGGCCTGTGGCCCAGTCAAACTCCGCTACCATGGTTAAAAATCTCCTGGCCTGTAGGTTTACTCAAATCTGCTACTGCAGTGAAGAATCTGCCAGTTCATGGCCCAGTCAAACTCCACTACCATGGTGAAGAATCTGCCAGCCTATGGCCCAGTCAAACTCCACTACCATGGTGAAGAATCTGCCAGCCTATGGCCCAGTCAAACTCCACTACCATGGTGAAGAATCTGCCAGCTCATGGCCCAGGCAAAGCCTGCTACCGCCATGAATAATTTACATATAATTTATAATTTAGTTCTTGGCCCAGTCAAACTCCACTGCCACAGTCAAAAGTGTCCCCCGGCCCATGGCCCAGTCAAACCCTACTACCATGGTTAAAAATCTCCTGGCCCACAGTCCACTCAAATCTGCTACTACAGTGAAGAATCTGCCCGGTCTGTGGCCCAGTCAAACTCCACTACCATGGCGAAGAAAAAATCTGCCAGCTCTTGGCCCACTCAAAGTCCACTGCCACACTGAAAAATGTCGTGGCCCATGGCCCAGTCTAACTCTGCTACTGTGCTGTAGAATGTCCTAGCATGTGGCCCAGTCTAACTCCACTACATTTGTGAAAAGTGTCCCCCCGCCCACGGCCCAGTCAGACTCCACTACTATGGTTAAAGATGTCCTGGCCCACAGTCCATTCAAATCTGCTGCTGCAGTGAAGAATCTGCTAGTTCTTGGCCCAGTCAAACTCCACTGCCGCAGTGAAAAGTGTCCTGGTTCACGGCCCAAACAAACTCTTCTTGTTTAGTTTTGTAGAGGAGCTTTGAGGCTAATGTAGCTAACACATAATGAAAACTTATACCCCACCAATATCGTTGTGCAGACTGCATGACTAAATCGTCCCAATTTTGCTTCAAAATGCATTTGAGTTGTTAAGTAACCTCAAATGGAGTTGATTATGTGGTTTCAGACACTGTGTGCTGTATCTAAGTCGATTTAAGATTAAATAAGAGAATGAAATTCCACTGCTCAACAGCCCAATGCTGGGGGGCTTTATACGCATGAGGCCTGGTGACCTTAGGCTCATATGATGATCCAAAGTGTCCCGTTCTATTGGTCAGTGCTTTTCTATGGAGACTATACAAGCTGTGTGTGCTGCACCTTGAAGTAGCTGAATTCACTCATTAGAAGAGCTCTCTGGATACTTTTGGGCATATATTGTATGTTTTGGGTAATCGATTAAATTTGGGCCAAGGGAAGAATTGTGTACTTTAGATTTTCCTTTTAACTCACTAATGTCGTTGCACAAGTTCTCTTTCAGAGGTTTAAGTGTGGAAAATGATGCAGGTGTTTCATGCAGTTTCTTTTCTTGAATACTTCTTCATCTTGGAGACTCCAGACTCTCAAATGTCGCTGTTTGTTTGAGACTCAAAAGAAATGCCCATCGTGGTGGTTACTGAATAGGGTCTTCTGGCTTTGGAGACAAAAGCCTTCAGAAGATGATGACATTAAGATTATGGTAATGATGTTCTCAGGAGGCTCCTTTTCACCCGGTCACTTTAGCTCTGATGAGATGTGCTCGTGACCTTTCGCTGTGTTTTTCAGCAGCGTGAGCGCTCGGCAAAATCAAACGCACTGTGTGGCTTCGCCATTCAGAACAAAGAGAGAAATAAGGACATTTCTCCTGAGTTCTGGGCTAAATAGTCATGGGGAGCCATTAACATGAGACGTGGTCACTGTTCAGTTCAATACATAAAGAGGCCAAGAAGGAGTCCAGATGAATGTGTTGAAGGGGCCGACGTAGGATTTTGTCCATTCAAATAGTTCTGGGAGTTTGTGAAGTGTCACGGTTTGTCCCTAAATAGCCTAGATGGGCTTATCTATAAAAGCTCTCGTCTTTGTATTTATTTATTTATTTATTTTTTTTTACAACGGGTCAATGCATCTCGCAATGCCTCTGCCAAGATTCTCAAATTAGATTAGCTGAAGCTCTCTATGCACTTTGGCCATCTCCTCAATCTCTGAGGATGGGGCTGCATTCCTCTGATGCTGACCCTGGCTATGCACCATAAGGAGACAGGACTGGGCTGCTGGTATAGATGGATGGACTGACAAACGGACGGACGGAAGGAAGGAAGGAAGAAAGGAAGGTAGAAAGAAAGAAAGTGTTGGAATTTTAATAAATCTAGAAGCCAGTAAGCATTGCTGACGCAGTAAAAGATGAGGGTGAGCTGACCCTCAAAGAGCGAAGTAAGCTGATAAGAACCTGTAGAAACCAGTTTTTGGAGCCAGTTAATAAAGCAAGAGTTAAATTGATAGCCTTGAGCGGCTTGGTACAGCCAAGCTAGGAAAGTTTAAAAAAAAATTGATGTCATGTATGTTTGAAAATAAGGGATTCCAAGGAAAGTGCAGAATCAGGACATAATGGGGACTAAGAGGATGTGGTGTTGTGTAAAAGGGAGGGGTGATTAGTACATCACCCCCAAACAGGATATAAGAAAGGATGTTTCATGATGATCTTTGCATTGTGGATGTCCGGGAACCATCTTGCCACCTGAAGCTCAATAAAGCAGAAGGCCTTTTCCGTCCTTCTACAAGAACTCAGCGGCTGAAGTCTTTTATTCCACATTCTTTTATTTTTGGTTGAATGCTCTTTTATTTTTGTTGATCTTAGTGTAAGTGATTAGATAATATTTAGAACAAAACCATAGAATAGTTTAACTTTAAACCTCATATGTTAGGGTGTTGGGCAAGGGGAAAACAGCTCTTGGTCCCAAAGAAAGAAAGAAAGAAAGAAAGAAGGAAAGAAAGAAAGAAAGAAAGAAAGAAAGAAATGAAGGAATGATAGAAAGGAAAAGGGAAGAAGTGAGAAAAAGACAGCAAGGATAGAATGAAGATGAAAGAAAGAAAGAAAGATAGAAAGAAAGAAAAATGAAGGAATGATAGGAAGGAAAAGGGAAGAAGTGAGAAAAAGACAGCAAGAATAGAATCAAGATGAAAGAAAGAAAATAAGAAAGAAAGAAAGAAAGAAAGAAAAATGAAGGAATGATAGGAAAGGAAAAGGGAAGAAGTGAGAAAAAGACAGCAAGAATAGAATCAAGATGAAAGAAAAAACGAGAAAATAACAAAGAAAGAAAGAAAGAAAGAAAGAAAGAAAGAAAGAAAGAATGAATGAATGAATGAATGAATGAATGAATTAGATCCCCATTGATCCCCAAGGGAAATTGCAGTGTTACAGTAGCAACACATATAATTCCACATAAACTTTTATATATTAGACAGAAATAAAGACAGAAATGAAACTAGACATCAATCAGGCAGAATAAAAATTGGTATCTGATTAAGATTGTGCAGGTTGTCCTAACGGGCGACACCATGGTGGGTCTTGTTGTCACCTCACAGTTAGAATAGCCTGGGTTCGATTCCCCAGTCGGGCAACCAGGTCCTCTTTTTGTGCAATGACTGCTGGAGTCGGCTCCTGCGACCCAGGATGAGGATGTGCTGACACACATGGTGCAAAGCGCTGTAGGGGCGCTATGGAAAGATGAGCTGGTTTGGACTGTGTGTATTTGATATATAATAATATCAATAATAATATATAATAATATATTTACAGTATTTTATTAGCAGTTTCATGTCGCTTCCATAAGATAATATTTTGACGTCACTGAAGTAGTCCATCACTGTAGTCCATCTGTTTCTCTGCATACTTTGTTAGCCCCCTTTTACCCTGTTCTTCAGTGGTCAGGACCCCCATGGACCCTCACAGAGCAGGTACTATTTGGGTGGTGGATCATTCTCAGCACTGCAGTAACACTGACGTGGTGGTGGTGTGTTAGTGTGTTTTGCACTGGTCTGAGTGGATCAGACACAGCAGTGCTGCTGGAGTCTTTAAACACTGTGTCCACTCACTGTCCACTCTATTAGACACTCCTACCTTGTCAGTCCACCTTGTAGATGTAGAGTCAGAGACGATAGCTCATCTGCTGCTGCACAGTTTGTGTTGGACATCCTCTAGTCCTTCATCAGTGGTCACAGGACGCTACCCACAGGACGCTGTTGGCTGGATATTTTTGGTTGGTGGACTATTCTCAGTCCAGCAGTGACACTGAGGTCTTTAAAAACTCCAGCAGCACTGCTGTGTCTGATCCACTCAGACCAGCGCAACACACACTAACGCACCACCACCACGTCAGTGTTACTGCAGTGCTGAGAATGATCCACCACCCAAATAGTACTTGCTCTGTGAGGATCCATGGGGGTCCTGACCACTGAAGAACAGGGTAAAAGGGGGCTAACAAAGTATGCAGAGAAACAGATGGACTACAGTCTGTAACTATAGAACTACAAAGTGCACCTATATAGTAAGTGGAGCTGATAAAATGGACAACAAGCGTAGAAACAAGGAGGTGGTCATAATGTTCGGTGTATATTGTGTTACAATATTTTGTTGTATAGTGCTACAATATAATAACGTGATACAGCTTTTCTATCATCAGTACCACCTGCTGAAACCATGTCCAGCTCTGCCAGGCCATGGTTCGTACCCTCTCTGTCCTTCCTCAATGAGCTGAGAGCTCTTATCAGCTGCTTTCATTCTGAGCAGCCACCACACAGACAAAGCAGACTCCATTCATGAAGTCTTTAATGCTAAACTTAGATCTACTCATGATGCTGCTGCTCCAGAGAAAACTAAGAGGAAGGGTTATGTTAAGGTGACTCCATAGAAAAGAGAACACGCGCAGCTTCTGAAGAGCGACTGCCGCAGGGCTGAACCGACGCGAGGGAAGAGCAAATGAATGATTTATTGGAAGCTTTTTCAAAGCTAATTAATGATGGTGGTAATCAGCTGAGGATATTATTCTCTATAAGTGACAAGCCAATAAATCCTTCCCATCAGCTGATCGGCTCACTGTGTTCTCCAAATGTTTTTTTTTTTTGAGAATGTTTTTATTTTTTTTTAAAAAATAAAGCAGACAGAATCAGATCCATTGTGTGTTTACAATCTTTACTGTGATGATGGAATCTGTCCTCTTAAATGAATAAATAAATAACAGCTGGAAAAGAAAGAAAATCAGAATGTTTTCTTATTAGCCTTCAACTAAACACCTCCGCCAGCTCTGTTGATGCTTTCTTCAGATGTTTTCTCTAAATAGTGAACTGGTTTCTAGAGTGAAAATGTATCAAGATCCTTTCAAAAGTGATTACTGATTAATTTAGTTACAGAAAATTCAGAATAATTTACGCATTTGTCAAAATTGTTCTTAAAAAAGAAAAGAAAAGTATGTTTTATGCAGAGTAATGTCAGGGTATATATGCTATGATCTATTGCGCCAAGGGTAGGGCATATATCACTGCTGTCGGACCAAAACCTTGTACGAGATACGAGAAGGAAAATACCTACTTTACTTTTAATGTAAGTCAATGGAACCAGACTTTTTTCCAAGTCATTTTGAGCCGTTTCTTTTGGTCTATTTATCATAAAATTTACACGTAATGTAAAGGACAACAGGCATTTTTAAACCATGTCAAAAACTGAAAACTGACAAAAATGGAGATACGAGATTTTCTTCCAACAGCAGCGATATATGCATATATATATACCTACCCTTGGCACAATAGATCATAGCACATCAACAAAGTCAGCTACAATTGGTCAACAATTGGAAAATCATATGGGAATTTATGGTACAGCACTAATTTGGTGTTGTATTTGATGCCTAAACATTTAGTTGTTTTTGTTGGTTTGTTTGTTTTTTTTTTTTCATTAGGGATATACAGAAATTTCAGCCACCAAAAAGGTGAAGTTGAAAAATGCATGCTCTTTCACAAGTCGAAAAAAAAAAATAAAACAATAAATAAATAAATAAATAAATAAAGAGTTTACATAAGCCTACAATGAATTGTCAGAATCATTTTGCCTGCACAGCTGCAAATGCATTCAGTTTGAGCAGCAGATAAACAGTGAACGTGTTGGCTGTGAACTGTTTTGGTTTTTATGAGAAACAGTTCATGATCTTTGTGCACATTGAATATGAAGAAAGGGTATTATATCTAAGAAAAAAAAATGGATGTCATGTTTTTTTAAACATGACATCCAGCTGCATATGCAAAATACAGCCAAACAACATGAGCAGAAAGGAAAGTCCCTGCGGGCTAGCCGTCACCACCTGTACACTCAGCTTACGACACGATGAAAATATCCACAAACAACAACCAAACTGCAAAGAACAACTAAAAAATACAATTCATTACCTTGAATGACCAACTATTCCCCTGTTGTTCAGTTTCAGGTTCAGCTGTGGATTTTATTTCAGGGCTTGAAAACACTGTACATGACCTCAGAATACAAGATTGACTGGACTTTTTAAGATAGCAATGCATAATCGCTCTGTGATGTCCTGCTTGATATTGTGCTAAATATTTTTCTTTTTTTCTGTTTAACTGCACGTCTGACAACTAATCTGAGAGGTCATGTGCATTTATGGCAGTCAGAAAGACTGCAGATCCAGCAGGAATACCATTAGGAATACTGTTAAGTGAGTTGGTGCCTTTAATGTCATCCCCATACTGAGGAAGGCTGTGTGCTGAAATACTATGCATGCTTTTTATGAGCTTAAGAAATGCTCAGCCGTCTGATATCTTTCTGCTTTTAGACATTATGTTCTCAGCCTCCTATAGTGTACCACATGGGTCTATACTCGGTCCCTTGATGTTTTCCCAGTATATGCAGCCATTTGGGTAATAAACCCTAATAAATAAAGGAGTTCCCACTGAGATCTCTCACCATCTTTCTCTACTGCATTTGTTCATGTTCTCTTTCTATCACTTGTGCTCTGTCTCTCGCTCTCTCACTGTCCCTCTCTGAAGAAGGTGTTAAAATAACCTGCCCCCTCTGCATCGTCGTCTTGTGTCTTGCTGATTGCTGAAGAAGGGGAGATATTTTAAATTAGCTCCTGTGTTTGTTCAGTTCATCCTGTAAATTGTTTGATTTTTTTTAAATTCCCCTTACATTTTTCTTCCCCCTGTGCTGATGCCATTTCTCTACTGCAGGGTCACATGAGACACAAAGCTTCATGCATAGGAACAGTGGCTTCTTACGAGTTATGGTCTCTTCAGTATTACAGAATGAATGATTGGAATTGTGAGAAAATATGTGTGAAATTATAAAGATGGTATTGTGTGAAACAGTAATTGTTTTGTGAATAGTGGTGTCAGTTTCTGACTGACAGATGTAGAACAGTACAGTTAATTGACTGGCCATTCAGATGCCCAGAAATGGGACAGCAGCCATGAGGCCCTGACCACACACACGGACCTTCATATACTGACTGTGGTATCTTTGTGAAGTGTCTCTGGAAACTGGACCAGATGCATCAACATCCTTAGTACATAGAAGTGTTCTTATTAATATGTGACTGGAAGTGTTTGAAAACACTGAATATGACCTTAGAATACAAGATTGACCTTGACATTCATTGGTAATGCATAAGCGCTCTTGTGACAGTGATGTCCTGCTAGATACTATGCTAAATATTTTTATTTTTTCTGTTTAACTGCCTGCCTGACAAGTAATCCGAGAGGTTGTGCGTCTAGGCTGTCAGAAATACTGCAGATCCAGCAGCGGCCAATTATGGTTTTTTCATTATAACCATATAGAATAAACTGTTAAGGCTGGCAATTTTATTGAGACTTTACAGCATCTGTTGTGACAATTACTGGTAATTATAATGTGATACTCTTTTATTACTGAACAGAATCTGTCATGACAGCTCATGACTGCATCCTTCATGACATGTTTATGGCATAATCATCTCAACGTAATGTGGCAGAGCTCTGTACTAAAGATATGTGCCTTAATGATCATTAAAGAAAGTCAGTTTTTTGAAAAAATAAATAGGGCTGTCAAATGAATGAAATAATGAATCACAATTAATTGCATTAGTTTGTGTAATCAATCAGGATTAATCACATTTGTCTTATTTGACAAATGTGACCCTAAAAAAAAGAGTTTTTCCATTTGAAAGCAGTCTTATAGCCAGGGCTGCTGGAAATACAGGGGCGACCAGGCCTTTGACCCACCACTTTTCAATGAACTGGGATGACGACCCACCATTGGGTCAGGAGCTTACATCATAAGGTAATTAAACAATATGGAGCATTGATCAACATAAACAGAGAGAGTCAAACTTATTAACATAACCAATCAAAATTTCCACTTCAGCTGGAAGGCAGGACATTTCCCAAACAGTAAATCCTGCATGAGTTCATGCTTCGTGAGAGGAGCTGCAGCTCACTAATCTGGTATAACTGCTTTGCTGCGACACATGAACTAATGCACTGGGTCACAGTTTGTTTACTAAATGTCAGTTTGAGTATTTCTTACTGCTACGTTGCTATAATTTGGTTGCTTTCACACCGGTCTTGTTTGGTGAGGACTTATCAAACTTTTTCTTTAGTTCGGTCCGTTTTGATGTGTGAATACTCCACCTGAATTCAGTTCCGCACCAAACAACTGAACTATGACCCTGCTTGGGTTCACTGCAGGTGGGAACGCATTTTTACGATGGTCCGCAAACAAATGAGAAAATTCAGCACTAGAGTACACTTTTCTCAGTGCACATCAGCGCTGTGCCGTCTGCATAATTTAACATTATACTATATTTAACATTCATGTCATATTAAGTTACCATATTGTAATTTTAATCGTTTATTGAGTTACCAGTTTATTGGTACCTTCTTATTATTAAATTTTACTTTTATGATTTTTATTATTCAATTAAAACATTTGATTTATTTTTTTATTGTACAACTTCTCAATCCCTAATTCTTGTATTACTCGGCTACGTTGTAAATGAGGGTCTCCCTTAATGTATTCCGAGTTTAAATAAAGGTTGTTTGGTTGATATTGGCTGCTGTTAATAACAGCAGATGAGCAATAAATAGATCTAAATAGATATTTTTGGCCAAGCATCAGTGGCCTGATTGGTTAAATTCAAACTGATAAACCAATTATAAAGAAGCAGATGTCATGTAAGGTTTATTATTATTGCTTTGTTTTGTGGTACACATAGATGTTCAGCATCTCTATTTTATATGTCTATTCATACTTATACATTTTCATGGTGGTAAATGTGAGCCTAACAGAGTGATTGCATCCCTGCAAAATTCCTGACCAACAAACAAGCACCCCTGTGTGTAAATCGGTCCACTTTAGCCATTGCAGTATGAAATCAACTGAACCAAATGAAAAAGATGTTACAAAAAACGTCTAATGTTAAAAGTAAGTTAGTCAGTGGCCTAGATACATTTTCTAACATCTGTTATGTCTGTTTATAGCTACTTATGTAGACAAAATAAAACCTGAATGTATTTATGACTTTAAATGATTCAACATGGACCTGAAATAAAATCATATGCATGCAGGATGAATGTGACAATAAGGATTGAAGTTTTCAGTTTTCCTCACTGATGTTTAGAGACATGACCTGACAAAGCCCAAGTACAAAATTCAGGTCCATTAAGAAATGGTTTTGTGAGTTTGATGTGGAAGAACTTCATGTATTTGTATTGGTGTATTGGTGTAAGTACTCAGGTGCAATACGGCTGCCGCCATTTTGAAGTTTTCGCACTGTCCAAAGATTTTGCCGCTGTATCGTCTGACAAAGTGGCCGAGAGTGACTTTGTCCCCGTGGCTCAGAGGCTGCTCAGGCTGGCCGCTTGAGTGACTCTACATCGCAGCTCTGAGGCCTACCAGGATGAAAGGGACTTTCCCCGGCAGCTAAGGACTCTAATTGCCTCTGTGCCGTGGTCTGGGGTGTTTTAGCTGGAGAACTGTGTGTGTGTGTGTGTATTTTGGTTTGTTTTGTTTCTTGTTGATTGTGTATTTTGTTACTATTGTAAAGTGTTCTTGCTATAAGAAAGGCACAATTACTATTATCATTATTATTATTATTATTATTATTATTATTATTAGTAATAGTAGTAGTAGTATTTTTATCATTAAGTGCTCCTCTTGTCCATATGGACAGTCTTTCTCCTGAATATTGTGACTTCTCTTTGGGTCTTCAGGCTTCTGAATGGCTGGTTGATGATTCCTCTGATACTATCTATCCATCTTGTAGCTGATCATCCTCTTCCTCTTTATCTCCAACTCTTCCAAGTATACGGGTCTTTTCCAGTGAATCGATTCCTCTCAGAATGTGTCCAAAATAAGACCTTCAGTTTCGCCAACACCAAAGTTCAAAGGCATCAACACTTTTCATGTTATGTGTGTTAACTGTCCAGCTTTCACATCCATAAAGAACCACATTTGAACATTTGAGACACTTGAAGATCTTTGAAGCTCCTTCATAGTTCTGCTGAGTGCCAATCTGTGCTGTATTTCTGGATCCTCTGGTCTTAAATTATTTTATACACCCAAGATATTGGAGACACTTTACTTTGAGTGGTCCTTATTAAATGAAACAAACACTCAACAGACTCTCAGCAACATGTCAAAAACATATGAGGGTTAGGATTAGGGCCAGGGTGAGGGTTAGGTGTTAGGTAAGGTTGGTAAGATTAGTTTTTAGCGTAATGGAAGTAACATATTAACAACACATCTACTTAATGTAAGTATGTATCAACAGAACATCTACAAGATATTTACTTCAGTGTATTCAGATGTTTCACTGCTGCTACTTCACTGATATGTTGTTGATGTGTTACTGATAATCTGTTAAGAGTTTATTAATCATCTACAAAGGGCCAGTTGTTAAAGTGTGGTGCTCTGCAGAGGCAACTTCCTAATGCAGTTCCACCCAGAGAAGATGATGCAAGAACTCAACAAAGTGGGTGGAAAGATCAGCAGAAATCTTTTGACTATAAAGAAAGTTTCTTTTTCATGGTTCATAAAAAAACAGTCAGGTTTTAAATTGCAGAACAAAGCCTTTGATTTTTAGTGATCTGCCCACTTCACTTTTTTCTTTTCATTTTAAAAGGAAGTTCAAGTTAGTCTATTAAAGCCCCAGGATAAACTCGGAGTTTCTTATCAGAATGCAGAATATCAAACACATTGCAGGTTTTAGTGGGACGTGATTAGTATTTAAAGCCGTTGTTGTTACAGTGCGGGAAACTGATTAAGACTTTTATGTCTAAAGTCCGAAGTCTGAAGATGTTCATTTGTTCAGAATCACTTTTTTGCCACAGAGTCTTCTTTCAGTGATGCCATAGAAGAACCACTTTGAAAGGTTTCTCTATGGTTTGTGCATATTTGTTTTATTTTTGAGTGTGAACGACCTTTTAAAGTTTTGTAGGACCTTCAGGTAAAGATTCTATATCAATTTAAGGGTTCCGCTAAGAACTTTTTCCTTAAACGGAAGTCCTTTAAACTTTATAAACGTTCTTTACATGTGAGACGGCAGGGGTGTCTAAGAAAACATACGTCAGACCCTCAGACCCTCAGTACCGGAGTCATCAGTGATGTGTCTGCCTGCAGAAAGAAAGTTGACCAACTGATGACCTGGTGCTGCAGCAACCACCTGACTGTATTGGTGGTGGAGATGGTCAAGTCAACTCAAGTCAAGTCAATATCTATCTATAACACTAACTCTGTCTATCTATCTATCTATCTATCTATCTATCTATCTATCTATCTATAACACTAACTCTGTCTATCTATCTATCTATCTATCTATCTATAACACTAACTCTGTCTATCTATCTATCTATCTATCTATCTATCTATCTATCTATCACTAACTCTGTCTATCTATCTATCTATCTATCTATCTATCTATCTATCTATCTATCTATCTATCACTAACTCTGTCTATCTATCTATCTATCTATCTATCTATCTATCTATCTATCTATGTATCTACCTATCTATCTATCTGTCTGTCTGTCTGTCTGTCTGTCTGTCTAATGTGTTCTATGTATGTTAACCATTTGAAAATGAAAGTACAGTGTAAAAAACCCTAAATGTATGGCTTCTTCATGATGATAAAAATGTGTAAAATTAAAGTCACTTCATTTCTTAAAAATACTGCTTTTTACTGTAATTCATCAGATTCACTAGTTCAACTAGTTATTCAGCCAGTAAAATTAAATAAAATAAAGGCAAACATCTTTGAAATAAAGGTGATCATTTGTTTTTATAAATGTATGTTCCATTTCTGTTAATGAACAATTTAATTGACTGTTTCATGAAACTTGTTTCATGAAGTTGAGACATTTGCAAACTGTTTCAAGTGAGATGCAGGTTGCATCTCCTTATGCAGCTCAAATAAAATTTGGTTTTGTGTTCGTTTCATTCAGCTAAAGTTGCATTGAAGTTTCACCATGTAAAACCTATACCAGAGTAAAGCATTCTAAAGCGAAAACAGGAAGCCGGTAGACTGAACGTCTGGTGAAATGATGTCTCCTTTATAGTGTACAGACGAGTTCATAGACGAGAATGTGAGGCTCGTATATTATTGATGACGGCGGAAGGGCGTGTGGTTGGGGGGAGTCAGTCTGCGGCTGCCCTTTGATGTTGCGCTTTGATCCCCGATAGCTCGAGACCCCTGTACTTTCCAACACACAAATGGCCTTTCACCTCCTCTCTCTCTTCTAAGCCAAAACTTTAATTGCTTTGAACATTCACAGTCTAACTCACCCTGATCTAACGTCTCTATTACCTTCCTGCTGTCTGTAAACAAAGAGAGGTAAATAAATAGCTCTGTAATGCTTACCTTGGCTAAATGCTACACAAACAGCATTAGTGGAGACGACTGTAACAGATTGGACCGGTCACCCTTGGGCAGTCTCCAAGAGAAAATGTCTTTGTGGATGCATATTAGAAAGAGAAGAATGTAAATTAGCTGACAGTTAGTGCTGTGTTTATTCGTTCAGCTCTCTTAGTTTGTTTTCTATGCTGGTTTTCTTCATGATAACTATTAGGAGAGAAGAGACTGTTTAAATAGACTTATTGTAAGTGAAGCTCAGTGTTCAGTGCTGACACAGTCAAAAAGTAACTTGTGCTGCAAAGAGATACAGAGGGAACTTACTGTTTTGTTTTCCAGTCTAACTTGACTAAATACACTGATCAGGCAGAACATTATGACCACCTCCTTGTTTCTACGCTCAGTGTCCATTTTATCAGCTCCACTTACTGTATAGGTGCACTTTGTAGTTCTACAGTTACAGACTGTAGTCCATCTGTTTCTCTGCATACTTTGTTAGCCCCCTTTTACCCTATTCTTCAGTGGTCAGGACCCCCATGGACCCTCACAGAGCAGGTACTATTTGGGTGGTGGATTATTAAACACTTTATGAAGCCACTTAAAGAACTTCATTAAAATTTACCAAAGGTTAAATGGCTAAAGTGTTCAAATGTTTTTGGGGCCACTGTAGATTTCCATTGTCAGGGCAAAACCTTGAATCCATTTTTATTTAATTTTTTTTTAATAATTTCAAAATGCCATTGACTGACCAATAGAAACAGTGCAGAGTGCTAACAATGACTAATTTACTTCACTCACCAATGTTTCTTACTTTGATTCGAGTTTCTGCTGGAGTGAAACTGCAGGTGTGTAAATCTGCGGCTCTGCAGTCATACCATTCCACAAAAGGGCGGAGAGGTACATGCAGGGCGTTGTGAGGAAAAATTAGCACCCAAAGAAAACATATTTTTGAATTTAGCACTGTTTTACCATTATCAGCATGACTTATAAAACCGTATAAAACTGGTTTAGTTGACAATTTTGACTGTAAATTCCTCTAGAAAGGCACATTTCACACCAAACTACTCTGAGTGATTTTGTTTACATCTAAACCATTAAGTGATTCATTAATTTTACAAAATCGCTGGAGTTCCCCTTCAAAAACATTTTTCCTTCTCATGTGAAGTTTTGACTAGATAAGTTTTGTTACCTGATATGTTTATTACTTACAAAGGTCCAGATAAGGTCCACAGAGCAGGTACTATTTGGGTGGTGGATCATTCTCAGCACTGCAGTAACACTGATGTGGTGGTGGTGTGTTAGTGTGTGTTGTGCTGGTCTGAGTGGATCAGACACAGCAGTGCTGCTGGAGGTGTTAAACACTGTGTCCACTCACGGTCCACTCTATTAGACACTCCTACCTTGTCCGTCCACCTTGTAGATGTAAAGTCAGAGACGATAGCTCATCTGCTGCTGCACAGTTTGTGTTGGTCATCCTCTAGTCCTTCATCAGTGGTCACAGGACGCTGCCCACAGGACGCTGTTGGCTGGATATTTTTGGTTGGTGGACTATTCTCAGTCCAGCAGTGTTTAAAAACTCCAGCAGCACTGCTGTGTCTGATCCACTCAGACCAGCACAACACACACTAACACACCACCACCACATCAGTGTTACTGCAGTGCTGAGAATGATCCACCACCCAAATAGTACCTGCTCTGTGGACCTTATCTGGACCTTTGTAAGTAATAAACATATCAGGTAACAAAACTTATCTAGTCAAAACTTCACATGAGAAGGAAAAATGTTTTTGAAGGGGAACTCCAGCGATTTTGTAAAATTAATGAATCACTTAATGGTTTAGATGTAAACAAAATCACTCAGAGTAGTTTGGTGTGAAATGTGCCTTTCTAGAGGAATTTACAGTCAAAATTGTCAACTAAACCAGTTTTATACGGTTTTATAAGTCATGCTGATAATGGTAAAACAGTGCTAAATTCAAAAATATGTTTTCTTTGGGTGCTAATTTTTCCTCACAACGCCCTGCATGTACCTCTCCGCCCTTTTGTGGAATGGTATGACTGCAGAGCCGCAGATTTACACACCTGCAGTTTCACTCCAGCAGAAACTCGAATCAAAGTAAGAAACATTGGTGAGTGAAGTAAATTAGTCATTGTTAGCACTCTGCACTGTTTCTATTGGTCAGTCAATGGCATTTTGAAATTATTAAAAAAAAATTAAATAAAAATGGATTCAAGGTTTTGCCCTGACAATGGAAATCTACAGTGGCCCCAAAAACATTTGAACACTTTAGCCATTTAACCTTTGGTAAATTTTAATGAAGTTCTTTAAGTGGCTTCATAAAGTGTTTAATAATCCACCACCCAAATAGTACCTGCTCTGTGAGGGTCCATGGGGGTCCTGACCACTGAAGAACAGGGTAAAAGGGGGCTAACAAAGTATGCAGAGAAACAGATGGACTACAGTCTGTAACTGTAGAACTACAAAGTGCACCTATATAGTAAGTGGAGTTGAAGAAGCACAATGAATGCAGATACAAGAGGGTGAACTTTGTTTATCTGGACCTTTGTAAGTAAGAAATTTGATGTGAGTGGACCGTCCCAAGTTTTAGACAAATACTTTCTACACTGCACCAACCATTTAGTGATATAAATACCCATCAATACTGATATAAGGTATTAAATTGATACCACCTGTAATTAACAGTGCAAAAAGTCATTGAAATACAGTTTCCTTCTCACTATGCATGTGATGGGTTCATAATCCACTGAAATCTTCTGATTGAATCAGGATAGCAGTGTGTGTGTGTGTGTGGGTGTGTGTGCGTGTGTGTGTGTGTTTGTGTGAGTGTGAACTGACATCCTTGGTAGTACTAAGATGAGTGAGGTCCACTTATGCAGGTCATGTGGGATTGGTGACTTATTTACCCATCTGCCCTTTTTCACACCACCTTTACAGTCACTCAGACACAAGCTCTTTACCCTCTTACACTCCATCCTCTCCTTCATCTCCCCCCACTCTCTCTCACTCCAGGTCAGTCACTTTCAGGTTTAGAATCAGTTCAGACTCAGCTCAAGAAGTAAACTCAATTCTTAAGGTGGAACTCTTTAACATATGAAAAAGGAAATACCAGAGATTTAAATTTGTGTTCATTCATTCAAATAAAAGAAATGAAACAGACCTTCCTATGATTCTGGTAATGTTATTTACTTATTTATTCAGTTTGGTTATTTTATTATATTTGAGATGGATACCAGTCAATGCCACTATATCCTTTAAACAAGAAACTGTTGTTGTTTGCCTTAACAATTTAAGTTCAATGAAGTTCTAATAGCAAGTAACAAAACATACACCTATACATTTAATGCCCAAATACTGTTTGTTTGCTGAATTTACCATATTGGGGACAAATAAAACATAAAATGTGGCCTGTGCAAAAGTTAAGCCAATTTTTTAAATTAAATTCAGCAAATATACAGTAATAGTGCATTACAATGTCCAGAAGTGTGTTCTTTCTAGAGGGTGTGTAAACTTATTTTCACTTAGAAAATCAACGAAGTTGACCAGGGTGTTTAAACTTTTGCATATGACTGTAATTCATGGGTCAGTTGGCAGATTTTTTTCAATAAAATGTTTAATACTCTCTTCTTCTTCTTCTTCTTCTGCTCTCTCTCTCTCTCTCTCTCTCTCTCTCTCTCTCTCTATTTCTGTCTGTCTGTAGATCCACTGAGGTTTCATGTGTCCCAGGGTGAAGGGTAGAGCCGTGAGGCAGACGGAAGAGACACCTGGAGTGAAGGTTTGTTATGTTTGATGTTCTTTAACTTTAATGAATCCATAATCCTGATATAAATAGCTTTCCCTTCTAAATCTCTGGGTTTTTGATTGGATTATACTACTGGTAATAGTAACACTAATAATGATATCAATGTGCAATATTGAATGATTCATGCATTTTAAACACTTTACAGTACAGAAAGTTATAAACATATCAGGTAACAAAGCTTATCTAGTCAAAACTTCACATGAGAAGGAAAAATGTTTTTGAAGGGGAACTCCAGCGATTTTGCAAAATTAATGAATCATTTAATGGTTTAGATGTAAACAAAATCATTCAGAGTAGTTTGGTGTGAAATGCGCCTTTCTAGAGGAATTTACAGTCAAAATTGTCAACTAAACCAGCTAACTAACACGTGTTTTATACGGTTTTATAAGTCATGCTGATAATGGTAAAACAGTGCTATATTCAAAAATATGTTTTCTTTGGGTGCTAATTTTTCCTCACAACGCCCTGCATGTACCTCTCCGCCCTTTTGTGGAATGGTATGACTGCAGAGCCGCAGATTTACACACCTGCAGTTTCACTCCAGCAGCAACTGGAATCAAAGTAAGAAACATTGGTGAGTGAAGTAAATTAGTCATTGTTAGCACTGAAAACAAGATTTTCTGCACTGTTTCTATTGGTCAGTCAATGGCATTTTGAAATTATTAAAAAAAATTAAATAAAAATGGATTCAAGGTTTTGTCCTGACAATGAAAATCTACAGTGGCCCCAAAAACATTTAAACACTTTAGCCATTTAACCTTTGGTAAATTTTAATGAAGTTCTTTAAGTGGCTTCATGAAGTGTTTAACCCTTAAATGGTCAGGGCCAAGTTTTATAGCACACTTCTATAACCTGAGAATAGCTCAACAAGTTCACTTTGAAGTCCTTATAGTTGCTTAGTATATAAAAAGCCTGGGATTTTAAGGGGTTAACAAAATGATATTTCAGAGAAAAATACCTTCAGCACAACATCCAGCTGATGTTAGAGTCTTTGTGTGGAGAAATCCTGGAAAAGGACTCCAACCAGACTGCATTAAGGCTACTGCAAAGCATGGAAGTGGAAACAAAGTGGTGTCGGATCTGAAGCTCTCCAGCTGCTTTCCCACAATGAAAATGGCAGTGTTTGAATGGTCTGTTTAAAATAATTCATATTTTGTATCCTGAAACTTTACAAATGAACTAAATATATTTTTAAGTATGACACAAATGTCCAAATACTTTTTGGGGCCACTATGTAGAACCAAACCACAGCAAATATGAACACATTAAATATAAGCACAGCACTTTGTGAGGGTTCCTGCCGTTTCCTCACTCCAGCAGTGAGTGCAGAGGAATGAGGTCAGGGTGAGAAATTCTCTCCGTCTCAACACAAACTGCCCTCATTCACTCCCATTGCCGGTATCGATCATCTGACAGGTGCAGCACTTCCTGTTCATTATGAGATTGATCACCTGTTCCTCCACCTCCTTCTGTTTGATGTTGGGAGAGAGGGATCTGACAGGCCTTCAGGCCTTACGGCCCCAACACATGACAGAAACAACTGAAACTGACAGCTTCTCTTTTTCCACTCTTCTAGTATTCTTCCACATCCGTCTGTGGTGGTGCTGTCTGTCTGTCTTTGTCTCAGACAGACCGTTTTTATAACTGTGTATCAGCACTACTGATTAAGCAGGACATTTCAGCTGTGGTGAGGCTGACTTTCTCTTTATGACTGCAAGCCCTGCGTGACCTCAGTCCACAATCTTCTCTATCTACCATCCACCATAAGCAGTTTCCACTGCAGACCTTTCCAGTATTCATCGTAGTGTATCTTCTGCATCTTTTCTCTATATGATCTCTGTAACTACAAGAACACACTATCCTGACTAAGACTAACAGCCTGACTGATTAGGACCAGTTGCTGTCAGGGGGAGGCCTCAGAACAAAGGATGTAGTGATTAGGACCAATCACAGTCAGGGGAGGTCTCAAAACAAACAATGCAGTGATTAGGACCAATCACAGTCAGGGGGAGGTCTCAGAATAAATGACACTGTAGTTAGGACCAATCACAGTCAGGGAGAGGTCTCCAAACAAATGATCCTGTAGTTAGGACCAATCACAGTCAGGGGGAGGTCTCAAAACAAGTGATGAAGTGATTAGGACCAATCACAGTCAGGGGGAGGTCACAAAACAAATGACACTGTAGTTAGGACCAATCACAGTCAAGGTGAGGTCTCCGAACAAAGGACACCGTACCTAGGACCAATCACAGTCAGAGGGGGGTGTCTCAAAAAAAAATGATGCAGTAGTTAGGACCAATTGCAGTTGGGGGAGGTCTCAAAACAAACAATGCAGTGATTAGGACCAATCACAGTCAGGGGGAGGTCTCAGAATAAATGATGGTGTAGTTAGGACCAGCCACAGTCAGGGGGGGGGGTCTCAAAACAAGTGATGAAGTGATTAGGACCAATCACAGTCAGGGGGAGGTCACAAAACAAATGATGCAGTAGTTAGAACCAATCACAGTCAGGGTGTGGTCTCAAAACAGATGACAAAGCCACTTTTTTTGGCCAAAAGACTTCATTTTGCCTTGTGATGTCATTTTCATTTAAAGTACGATGCCGGTTCAGCCCTAACTCTAATCTCAACCCAGAACCTAAACCTAAGCCCAAACCATACACCAGTTAACATTTGACCACAGAGGACCATGAAAATAAAGTGTGACCATTTTAAGAGACATTGGGGTTTCATGCGATGTGTGCTCAGAACCGTACACCTCGCTCTGGCTGCAGGACCAAAGTCTGGACCTCTTATTGTCTGAGCTCATGAATAACAGGTCATACGTCTTAGAAAACGAGCCCTGCTGGTTGCGTGTTTAATGCACCAATCAGTGTGAAAGGCTTGGCACGTTGCCTCAACTCCGAAGCTTATTGACATTCTGTCATGCAGTAGGAGTGAATGCTGGGATGCTTGAGGTTGTTGAAGTAGTGTTACTGTTCCTGTGAGTGTGTATGTGTTTAAGCTCATATTTATATATGATTTGTATTTTGCGTACAATGTTGCCTAGAAATGGACTGCATGTTATCTAGATTACATAACCTAATTATAAAGTATCTGATTGGGTTATTCAGTACTTCATTAAGTTCAATCAGGTGTGCTGGTCAAGGTGGTATAGCAAATCCTTGCAATGGCTGGAGGCATTGAGGAGAAATCTGGAACCACACTTTATTCTTCAAACAAGCTTTCAATGTGTCTACTTTTTTCAAAATATTACTTTTTACTTTATTTATGTTTATTTACATTTATTATAATAGAATGTGGTGTTTTTTTACAAGCAAAAACACATTTATTGTCAAGGAAAATGGCTTTAAACAAAGCGCTTAGGTGCCTTAAACAGTACAGTACTGTGTATGTTACACAGGCGTTCACTCAGCAAACTCTACCTGTCAAAGACTTGTTTTTTGGGGCTGCTGAGTGGTGCAGCCATATAAGCATTGTGCTTGTCTGTAGATTATGAGCTCAATCCAAGAGCAGTTGACCTTGTCAGCGTATGTCTTTCTCCCCCATTTGCCTGACTTTTTCTATTTTTTTATTATTGTCACACTTAATCGTTTCAGATCTTCAATGAAATTTCAATGTGAGACAAAGACAATCTGAATAAACACAAAATACAGTTTTTAAACACTCATTTAATTTTTTGGAGAAAAATTGGTCCCATGTGAAAAAGTAATTGAAATTCTGGGAGAGATGAGAAAGAAACTTTTTGAAATCTATCTGGAAACGATTACAAAGCCATTTCTAAGGTTCTGGGACTCTGGAGAACCACAGCGAGAGCAGTTATCTCTAAAGGGAGAAAACTTGCAACAGTGGTGGATATTCCCTGGAGTGGCCATCCTACCAAAATTCCTCCAAGAGCACAGTGACGACTCATCCGGGAAGTCACAAATTAACCCAATCAAACGTCTAAGGAACTGAAGGATTTGCTCACCTCGGACAAGGTCAGCGTTCATGGTTCCACCATTAAAGGAACAAAAAGGTGAAAACCACTCCTAACCAAGATAAACAGAAAGACTCATCTCACATTTGCAAAAAACCTTGATGAACCCTGTGCCTTTTGGAATAATGTTCAGTTTACTGGTGAATCATAAGTGGAACTTTTTGGAAGACGGGGGTCCATCTGACACAAGCCTAACACATCTTTCCATGATAAGAACATCATACCAACAGTGAAACATGGTGGTGGTAGTGTGAATTAAAGCAATTCTGCACAGAAGAGTGGGTCAGCATTTCTCCACAGTGATGTGAAAGACTGATCTCCACTTACATGAAGCATTTGCAGTTGCTGCTGCACAACAAGGTATTAAGGTTATTGCTTTTTCCCATGGGTGATATATGTTGCAAAACTTTTTTCCTATGCTTTGTGTTTCCTCGTGTACACCTCATCTTATATTACATTTTGTATGAGGATCTGAAACCATTTAGTATGAGAAATATGCAAAAATAGAAGAAGAAAGGAGGGGCAAAAATACTTTTTCATGGCAGCGAAAACTGTCTAGTGGAGAGACTGACAGACTGCAGATTGAGGAGAGGGGGATGAGCGATTGTTCTCTCTTAATTTTTCTTTTACTTGCTCAATTTTACCTGATGCGCCTGGTTTTATTTCATGGCCTTGTAAAGTGAGCTAATGAAACACTGATATGACGGAAGCAGGACGTCCTCAGGGAGCCCCATATTTTTGTCCTATTTTAACCTTTTATAGATTCATTGATTTGACTGTGTGGGCACCAATAAAATGAAAATGATACATTGGAAGACTCGTAGCAATATTGCATCTCTGGGCAGAGATCATGAGAGCTTGCTTTTAGAGTTTATTGCTGCTTGATATTGAACATCCTTCAGTGATTCACAGTCAAATCTGCCTTTCCAATAACCTTAAAGCCACAATCAGGGATCAGAACAATAAAGCAACAACAGCAACACTGCCATATTGGAAACACAAACAGTCAAGTCCATGTTTTCATTTTTGCACATGCGTTCAGCAGCAATAACAATTCATTTGAACTTCAGCTTGCTAACATTGATGAATTTGAGCAATTTTTTTGGCCTGTAAAAAAGAAACCTGCATCTTGTATACAACTTATACATCCAACAGTTTGTAGACACCTGCTCATCCAGCGTTTCTTCTGAAATGAAGGTTATTAATAGTGAGTTTGTCTCCCTTTGCTGCATAACAGCCTCTACTCTTCTCGGAAGGCTTTACACTAGATGTTGGAACATTGCTGTGAGGATTTGATTGCATTCAGCCACAACAGTATTAGTGAGGTCAGATACCGATGCTGAATGATCAGCTCTGGATCACAAACTCATCCCAAAGGTCTTGGATGGAGCTCCGTCACTCCTGAGAATGCAGATCCACGGCTCCATAGTATACTGGGGGGCTTTATACCCCTGTAGCTGATGCTTGGCATTGTAAATGGTGACCGTAGGCTCATGTGTGGCTGCTCCAGAGTGTCCAATTCTGTTACTCAACAACTTTCAATGGAGATTACACAAGCTGATTATGTGCTAATGAACATATGTGTCAGCAATAGGTGCACTTTGAAGTAGATGAACTTACTCATTAGAATGGGTGTCTAGATACTTTCGGAAACTTCCTTTACTTTCTGCTTTACTTCACTGTAAAAAGTGGCTTATCAGATCTACTTAAAAAATTACTTCATGTGGTAACGAGTAATTGAACTAGTTTTATTCAACTCAAAAAATACTTTGAAAGAATCGTTCATTCAAAGTATTTATTTAGGTTACTAAAACTAGACAATTTACTTGTTACCACATGAAGTAATTTTTCTGAAGTAGATCTGATAAGCCCCTTTTTACAGTGTTGGTTTCACCTGTAGTAAAATCAGGCAAAATCAGAAAGAAGCAGATTTGAAAAGAAGTTTCATTAAACTATTTGGATGCAGTCGGTGAGTCAAGTAGAACTGGTGCAATGTCGATCATAGCAATTACAATCCTTCTAGTATGTTAAATGCTAATAAAAACAGAAAGCAGTCATTAATACTTTTTTGCTTGACCTGTATTAAATTTAAATCAGTACATAAACCACAATTGTTGATGTTTTACCTTATGAACATTATTTATAGTTTTTTTTTTTTGGATGGTCCTTTTCTTCTTTCGCCTGGAGAACAAGACATTAGACATTATTTCTATAAACCGTCTGAACACGTTTCCACTGTTCATCTGTTGAAGATGAGCTCGAGCCCAGAGAAGTCGGTGGTGTTTACAGACATTGTTGACTTCCACTGTGCATAGTGCAGTTTTATTGATGAACAGTGTTTATTAGCAGTAGTATGTTAAAGTATTCCTGAGCCCAGAAGCATGCCGGTTTTTAATGCAGCGTTATCTGAGGGGTCGAACAGACATTCAGTTGTGTTTTTTTGGCCTCTGGATACTTAAAATCCTTGCAAAAATTCCTAAAATCCTTGCCATCACTTGTTGAGGAATGTTGTTCTCAAACTGAACGATTATAATATTTTTTTTGATGTGTTTTTGGCAAAGTAGCGAGCCTCAACTCATCCTTGCTCAAAAAAGGACTGGGCCTTTTATACCCATGCAAGAATGTATGACGATCAGTATGCTTGCTTAACATTTCATAACATTCCTAGTCTTAAATTGGCCTCATCCCAACTTTGTTGGAACATGCTCTACTGTGCATAGTGCAGTTTTAGGTCAAAGTGGAATTTATTGCTGTCCAAAGAAATACAGATCTCCAAAATGGTAACTTTGCAGGAGAAGGCAAAAATATTCTTAGCTTTTAATATAAATTACAAATGATAAATTATAATTGTAAAAAAAGTTAATCTAAAGAGGTTTTATTCCAAGTGACTTTTAATTAGTCTGTTCATAATGAAATTTTCACATAGTGTAAAATGTAGTTATGTTATAACTGAAGTTTGAGGGGAGGAGCATGGCTGAAACCCCTCCTTCTTTCAATCCGACACCCTATAAATTCACATCCTCACCTTCCATTCCGCAGTGTTCGCAATCCCCACTGCCACCCCATTTCCTCCCAGTTCCTCAGTCCTGCATCAGTCCTACTACAGCTATGAGGGGGGATCTGGCCTTCTAGCTACAGGCAGAAGGTGCCCAGAGTTTCCCCCCCTCCCTCAAACAATTCTCCCTCATACTACCAACACATGTTGAAGGCATGGTTTGAACTCACAAAGGACAGCTGTCACATTCAAATAAGGTAGAAAAATAATTATCAACAATTTTTTTTTTTTGGACAGTGACTATTTACAAATCACTGCTTTCCATCTTTGGCATTTTACATACTCTCATCTTTTTAGGAACTGAGATTTGTAAATGGCATTACAAAGTGTTCTGGCATTATTAGAAGACATAATTTAAAGAGTTTTATGTTGGCTGCTACCATAAAATACAGCTAATTTGAAAACAGAATGTACTCTGGGTAAAGTCAGTTTGAAATAGGTCTGGTTAATGAAGGCTGCAGCTGGATTCCTCTCATTCTGAAACAGCTTATACTAATCCAATTTGAGGCAATGCCCTAATATTATGCATACAGCTAAATATAAAACCCTAGGATAGCGTTAATATAATATGCTATTGGCTTAAAACATTGGATAAATATAACTAAAATGTATTCAGAACATAGTCAGCTGGGAAATCATCATTTTAATATGTGAGCTTTTAGTCCCTTTTATAGCCTGTTTCAATTTTTGTGTACATTCTACTATATATATGTTTTATATCTTACAACCATCATTGAACATTTATGTGATTTATGATGAAGTTAATCTAGTCTGTGTGGTAATGAAACGAATCACTGTGTATATCTACTGAAAAGTGAAAGAGAAGCAGAAAGCAGCTGATAGAAAATGTCCCTTTGGGAGGGAATGAGCACATTGTTTTGTCTTGGGCCGCTCTGATTATGGTAAGACTGTGGTCTTGCCCTTTCGCTTTGCCATGATAAGGTCATTCCTTTTAGAGAAACCCAACATGAAACCTTGTTACAGCTCCACTGCCCAGCTTCACCTTAGAGGAATCTCTCTGACTGAAATCACATTCAAGTGATTTTCACTAAACCAGAGGAGCTTCAGTAAGTCAAGACAAGTTTTGGATGCTATGTAGAGGAAAATGGGGGAGAACTGACCCCTTTAAAAACAGTGTCTATTTACTGTAAAGCTAAACTTTACACACAGTTGTTTTTATAGCACACAAAAGAGATTTTTAAAAGATTATATTCATTATTCAATACCGTGTAACCCCATTTTCCAAAAACTTGGGACGCTGTGCAGAATGGAAATAAAAATAGGATGCAGTGATGTGCAAATCATGTAAACCATATTTTTAAAGGAAAATAATAGAAAGACAACATATCAAATGTTGAAACTGAGAAAATGTTATTGTTTTTTGCTCATTATATATGCTCATTTTGAATTTGATGTCAGCAGCACGTTCCAAGAAAATTGGGACGGCGGCATGTTTACCACTGTGTTTCATCACCTCTTATTTTAACAACACTCTGTAAGTGTTTGGGAACTGAGGAGACACTGCTGTAGTTTTGAAAGTGAAATGTTTTCCTGTTCTTGTTTAATATAGGATTTCAGCTGCTCATCAGTTCAGGGTCTCATTTGTCATATTTTTCATTTCATAATGCACCAAATGGCCGGTCAGTTTAGCACTCTGACTCTTTTAGTACAGAGCAATGTTGTTGTGATACATGCAGAATATGGTTTTACATTGTCCTGTTGAAATAATCAAGGCCTTCCCTGAAAAAGACGTCGTCTGGATGGCAGAATATGTTGCCAAAACATATATATGGTTCAGCATTAATGATGCCTTCACAGATGTGCACATCACCTATGCCATGTGCACTAATGCACCCCTATACCATCAAGAATACTGACTTCTGAACTGTGCACTGATAACAAGCTGAGTGGTCTTTAGCACAGAGGACACAGTGTCCATAATTTCCAAAAAAAATTTCAAATGTTGATTCGTCGGACCACAGGACACTTTTTTCCACTTCACCTAAGTCCATTTTAAATGAGCTCGGGCCCAGAGAACGTGGCAGCATTTCTGGATCCTGTTCATAGATGATTTCTTCTTTGCGTTTTAGAGTTTTAACTTGCATTTATGGATGCAGTGATGAACTGATTTCACAGACGGTGTTTTTCAGAAGTGTTTGAGTCCATGCAGTGATTTCTACTAAGGAATCATATCTGTTTCGCCTGAGGGCCCAAAGATCACGGCCAGCAAATACTGTTTTTTGGCCTTACATTGAGAAACGTTATTCTTGAATTGTTTCACTATTTGCTCATGCAGTCTTTCATAGAGTGCGGAACCCTCATCATCTTATCTTCTGAAAGACTCTCTAGGATGTTTTTTATACCCAATCATGTTACTGACCTGTTGCCAATCAACTAGGTGTTTTTTAGCATTACACAACTTTACCAGCTTTTTGTTGCCCCATCCCAAATTTTTTGGAATGTGTTATCGGCATCAAATTCAAAATAGGCATATAATTTTCAAAAAACAATGACATTTCTCAGTTTCAACATTTGATATGTTGTCTTTATACTATTTTCAAATCTATATAGGGTTTAAAAGATTTGCACTCATTGCATTTTGTTTTTATTTACATTTTGCACAGCGTTCCATCTTTTTTGGAAATGGGGTTTTATTATTATTATTATTATTATTATTATTATAATTATTACTATAGCAACAACAATAACGGCAACAGTAACGATGTAAACAGAGCAATAACATTTAACATTCAGCATTTAACATTCAGTTGTTATGTGTAAATGATTATTGTTCCTAACAGAACAAATCATGTGTGGATGAAACTCTCACGCCTAATTCTAGCTAACAGTCGCTATAGCTAGCATGTAACGTTAATGCTATCTAGCCAGTGAAACTGCAGTGAACAACTTTGTCACTGTCAGGGTGAAGCCTGGGGCTTATGGTGACCCCCCTCCCTGACAGGTTTGTGTGTATGTATTTATCTTTCTTTCTATCTGTTCAGCTTAATTAAAGGACTGTTCTCAGAGCAGAACCATGTCTTCAGTCAGCTCTTCTTGTAACTGCTGTTACTACATGACATTTTTCTGCCAATTTTACTGCATAATTTCTACTTACTTGCTCAACTTAGTGTATTGGAAAAATAAAATGCGCCATAACTTTTGCACAGGTCTCATTTTGTTTATGTTAAATTCAATTGTGCATTAAAATGTGCAGTAGTGTGTTCCCTGAAGAGGATGTGTGAACCTATTTTCACTTCAATCAACTAAACATGTAATTTGACCAGGGGTGTCCAAACCTTTGCATACAACTGTACAGCATAGAAATGAATAGTTAACACTTAGCATAACACACTAAACTCCAGTTACTACCATAACATATTTGCTGTAAATCTAAATGTTTCATAAAATAAAAAATCTAAATTCATGTCATTTATATTTACTTTTGCAGATTAATCCATCTTAATGTTTGTTAAATTTCATACCTGTGGTGTCAGCCATCTTGAAACTCTGAATAAAGTCTTCTGATAACACCATTTATGCCATTTATTTGCTGTGTTTGACATTAAACACTTTCCTTGACTTAATATTGATTTTGTCTTGTGACCCATGTTAAGCTAATTGGTTGCTATTGATTTTCAGTACTTATTAGCCACATTAGCCTTTTTACTCAGATACAGCTCTACGTAGTTTAATCAAGAATTAAAAACTTTTGTTTTTGTTTGTTACACTGTAAAAAAGGCTCATCAGATCAACCTAAAAATACTTCATGCAGTAACAAGTAAATTAGCTGGTTTTATTCAATCTAAATAAACACTTTGAATGAATGATTCTTTCAATCAATGTAATTCTTTGAGTTGAATAAAACTAGCTCAATTGCTTGTTACTACATGAAGCTATTGTTTTAGGATGATCTGATGAGCCTTTTTTACAGTGTAGCCACACTTGGCACAAATGGAAAACCTTGCAGTTGTGGATTTTGGTTAAATTACAGCTTTCTAATCTAATTTTTCCGAACGTCCAATAATTCGACATTTTTTTCTGAGATATTTTAACTCTACAGAAGTGGGTATGTTGTATGTCACCACACTCACTCCTATGTGTTTCTACAGAACTCAGTCTTTGTATTGACTGATAATTTAATAGCATGCTTCCTTTTTTCATCTTGTCAAAAACAAAAACAAAAACAAAAGCAAACCTACAAAACCACCTAGAAAACCAAATCTAACACTGTTTCTGAATGCATTCATTCCAGAAATGTTTCCGTATGTATGTCCTTCTAGAAGGTCCCTCTTGTGAAGGTAAAAATGGAAATAATAGATATTTATATCAACATACAAAATTTTCAGATCAATTTTAACGTCCAGTAATCTGGACATAGTAAAATATTCTTTGATTAGTATAGTAGATTCATGCATTACAAAGCCCAGTCATTCAAGACGATTGTTCAATTTTTTGCCCGGAAAACGATGGCATGTCCACTCCAGGTAAGGGGAAAGGACCTGCCCCAAGGGGAGGAGTTTAAGTATCTCAGGGTCTTGTTCACGAGTGATTGGAAGAGGGATGGTGAGATCGGCCACAGGCTGGGACAGGCGGCAGCAGTAATGTGGTCACTGTACCGGACTGTAGTGGTGAAGAGGGAGCTGAGCCATGAGGCAAAGGTCTCTGTTTACCGGTCAGTCTACATCCCGACCCTCACCTGTGGTCATGAGCTTTGGGTAATGACCGAAAGAATGAGATCACAGATACAAGCAGTGTAAATGAGCTTTCTCCGCAGGGTGGCAGCTACACTACTGACAGGGTGAGGAGCTCGGTCATCCAGGAGGAGCTCAGAGTAGAGCTGCTACTCCTCCACATTGAGAGGAGTCAGGTGAGGTGGTTTGGGTCGGGATGCCCCCTGGATGCCTCCCAGTGGGGGTTTACCAGGCATGGCCTACTGGGACGAGACCCCAAGGTTGTTCTAGGATCCGCTGGAGGGATTATATCTCCAAGTTGGCCTGGGAGTGGCTCTGGGACCCCCGGAACGAGCTGGAGGAAGTTGTGGGGGGACAGGGTTGTCTGGGATTCTCTGCTCTCCCAACTGCTACCGCGACCCTAGCTGGACTAAGCGGTTAAAGATGATGAATGAATGAATCTTTACTTTGTCGAAAGTAGAATCTTATGTGTCACTCAGAAGTGACAGTAGATAATATTTTACAGATAATATTGTTTTTTAGTGACATTAGAATTACGCACATTAAATCTGCAAGACCTTGAAAAATTTACATATCATCAGGATAACAGACCCAAACAAAGAACCAAAACTTTCCTGTGTTTCAGAAATGTGAAAATGTTTATAAAGTATCCCATCCCAACACTAAAAGGGCACCATAAGACGCCCATATGGCAGCAGCGACTTTCATTTTGAGTGGTTGCATTTTGAGTGTCTACGATCTCCGCAGTGTTTCTCCCTGCCTTTATGTTGGGCAACATTAAGGAGTTTCAGGGTCAGGGGAGTGTTGGGTATTGATGGCAACCTGCTCTGTGCGTGTGCAGATAAAAGTGCGCGGACCATGCTGGGTTGCCATCGACTGGGTGCCTGGTGTCAGCACCAGGATCTGAGCCCTCTCTTTGTAGCTGACGGGTTTCAAACGGGCGCCGACGAGCGGTTCTGTCACCGCGTCCCTCTGAGCGAAACACAGGACGCTCATTGAATTTGCCTCTGTTCCGTCGCCTCCCCAGAACGAGCACGACCTTTTAGAGACCATCTGCCTGTTAATGTACGCATTCAGATGTGCTGAATGCAAAAAGCAGCCTTCAGTTTCAGGCTTTGGATGTTAACGTCCCAGTCAGGAGTGACTGCAGCTTGCAGGCCAGGTTTTAGTAGTGCAACAGGAAAGGCTTTTGGATGAGTACAGTCCCCTTTGTAAAACGCACAGTGTAGATATTAAAACAAATAGACATGCTTCATATAAAAAGTGACGATTCTGAACTTTCAATTAATGCTACATATATATTCATGAGAAGGAGAGAAGATATAATGATCAGCCACTTCATTAAGGTCACCTCCTTTGTCCATTTTATCAGCTCCACTTACTATATAGGTGCACTTTGTAGTTCTACAGTTACAGACTGTAGTCCATCTGTTTCTCTGATACTTTGTTAGCCCCCTTTTACCCTGTTCTTCAGTGGTCCGGACCCCCATGGACCCTCACAGAGCAGGTACTATTTGGGTGGTGGATCATTCTCAGCACTGCATTAACACTGACGTGGTGGTGGTGTGTTAATGTGTGTTGTGCTGGTGCGAGTAGATCAGACACAGCAGTGCTGCTGGAGTTTTTAAACACTGTGTCCACTCACTGTCCACTCTATTAGACACTCCTACCTTGTCCGTCCACCTTGTAGATGTAAAGTCAGAGACGATAGCTCATCTGCTGCTGCACAGTTTGTGTTGGTCATCCTCTAGTCCTTCATCAGTGGTCACAGGACGCTGCCCACAGGACACTGTTGGCTGGATGTTTTTGGTTCTCAGTCCAGCAGTGACACTGAGGTGTTTAAAAACTCAGCACTGCTGTGTCTGATCCACTCAGACCAGCACAACACACACTAACATACCACCACCACGTCAGTATTGATGTGAACTACAAAGTGCACCTATATAGTAAGTGGAGCTGAGAAAATGGACAATGAGTGTAGAAACAAGGAGGTGAACTTAATGAAGTGGCCAGTCAGTGTATTTTGCTGTGATTCAAATTCGAATTCGAATGCACAATTTTTTTTATTTTTTTAACATTTTGAGGGAAAAGTTAAAAAAAAAAAATGTGCAAAATTTACATTTTATGCTTTACTTTTTCCAATATGTAACAAGCAAATTATGGGAAATTTTGCACTTGAATTTGCAGAAAAACATTGTTTGTTCTTTGTAGAGGATGTGTTAACTTATTTTCACCCAGAAAATCATTTGACCAGGAGCGTTCAAACGTTTGCATTGTGTGTGATTAATTGTGTAATTATGTAGTCAAAACTCAAGAGAAAATATTTCATCTCCTGAATAAGTTTTGATGAGAAACAGAAGCTAATATTTGACTTGCCAAGTAATATTTCTCGGTTCTGTAGAGAGACGTGTTCTTCTCACTTCATTTGGAGCTTCAGTGTTGAAGCTTTTAAAGATGATTGATCAAATGAACACAGGGGACTTCTGCTCTTCATAACGTAATCAAATAATCAATAATCAAAGAACTGCAAGTATTTATGCCGATCATACAGAGCACGTGATCTCATAAACTGAGTTTTTGCAGAACTGAACTGGGAATCAGGTGCCAGTGTGAGAGCCTGAACTAATACCTGTCACCTTTCACTTCCTGCCGTCTAGCTCTCTCTCTCTCTCTCTCTCTCTCTCTCTCTCTCTCTCTCTCCGTCTCTCTGTCTATCTCTCTCTCCATCTCTCTGTCTATCTCTATCTCTTCCTCCATCTCTTTCTCTCCCTCTCTAAAAGCATCAGGTGGCGTATCAGATGAACCCCACTGAGATTGATGTTGGGTTGGGGTGCTGTTTAAATATTGAGTAGTTTGGCCTCAGCTTCTGATAACAGACTCCCACTCTGCCGTCAGCCACCTCATTTGACACTGGTGTGTGTGGGTGTGTGTGTATGTAAGTGTGTGTTTTGAGTAGGATGATATGGTTGATCTAGAGCCCATGTGTCAAACACAAGGCCCGTGACACAATCCTATCCGGCCCATGAAAGTATTTTAATTTTCTGTTAATTTTAGCCCGTTTTCCATGCTCTGCACTACAGTCCCCAGCATGCACTGCAACATAATGTGCTCTGATTCTCCTACCCCAAAAGCGGTTCCACCTCAATTCTACACAGTTCAACACAGTTCCACACCAGTCACATCACCAAACACACTAGCTGCAGTTCAGCTGCAGGTCAACCAACATAAACACTTAACGTCAGCTCAGCAGCTCAGAAACTGAGCCCAAGTCTTAATGAACTTGCAGCAAAGAAAGGATGGCAGGTGTCTACTTCAAGCAGACAGGTGGGTTTAAAAGTATATTAAAAGAATATTTCAGTTATTCATGTAATATTTCAAGGTTTGCTACAGGTGCCTATATTTTACTATTGAAGTTCTTGAGTTTTTTGAATAAACAATAGCCAGTTCGGCTTATAGCACAACATTAAATAAAAATGAAATAAAAATAAAAATTGTCCTTTTTCTTGATATGCATTATTGGGAGGGGGCTTTACACAAGACATATGAAAGCTATTGTATAATTAATACCACCTTTATTAGAGAAATAAAGATTTTTTTTTCCCATGAAAATAAGCTGTTATTCTTTTGAAAACATTATATTTAAAATTGCTATAAATGGATGTACAGCATTTTGGAATTAAACTCTCCCTATTATAATGTATATTAGGATGTAAAAATGTAACAATGTTTGTTGTAGATTCACTCGAAAGAGGCCCGGAATATTCTGCTGTAACTCCCGTTAGGATGAAGCAATCTGAACCACAAAATACGCTACATACCTTGACGTATGTGTAATCGATTGCGTTACATGCGATTCTGGAAGTGATCTCCGTTTTCTGCCAGACACATGAAGGGGTACGGGGTTATGCACCCGGAAGTTGCAAACAGAGGTTAAACGTGGCGACAGCTGTCCGGCGCCTACCTCGTCGCTCCGACGCAGGGGCATCCTGACTTGTTCGAAGCTCCATATACTGAGGAGCACATTGCACATTGTTTCGTTCAGATTGCTTCGTCCTAGAGAGAGTTATTACAGAATATTCGGGGCCTCTTTCGGGTGAATCTCCCTGTATAAGCTACAGTCTACATCCTCCAGAAATCTGCAATCAAATATTCATGCAAATTCAATAGACTTCATACCATGTTTAGATTTTGTCCCATCACCACCTTATTTCTGCATTACGCTGTGTCAGTTTGCACTCTTTCTCTCCATTTAAGCTGTGCCGGATCTCTCTGCTGACCACTGATGGGCGTTTCTGTGTTGTTATGGAAATGAAGGAACAATATTGAACATATCTGCGCAGTAAACAATCTGATATGCTGTTTGCTGTTGTACAGAGGCTTGCAATGAGAGTAAAATCCTGACTTCTGCTTTTAAACTGCTCAGACGGCATCACTCATCTGCAAAAGCTACAAATTAGCTTGTCTCATTAGCAAGCTAGCTATCCTAGAAAGCAATCTACATTCTTAGTATGATATAAATTTTGCCTCGAACCATGTAAACCATGAAGACAGACGTCTTCCCTACAAATCTTCACAGTCAACAGTGATGAGTAAAAATGGGTATTTTCATCATTATGTAAAGCTGTCATGGATTCAAAGGAGAGAAAAAGAGCCGTTGTTGCTGCTGTCTACTTTCAGTGAAAGGTGTGTTTACTATTTGTGACAAAAACCAGTCAAGTCAAGCCAAAGTTTATTTATATAGTGCTTTTTACAACAGGTGACACAGGTCACAAAGCAGGTTTACAAAGAAATCCAGGTCCGAGACCCCATGAACATCGCCAGTGGCAACAGTGGCAAGGAAAAACTACCTAAGAGCAAAAGGAAGAAACCTTGAGAGGAAACAAGACTCAAAAGGGGAACCCATCCTCCTCTGGTCGACACTGGATAGCAAACAATAAGAGCAGCGAATGAGATATGATCATTGGTAACATACGGACAAAGGAAAAAAGCAGGAGTAGGAATGTCTATGATTAAAAAAGGCAGTAGCATCAGGAGGGTCAATTCATGCAGGTGAGGTTTGCACAGGGTTGTACAGCAGGAAGCTCCATGGTGGTCAGACAAGTCCAGAAGGCTGGCGAACAGTGGGCTTCTGATCAGGCAGATGAAGAACAGCATCAGACCACAGAGGATGGACAGTTGTTCAGCTCGGCAAAGAAACACACAGATAGTTCTGTTAATACAGACTGATTACAGTTTACAGTGTTAAGAGAGTGAAGCAGAGACTCCGGCAGGTTGAGCTATTACAGCCTCACTAAGAGGGAGATCCAGAAGGTGACAGAGACCTGAGCCTCCCTGAGAGGTCGGCGCCCCTCCCCCCCACCGTCAACAAACCTGAGTGAGTGAGTGAGAGCAGCGGGACGACGGCACCAACACTCCCAGTTTACCATAATACTCTATGACCAAGAACCCCCAGATCTGCACATTTATCTAACAGGAAAAACTATTTACCAAAGGCTAAACAAATGGGTTTTTAGCCTAGACTTAAAGACTGAGGCTGTGTCTGAGTCCCGAACACTGACTGGAAGACTATTCCAAAGCTGGGGGGCTTTGTATGAGAAGGCTCTCCCCCCTGATACAACTTTATTAATTCTTGGCACTAATAGTAAACCAGCACCTTGTGATCTAAGTAGTCGTGATGGTTCATAGTAGGAGAGAAGTTCACTCAGGTACTGAGGGGCCGTTTAGACCTTAATATGTCAGTAAAAGAATTTTGTAATCAATGTGAAATTTAACTGGTAACCAGTGCAGGTTTGATAAAACTGGGCTGATATGGTCAAACTTTCTGGTTCTTGTGAGACTCTGGCTGCAGCGTTCTGGACTAGCTGAAGCTTGTTAAGGCTTTTGCTGGAACATCCAGACAGCAGGGCATTACAGTAATCTAGCCTTGAGGTAATAAATGCATGAACTGGCTTTTCTGCATCATGTAGAGACAGTGAATTTCTTAATTTGTCTACTCTTCCTTAGCCTGGACTTCTCTGCTTTACTCCATACAGAGAAGAATGTTTAAAAATCAAGTGCTCATAATATAATATTTGTCTGTGTTTTGTGCACAAAGACACTGACTTTTGGGAAAAGATGACATTAACAATAACATCTGCCCCTCCAGATGTTGGAAACTTGGCATTTGATGTGACTTTAAAGAAAGTGTTCATCTGCTCGAGAGGGCGACTGTCTGTTGTGTACCTGTCTTGGAGCTCATCACCCATTCTCGTCACGTTTCGGACATGCACTGGGGTTGTTTATTTTTTCTTTATTTGGCTAATTATCCCCTGTGTTAGTGTTTTGGATGGCCTCGCTCCCTGCCCGCTGTGTAATTGAACACTTGTAGGCCCAGCTCAGCACACTGAGACTTTTCTACCATCTGCCTTGTGTCCGCAACAACGCTGATGCCATATTCCCGGGAAAAGAGAGAAAAATATATTATTTTCTTTGGCGCGGAGTTCAAAGCCTCCCAGGCAGCTGTTCCTGCAGCCTTTCAAAGCTGGCGTTTTGTGGGGTTTTGGCCCTTGATCATGTTAATGTTGGGTTTGATTAGATCTGCGCACATCTGCTGAGGAAAGGCGCTGATGAAATGAGGGTGGGGGGTTAGAAAGAACGAGAGACAGAGAGAGAAAGGGAAAGAGAGGAGGAAGAAGAGAGGTCTTCATCATACTTTTCACTGAGTGCTGCAATCCAGTGGCTGATCGGTTCAAATTGTTTTTGTTTTTTTGTGGGTTTTGCAATAATAATAATAATAATAATAATAATAATAATAATATCTATTTATCATTCATACATTAAAATGCAGCTGAAATCACATAAGTAGTGCAGATACAGAAATCACAAATGAAAACAAAGAAAAAGAAAAAAAGGCAGAAAATACTTGTAATTTGTCAAATGCAAAAGTTAGGGTGCCTCTGGTCAAATGATATGTTTTGTTGATTTTCTTTGTAATTTTTCCTGAATTTAAAATATTGGAGAAAAATAAACCATAAAATGGCCTGTCCAAAAGTTTTGGTACTTTTATATTTTACTTTTTACCTTTTCCAATATGTTAAACTCAGCAAAAAATATAAATTGTGCACTAAACTGTGCAGAAAATGCCATATTTAAGTGTGTTCTCTGTAGAGAATGTTTTAACTTGTTTTGACTTAGAAAATCAACTGAACATTTGACCGGGGTCTCCAAACTTTTCTATATGACCATAAGGAAGTCTTGTTCAGTACTGTGATTATGAATGTGCCCGCCCCGCCTGTCTGACATAAATTTTTCATCTGAATCACAGAATGATTTGTCAAATCATTTGTCAAAAAGTATTTGCATTTTCCAAAATTGTCATTGCCCAAAGTACAGCACTACAAATAGCACAATATTAAAATTATAACTTCAGTCAAGGTGCATTTATTCATTTTAATAATGACAAAATCAGAGTAAAATAGAAACATTTAAAATTAAAGATGTATTATTATTATTATTATTATTATTATTATTATTATTAGTAGTAGTAGTATTGCACATTAGCCGCTTATCCTCCTGGGTCATGGGGGTGCTGGAGTCTATCCCAGCGCTCATTAGGCAGAAGGCAGGAAACACCCTGAACAGGCTGCCAGTCCATCACAGGGCTGACACACAGATATATATACACACACACACACACACACACACACACACACACACACACCTAGGGGCAATTTAACATTTCCATTGGCCTTGCATGTCTTATGCAGACCTACGCAGACACGGGGGAGAACATGCAAACTCCACACAGAAAGAGGCGTCTTTTTCGTACCTGGGCTCTGATACTAAAACTTCATATAACCACTTACTTAAGCTAACCTACTTGTGCTTGAAAGTTCAGAAGTTCAGACAAAGTTCACTCAAGGTCTTCTGCTAAAGAAAATTCTGAAAGTTGGTACCTGGTATTTTCCAAGGCACTTAACTGAATACATGATACTTATTGCAAAGTTTTTTTTTTGGTGTGTTAGTGTGTGTTGTGCTGGTACGAGTGGATCAGACACAACACGCCATCACCACATCAGTGTTACTGCAGTGCTGAGAATGATCCACCACCCAAATAGTACCTGCTCTGTGAGGGTCCATGGGGGTCCTGACCACTGAAGAACGGGGTAAAAGGGGGCTAACAAAGTATGCAGAGAAACAGATGGACTACAGTCTGTAACTGTAGAGCTACAAAGTGCACCTATATAGTAAGTGGAGCTGATAAAATGGACAACGAGCGTAGAAACAAGGAGGTGGTCACAATGTTATGTCTGATCAGTGTATGTCAGTCTTAATTGGCTACCCTGTATTATCCCTCATTCAAAAGGCAGGCCAGACTGAAACTTGTCTAATAACTTCAGTGTCGATGTTTTAAAGGGGGGGGGCGGCAACCTACCATCAGAGGCCCCACGTTTTCCCCATAATTATCCTTTACTCTGATCACAATCAATGCTGTTTGTCTAGCTAATAAAGCCAGCTGATAGCTTGACCGTGTGACTTGGCTGGACATTGAAGATGGAGGCAACAACACGGCCCTGTTAAGCATCTTGCAGGTTCAGGACTGAATGCCATTAGGACTGTGAGAGTCTGTGAAGCTTAGGTGGGAAGCAGGACGGCAGTGGCTGCATCACATCAGCAGTGATGTGGGGACTAAAGGCCATTTAAACAGGCTTTTAAAGAGCTGCCAGACCTGTCAGGAGACTGAGTGGAGCTCCAGGCCTTGTCGCCCCTCTGTACAGGCCTGTCACTGATTTAGAGTGCCGAGGTCTGTAGGCCTCACCGTGCAGCTCCACTACTAGGCTTTTATTTCTGGAAAATCTTTTATGGCTTCTGTCTTCTCTTACTTACATTGATGACTCGGAGTGAAACAACAGCGACTTGTTGGCCTCTATGCATATCTCTGCAGTCAAGCCCTCTTTCTAGCTTCACCTCCATCCTGATAAGTTGAGATGCCTGAGTCTGTGAGCCTCACTGTGCAGCTCCACAATCAGGCTGTTTTTTTTTTTTCAAATCTTTAGGATGTCAATTTCCAGTGTTGATTCGCAGTAGAAACATAGCAACCTGTTGGCCTCTCTTCATAGCTCCCAATCAAGCTTTTTTCCTTTTTTTCAAGCCCTTCTTTTTAGCTTAACTTCTGTCCTGATAAGTTGAAATGCCTGGGTCTGTGAGCCTCACTGTGCAGCTCCACAACCAGCCTTTTTTCTGTCAAACCTTCCTGATCTTCTGTCTCTTTCTTGCGCTGTTGATTTGAAGTAGAAAAACAGCAACCTGTTGGCCTCTCTTCATATCTCCTAATCAAGCTTTTTTTCAATCCCTTCTTCCTAGCATTGCTTGCATCCGGAAAAGTTGAAGTGCCTGGCACAGTGAGTCTCATCATGCAGCTCCGCAACCAGCCTTTTTATGCCAAATCTTGAGGACTTCAGTCTCTTACACTGTTGATCCGTAGTGGAAAATGTATTTGGTGCCTCTGCATAGCTCTGCAAACTTGTTTTCAAGCTTCCCTTCTATCTGATGAGTTGTAGTGGGTCTGTGGGCCTCACCACGCAGCTCTGTTGTCAGACTGTCTTTTGGCTTCCTTCTTCTTGTTTTACTGCTATGACTGTAAAGGCTTTAGTGTCCTTTTTCTCCTTGAGACTATCATTGCATCAGAGAATTTAGTTAAACAAGACTCTGCAACTGGGTGCTTTCAGTCAGCTGTTAGTGAGCCTTACCGTGCAGCTCCACAGCCAGACCCTCTTAGTCTTCTTAGCCTCCTTATCACCTTTGATTCCTTAAGCCACAGAGGCCTGTATCTATCAATCTTATCAGACTAAGGGTGCAGATATAAGATCAGCTTCTTGCCTTTTACATCCTAATGAACACAATTACGTGGGCTAATGGGATCTGTTCCTAGAATAGTGCTTTTACTCAGAGAAGCTTGAATGATATGGGCCTGAAAGCTCACTCTGCATGCCACAACTGCTGGAAAACCAATTTAAACGGGACAGCACTGTTACAAATGCACTCGAATTGCATTAGAGTGATTACATGCATTTGTGTGCCATTTTTCTTGTCTCTTGGCTACCGGGATTAGTGCCATTTCAGTTCATTCAAATTTAGTCCAGTCAAGATTTTTATAGCAGGTGAATTTACACCGATCAGGCATAACATGATGACCACCTCCTTGTTTCTACGCTCATTGTCCATTTTATCAGCTCCACTTACTATATAGGTGCACTTTGTAGTTCTACAGTTACAGACTGTAGTCCATCTGTTTCTCTGATACTTTGTTAGCCCCCTTTTACGCTGTTCTTCAGTGGTCAGGACCCCCATGGACCCTCACAGAGCAGGTACTATTTGGGTGGTGGATCATTCTCAGCACTGCAGTAACACTGACGTGGTGGTGGTGTGTTAGTGTGTGTTGTGCTGGTCTGAGTGGATCAGGTACAGCAGTGCTGCTGGAGTTTTTAAACACCTCAGTGTCACTGCTGGACTGAGAATAGTCCACCAACCAAAAATATCCAGCCAACAGTGTCCTGTGGGCAGCGTCCTGTGACCACTGATGAAGGACTAGAGGATGACCAACACAAACTGTGCAGCAGCAGATGAGCTATCGACTCTGACTTCACATCTACAAGGTGGACTGACAAGGTAGGAGTGTCTAATAGAATGGACAGTGAGTGGACACTCCAGCAGCACTGCTGTGTCTGATCCACTCAGACCAGTGCAACACACACTAACACACCACCACCACGTCAGTGTTACTGCAGTGCTGAGAATGATCCACCACCCAACTTACCTGCTCTGTGAGGGTCCATGGGGGTCCTGAGCACTGAAGAACAGGGTAAAAGGGGGCTAACAAAGTATGCAGAGAAACAGATGGACTACAGTCTGTAACTGTAGAACTACAACGTGCACCTATATAGTAAGTGGAGCTGATAAAATGGACAATGAGTGTAGAAACAAGGAGGTGGTCATAATGTTATGCCTGATCGGTGTATTTGACCCTAATGACCAAATCCATATCAACCAAGATCTCTCTTGAATTGACCCCAATCCTGACACATGTACTGATATGAGGGAGTTAAGTGGCTTTGGCTGTGAATGATATGTTTTATGTTGAGCTAAATAATCTACATCCAGTTTCCAGTCGCTGGGGACGAATGCTAATAGCACGTCCTCCTTCTGGACGCCCTCAGGACGCTGCGCAGACATTTCCTTTCATCCGAAACGTAACATAAAAATGGAACGTGATACTAAAGCTTTGGTGAGGCTGTGGCTCTCCTGGTGGAGTTGAATAACGTATGGATGAGACTCACAGCATTCCTTTACATCTTTATTTATTTGTCTGTTTAATTCATGCTGTTCATTTGAAGTGCAAATAGCAGGACTTGACTGCAGTGCTCAGCATCAGTCTAAACTGGAATGACCCAAACTAGAACCAATGGAACCTGGGTTTCTAGTTCTACACACTTACATGGTTCAAGGTTTCTTTAGTAAAGACAATGACTCTATTATGAAGAATGAGTTCTATATAGAACTATTTCATGCTTAATTGGTTGTTTGCATGGTTACATTGTTCTTGATAATGTGCTGGATATGGTTCTGTATGGAACCTTTTTGAAAATGGGTTATTCTATTGTTAAAAGGGGTTCTTCTATTGTTACAAACTTGACATCATTCATTTTCAACGCCAAGAACCAATTAAGCAAAAAATGGTTCTATATAGAACTCGTTGTTCTAAGACAATGATTCTATCTGTAACCATGAGTTCTATACAGAACCACTACATGGTCAAATCATTCTTGAGAATGTGTTGTAGATGGTTCTGTATAGAACCTTTTTGAAAATGGTTCCATCTATATAGAACCATTTCATGCATAATTGGTTCTTTGCATGTTCAAATTGTTCTTGATAATGTGTTGTATATGGTTTTGTATAGAATCTCTTTGAAAATTGTTTCATGTAGCACCAAAAGGGGTTCTTCTATTGTTACAAGCTTGACATCATTCATTTTCAACGCGAAGAACCAATTAAGCATGAAATGGTTCTATATAGAACTCATTGTTCTTTAATAAAGACAGTGATTTTATTTGGAATCATGAGTCGGTACAGAACCACTGTATGGTCAAATCGTTCTTGATAATGTGTTGTATATGGTTCTGTATAGAACCTTTTTGAAAATGGTTCCATATAGCACCAAAAGGGGTTCTTCTATTGTTACAAGCTTGCCATCATTCATTTTCCATGCACAGAACCAATTAACCAAAAAAAAAGGTTCTATATAGAACTCATCGTTCTTTAGTAAAGACAATGATTCTATTTAGAGCCATGAGTTCTATATAGAACCATTTCATGCTTAATTGGTTCTTTGCATGGTCAAACTGTTCTTGATAATGTGTTATATATGGTTCTGTATAGAAACAGAACACAGAAAGGGCTTCTTCTATTGTTACAAGCTTGACAGCATTCATTTTCCACACAAAGAACCAATTAAGCATGAAATGGTTCTACATAGAACTAATGGTTCTTTAGTAAAGACAATGGTTCTATTTGGAACCATGAGTTCTATACAGAACTACTCATGGTCAAATCGTTCTTGATAATGTGTTGTATATAGTTCTGTATAGAACCATTTTGAAAATGGTTCTGTATAGCACCAAAAGGGCTTCTTCTATTGTTACAAGCTTGTCATCATTCATTTTCCACGCACAGAACCAATTAAGTATGAAATGGTTCTATACAGAACTCATTGTTCTATAGTAAAGACAGTGACTCTGTGTAGAACCATGAGTTCTATACAGAACCACTACACAGTCAAAATGGTTCTATATAGCACCAAACATGGTTCTTTTGTTGTTACAAGCTTGACATCATTCATTTTCCACCTACTTAGGAGACACCAGGAACAGTCATAATAACTGTGATTAGTGATTTTATTGTCATTGTATGCTGATCAAAAATGCCTAGATTGACTAATTAGCTACCTTTTTGCTAGTTAGATTAATTGGCTGATATGGAACGATGCACTGCATTGTTTAACTCTCACTAAATTATCTACAACTAGCCAGAATCATGAACAGAATCGAGCAAAACTTAATTTTTTTCTCTGTCAAACATAAAAATATAAGCAAAAACTCATTTCTTCACATTCTTTGGCCTTTAATAGCATCAGCATTTGCTTCTTAAATAAATGACTTCAGCGAACTCTTTACTAAGTAATAATAATTCTGAAAATAGCAATTGATCAACATACCTAGTTTACACTCTGGTACACGTATTGGTGATATAAACTGTTTGGTAACTTTATTCTCACCTAGAAGAGTAAAGACTTCTCATTGGCTTTGGCTACAAGTGAGCAAACACAGAGGAGAACAGCCTTGAGAACCATTGGGTCCTTCTTAGTCTCTTGAACAGGTACCAAAAACCAAGAACTGGACTCTTTTGGATCGATGGCCAAAAGAAAAAACACAATTCTAGATTTCTGGTAGCGACAGTTTGGTACTTTGCGCAATGGAAAAAATGATCTAAATTAACCAGTGGTGGACGAAGTACATAAACCATGTACTTGAGTTAAAGTAGAGATACCCAAGGTAAAATATTACTCCAGTAAAAGTAGAAGTTCCTCCCTTTAGATCTCTATTTGAGTAAAAGTACAAAAGTATTTGCCTTCAAATGTACTTAAGTATCAAAAGTAAAAGTACTAAAAGATTAATTATGACTCTGATGTCCTATTATCATTTTTATAACAAGACTCTGCTTCATTAACTCATTTTAGGTGAAAATACTCCAGTGTCTCTCTTGGTAAACCAGTCTTTTAATAGAGTCATTAATTAGTGACGCTGATGTCTATTAAAATTATCATAAGAACAAAACACTGAAGGCAAACAGTTTCCATCAGGTAGAACTGAGTGGCTCTGAAATCACTTTTTACTAACAAGCAAAGTTTCAGTTTAAGATTTATTTGCACTTAGTTACAAGTTTAAGTTTAATAAAGACTTTAAACTCAGATTCACAAATGAGTTTCCTTTACTAAACTGCATCTGTAGGTCTCTGTTCATAAACATAAACGAGCCAAAAATGAATTTACTATAAAATGAAAGTGTTTGTATAAATTCAGAAAAAAGACACGTCAGTCACAACTGCATATGTGTACATATTTCTATATTGTGGTCTATTTACACAAAGTTAGGTTAGTTCATCATTTATGTTGAATAGACTCTCCCAAAATTTTACGCTGCTGCACTGATGTTGAACCGTGTGCTGCACTGGGTCGGTATGACCAACAGGTCAAAACAAGCTCAAAACAAAGTGCGCTGTGCCCTGATTGGTCTTCTCGCTTTGCGCTTCTTTTGTTTTAACATGTTACGTTTTTATGCACACATACATCAAAAGGAACGACAGATTTCTCATAATGTAGTGGAGTAAAAAGTGAGATATTTGACTTTGAAATGTAGTGGAGTGAAAGTGAAAAGGCGCCCAAAATGGAAACACTTCAGTAAAGTACAGATACACAAAAAACTACTTAAGTACAGCAGCGAATTACATTTACTTAGTTACTGTCCACCACTGAAATGAACTGTGTCAGACTTAAGATGTGGGGTAACAGCAAGGCTCCTGTCATACAGACTGAAAACAAAGCTTGCTTTTACTGAGAAAGTATAACGTCATTAGCTTCCCATAAAACATGTGTATTAGAGTAGCCACACTATTCACTCAGCAGCACTTTGAATGAATTAGACTCCTATTAGACTTTTAGCTTCAGGCCTTTTCAGCGGAGTATCTAACTGAGCAGAGTGATTTACTCCAAATCCAGCTTTAATATCTCTCGTAAACAGAAGATTTAGAGGTATTTAGGTCTGTCTACTGCATAACCAGCCACTTGTGTTACTGCAAGTGAAGCTAATGCTTTCCTAAACTTAAACCTGCTGCTGAATGGGCTGTGCTGGGTCGGGCTGATTAAGGAAGAATGAGACATAAGGTGGATGAGCGTTTCCTCAGCTAGATGGAAAAGACGTCTTTACCTCTCAGTTCAGTTGCCATTGAGGTTATGGCTGCTGCTGTGCCCAAGGGAGACATGAATGAAATGCTCTCAACCGTCATCCACTGATTTACCGTTCACCCAATCACCTTTATAGAGTCTCACCACCAAAAACTCAGAGCGTAGCCACATCGTTTTAATGATATCACTTAGTTCTAAAGCTTCTCAGTGCCAGATGTAAATAAGAACACTCATAAACACAAGCTGTCCCCGAGGCGTGGAGCCTGAGGCGCTGCCGGGAGCCGGGAGGCCACTTTTGCTGGGCCGCTCCATTGCTTTTTTAAACGCCGCTGTCTTGTGTGATGAGTGGCCTGCGTCGGCTGGATGAGCGACTTTGCGAGAGATCCCCAAACGCTGTCCCTAATGATGTAATGCATGGAGGCTTTTCATCATCAGTCCCGTCCCAAGCCTCCTCTCCAATTTTCGGTGGCTGTTTATTCTCTCTTTGACAGCGAGGGGCGCACTGCTACACAGGCTTTCGGTGAACAGCCACCAGAATAAAAGGCAGCCCTGATAGCAGCATATATTGGTCAGCTGGATTGATAAGGTCAGCACCCCACTGACTGTTTGCCACTGCTGGTCCACCCTCAGACCACCTAGATTACTGTCCAGCATACAAGTTTGAACTTTTTTTTAAATTTCTCAAATAGATTTTAAATACACACAAAAATTTTATTTTGGAAAATAAACTGAGACAAATATTACAAACAAATGAGAGATTAAAAAAAATCATGACTAGGCCTGATATAAAATCATTCTATAGAAAATGTTGCTGCTGACAAAATGATTTACTAAAATAATTTACAAAGTATAACTAAAGAAAGGAACGAAGGAAAAATCAGTAAATTGGACTGTGAGTGGAAAATGAGTGATGATAAGTGGAATTTTGTCTAATATCCTGCTTAACCACCGGTGGACCACCCAGAAAATGCTGAGCAAAATGCCAGTGGACCACCAGCTTTCCCATCAGTGGGCCGACAGCAGTCCGCTATCCTATACTATCGGGGAGCCTCATAGTGCTGATCTTGGACCTCTTTTTCCAAACTAAAATGACCACACATATCAGTAAGTGAGAGATATACCTCACCTGGATGCAGAATCAGGGCTCTTTTTACCCAAAAGATTACAGAGCTAAATGCAAACTACACAGCAGGGCAGTCCAGAAGGTTTGCAGCCGTGGTGTCAGACTCTGGTCCTGGAGATCCACAATGGAGCACAGTGTAATATTTTCCCAAATTTAGCACAGCAGATTCAGTCCCTGCTTATCAATACGTTCAATTCGAGCAGGGTGTGTAAAAGCAGGATAAGTGAGGTTACCAGTTTTGCTCATATTTGTGAGAGAGTATATGATATTATACTTTTTGTATATTTAACTTACACAATGAAACTCGAGTGCCTTAAGGTGAGTGTGTTGCTGGTACATGTTGTTAAGGATGTGTCTGAGAAGGCAGAGATAGTGCTGTCGCTAACTAGGCCAAATACTGTTGGCTAGTTGTGGAACTAGTGACTGTAACAGTAATATAATAAATATAACTAATATAAACCAATGTATTGGCAAATGATCAACTGAGGGGAAAATATCTATATCTCTATCTTTCTCTCTCCCTCCCTCTCTCTCTCTCTCTCTCTCTCTATATATATATATATATATATACATATATGTAGAAGACAGTGATTCTCATTAGCATCCAGTGTCGTTAGCTGTACATTTAGCTCATTGGCTCGTCTGAATCGGCAGCCTCAGTCACTCATCTTACACAAAAATCTACCAATTTCTTGCCTGTTTTTGATAACAAACCCTATTTACAAATGCATTTCTATGTCTTTCTGCTAATTTTTGCCTTAGTAAGTAAGTAAGCCTACAGCCTGGGATGCATTACTGAGCAGGACTGCGTTTTCAGAAAGCATCGTTGAGCAATCACTGTGGTAACCATGGAGAGAAAGTGTTCAAAATGATTAGTTGTTCAGTGACACTTTTGGGAAACGCACTCCAGGCCAGTTCGCACAGTGCTGACTGCCAGGGCCCTTGGTGGGCCTCAGACCTCAAATACTTGGGGCAGTCCTCTGTAGATATAGGTATGAGATTAACAAAAACCATGAACTATATACAAATAACTAAATACATTAAATAAAACAAGAAATGTTATCTGTTCTCAGAGCACTCAGGCTTTAGATTTTCATTTGTTTTGGTGCTGCCGTGACTATAGGAATACTTCTGCCTCTGCAGTAAGACTTGGTTTGGTATAAAAGAAAAAGAGAAGAAATCTTGGGTCAAGTTCGTTTTTAAGGACCACAAATCTTACACAAAAAACATAAACTGTTATAATGTAGACATAATGGAATATTGCACATTAATCGGTCATAAGACAAATTTTGTTAATTACAGAAAAGAAAATTTGTGTTGCTGGCAGTGCAGATGAACATGAACTATTGTGTAATCTTACAATTAATTAATTAATTTCTTTAGTTTTGTCGTTAGAGTTTGGGAACTTCCTGAGATGCTGGTGCCCAGGGGCCTTGCAAAACCATCCCTCCCTGCTTACAGCCCTACACTCTCAGAAATAAAGGTACAAAACTGTCACTGGATCAGTTCCCCTCTTGTCACTGGGGTGGGACCCTCAAGGGTACATCTCAGTATCTTTAGTCAGGGAACATAACTGAACCATAATACACTGAAATGATATGTTCTAAGCTGTACTGACTCCACACACCCCGTCTCGTCTCCAGGCTCTTTATTTTACTGTTCTGTTTAAACATGTTAGGTTATCAAAAGGTACAAATACGTATTTTTCCCCTGGGAAAAACTTGTTTAATGTTCACAATCAGACCTTAAAACCACTGTTGTGCCTTTGAGGGCACATTTACATTGTTTGTACCTTGATGAATGAAAAATGTACCTGCACAGAACCTTTATTTCTGACAGTGTACCTTATTTCAGGTGTATTTTTGGCTTTTTGGTTTCCTTAATATTCAATCATTAACTTGAACACAAATATCAAAATTAGGAAAATTAGAGATGGACAAAAATAGAAATTCTCGACTGAAATTGAAAACTTCAGAATTCACAATTTCAACTGAAAACTGAAAGGAAGTGTTCTGTTATTTATGCTTTTGAATTAATGTAATAACTCTGATAATACTTCAAATGCATCAGCAAGAGAACTGAGAGACCTACTGGACTAATTTAATTTTCAACAGCTTGCTAAATAATACAAACTATCAAAAGAGCTGTATCTATATAGAGACCCTCTATAACGACAGAAAACAATTCGTTTTTGAATATTTAAAGCATGCAGACGTTGTGTTGAAATGCTGTCTAGTGTGTGTGGGGGGGGCTACTATCATGCTTTAATATACTTTCATTACTACTATCATTCTTTAGTGTTCGTTATTAGAAGAAACAGCCACAAACGGCAGGATCCAACAAACGCACATTTGAAGTAACAACTTTTAAAACAAGAGGTTAAAAAGTTTATTACCAAAGGACGCTGAGTTATTAAGTATTATTTGTGATTTCTCTAAAAGAATTTCATTAATTCGGTTAATGCTATGCGAGTTGTGAATATTATGTAAGTCGAAGTCTGTACAGAACGCAGCTGCAGTGGTTTCACTGTTGATCTGCTGCTGCTCAAACTGTTTAAACATGTCTGTGCTGACCAGTGCAGGAGAGTGAAAGGGACAAACAGCATTTTAATTCACAATTTCTCATTTTTATTAACATTCCAGTTATTCAAATTTTAGATTTTGACACTTCATCGTAGGCCTGTTTAATCTTTTGCTTTCTTCAGCCAAAATTCTGGTGCATCCCTAGTCAGAATACCTATCCTCAGTCCTTATAATGCACAGACTACTTGATTTATTTGCTGTGCAAGCTCTACCAATTCAAGGCTGGTCCAGGTTAAGAGGTTCCTTTCAGTCTGTGGAGATTGAGAAGGCAGTAGGTGACAGAAATGCACCGAGCAAAGAATCGCTTGTGCTTGATTTATTGAGTTTCCTCTGGATGGAGGCAGGGAGCATATGGAACGTAAGGACCCAGCCTGCGCTCTGACACAACACACAACATCTGTCTGCTGTCCACATGTATCCCCATAGTGTTTTCCCCCACTCACAGATATGGATGACGTTTCACTGTTAGTTGTGCCGCTTGCTCAGCCCCAGAGCCACAGCCATTGTTATGATCATGTAAGAGGACGGCTTTTAAGTGCTGCTCCTCCAGCAGAGCTGTGTTTGCATGGCTGAGTCTCATCTAAAGACGATGACCTGGCAACAGCCACTTTGATTACTCCAGCTACAAACTACTAGCCACTCTTGTGTAGTTAGCGCTGCAGAGAGAAAAGGCCTTTTAATATACTGTAGTGATGGAAAATAGTGCTGTTGGGGAAAAAGTAAGGGAATGCATTTGGTCTGGATCCCAGTCTAAGTGCACCATGTCCCAACTCACCATGTATACCCTTTCTTGTCTTTCCTCACTGTTGCTTTTTGTTAAAATAAAAAATATCATTGCAAATAGATAAATATAAATAATGCTTGCTAAAAGGCATTATATCATAAATTTTATGGCATCTGGACAGATCTGATGTATATCTGCCACACATGAACATTGGAGGCAACTTTGTTGCAGATATATTTCTAAAATTGATCTAATATAATGCTAATCAACAACTTCAAATAATTTGTCAAAGCTATAAAAATGCCATAAGTCTCTGATGCACCAATATAGGAATTGTGGCCAATGCCAGTATTTTTGACATACATATCTGATGATGCTGATAGATTAAAGCTTCATCAAAATATTATCGAATACTATCTGTTGAAGTATTGAAATATTGGTCAAATGTAAACATCCTTTCATTCCTGGTAAATTTTTAGGCAATGATCTGCCAATACTGATATAATTCCGATGTCACTGTGTGTCACTGTGCGTGTTGTATTAGGATCAGTATATACAACATATTCAGTATACATCAGCTCAGTTGAGCTTCGGAGTAAATATAGTTAAGTGGACTAAAGGCGTAGAATGAAAACTACAAGACGCACATGGGTCCGTGTTACGACCCGAGGCACGTTCGATCTTAAACCGTTGTGTGCTGTTTTTCAGTTTAAATGACATGTTTCACTGAAATGGTGCAAAATGGTGTGCAATGAGGTTTTGGTACATTTTCTCTCATTTGATAGGTGCGTCAACGGTGTTACCCAACCAGCAGTGACGCATGGAGAACCCCACTGTATTACAAAGGCAGCGCACACTATAGAATCTAATAAAGTCCTCTATATCAAATCAAATCAAATCAAATCAAATCAAATCAGATTTATTGTCACATCACAAGAGTACAGGGACACAGGTGAGTGAAAAACTTGAGTGCGAGTTCCACAAATTATGCAGAGAACAGTATTTACACATAGATAAACAAAACTATAGATAGGATAGAAGAATAGATAAAACCAATTTAACTAAAATATATACATATAATCTTACACAATAACTTAAAAATAATAATATTGCACCGAGACATATAATATTGCACTGGGAATGTAGAGTGAGTGTAATCAACTATATACTATATATAGTAATGGATATTACAATGCTATGTAGATGTGCAAGTAATCACACTAGGTGTGGAGGTAGAAGATGGTACAGTAGGTGGCAGAGTATTTAGTAAAGTGCAAGGTACAGGAAGTTAAGTGGAAGCGCAGGGGGAGAGTATTGTCTTTGGATAGGTAAACAACTCGCTCGCTCGAACAGGGACTTGAACCCTGGACCCTCAGATTAAAAGTCTGATGCTCTACCGACTGAGCTATCCGGGCTCTAAGAGGACAAACAGAACACATAAATGCACATAAATGTGGCTGCTGCAGCTTGGTGTATGCGACAATTCAGAACATTAGAAAATGTATTAAATATCAGCACATATTTAAACCCATTTCTTCAGGCTCTGAACTTCTTCAAAAAAACAAAACACATAGAATGGTCATCTTAGTGGCCATAGTTGCAACATTTGCATAACACAATGTGTTTTTCAATGCAGCATCAATTCCGTTTAAATCCATGTTTTGCTATGTTTTGGTCTTGTTTCGGCCACTACATAAATTAAAGAGTCATCCATGCCCTCCCAGTTTCCCAATTCACCACCAGTTGCAATGATAACAGATTTTATTTTCTTCAAATATGCTCAGATGTCAATATTACTTGGTAAAAGAGGAAATTAAACTGCAGAGGAGGGAAGGAGAAAAAAAACAAACAAAAGAAAGAAAGCTAAACTTAGGTTTTATTAAAACTCTTGGGTAACACCTCACACCCCCTGCATGCTACACTGGCTAAACAGAGAAGCACGTTCAGTGCAGACTGTCACAGCTGCACTGTGTTAAAGAGCCGTGTGAGATCTGTCTTACCCACTGATATACGGCTCTACAACCAGTCTCCTTACTGCAGAGACGGTACTGATCTCCTGCTGTCTGAACTCCTGTTAATACACACTGTGCAATATATCATAACCGCTACTGTAATGATACTTTCACAGCACACTTTACACTGTAATATTGATGCAACTCCTAGTTAGTTGTGTCTATAATCTGTGCTTTTAGTTTACCTCATACCATTCAGGGCCTGCTCTCATGTAAATACAACAAATCTGTCTCATATGCCATGTAAATATGCAAATAGATATACTTCTATTTTATTTCTGCTGAATATTCTGTTAGCTATCTTTTAGCCTATTGTTTAGCCTAGTGGTTAAGATAATAAGTTATCGCCACAGTACATCACATGAGCAGCATAAGAGTCGATTCACAGCACAGTGGTTTTTGTTGCGTTGGTGCATTAATGTGGAATTCAGTTGTTATGAGGAGGTCATAGGTGCGCATTAATCAAATATTTTACAACGTCTTTAAACACAGCTCAGCCAATCGGATTTTAGAACTGGAACTGTTTTATACAGAGTGATTCAAAAAGATTAATCAGACTTCAAAGCGCCATATTTTTACAACCGTGATGCACCTAGGAACCAATCACATACCAATTGAAAGAGGGGTTCATAGAGTTTCTGACTGTCAGTGGAAGATGGCTCCTTCAGTCTGTGAGGAGATGAGACCCCTGAGCAGAAAGCATTCTGCGTTCTCCACTTCAATAAGAGTGAATCCGTCATAACTGTGCAGCGTGATTTTCGTCAGCAGTGAACCTCCAGCAGCTCAGAGCGTTTGTCATTAGTTCCACAACACTGGATGATCTCCGAAATCGCACTGAAAGAGCCGTGAGTGCAGCGACACCCGACATGCTCAATCCAGTACCGGATGAATCTGACTATAGTGTTGATGTCGTCTGTACAGCTGGAGGAGGTTCATACTGAGACCTTGTACAATTACATAATAAACTTTATTCTCACTTAAACCATTTACAGTTTACTGCACTGTTCTGTAATGATTTACAAGTGAAATAAATCATTTTGAAATCGGATGATCTTTTTGAATCACCCTGTGTAATGTGTTAAGACTGCTCCTGCAATACAGGTACGTTTGTGTACGCATGAGTCGTGAACTAAATTTTTTCCGCACCCCTTTTTATGTCCCACGCACTCCTCTGTGATTTTGCTCTGGACCTGGCCTGGTTAACACACACTCACCAGCCCATTTCTGAGTACAGCATACCCACAATTCCTCACCCTCTTTGTTCACCTATCAATGAAGGCCTGTCTGAGACCCAAGCCTTTAGGTTAGCCCTCATCTCCTCTTCCTCATAAATCACTCCAGTCCAGGGTGATATACAGCCCTGCATCCGCAGCGGCCGGCCGTGTCCCTCACTGTGTCAACTCATCCGCAAATTGCTTATTGATCTGACAATCGCCAAATGCATTGAGCTCCGCCTGCGGTTTTTAAAAACACACTCAGTAGACCTGCTCATAGTTTATCAGGGTTTACCAGTGTGCTGAAGAGAATATGTCAAACCCCCTTCAGCTTTGCTGTCTTTAATATGTTTAAATCTACAGCCATGTTCTTATATCCACACTGACCATTAAAGGTTTGGGGACAACTACCTTCTTTTTAATTTTTCTGAATTATAATACTTGAATTTCACTTCATTTTTATTGGAGTATGGAAACGCTTGTTAACAAAACCAGCTATTTCCTACTACTGGGTGTATTAAGCTTCAATACTCAGCTTCATGTTCATCAAAGTGTCTTTTTTGGTATGAAGAGCAGATTCTAAGTAATCAGTTAACAGTTTTATTTTTCAAACTATTGTTCAAAGCACATATTGAAACATTGTTTTGGCCCAAACGTGGTTCAATCACCCAAAGGTCAAGAAAAGGTCAAAAAACTGAGAACTAACCAGAGGAACCCAGAAGAGCACCCATGCTCCTTTTTGCTACACCAGATAGGATTGAAAGCACAGTTCCTGTTAACAGTCATACTTTGCCCTGATTCTGAAAGTTGAATATAGTCATTTGTTTTTGACACACAGAGACTCCATGGTTTAAAAAAAAACAGTTTAGTTCCCATTCTAACTATAGACGTTCATGTTTTGGTTCAGTTCTGATTACCACTCACAAAAAAAACAAAAAAAATACAAGGTACAAAACATTGGTAGAATGGTTTGGCACTTTCTATGTTCCATTTCTATTCCATAATGTTAGGACTTTATTCCAATTTTTTAACATCATATGCTTGCTGGATATTCCTAGATTAAAAGCTAAGAAGGTGAAGTAAAGGATTTGGAGTTTACCTTCTCATATTCGTCAGTCTTCTTTCAAAATCTGGAAATTAAAGAAATGTGGGTCCAGCCTTTTAATGAGCTTTCATTCCTGGAGACAGTGTGAGGGAAAACTCTGTAAGAGCATGAAGAAGAACCAATGAGAAGAAGTTCAAATTCACCTTAAAGTAACTGATGTCAGTCATCAGAAGGGCTGTCCACTGAATACCCATGAATACCATGAATACCCATGAATATATATATATGTGTGTGTGTGTGTGTGTGTGTGTGTGTGTGTGTGTGTGTATATGTATATATTTATATGTGTGTGTGTGTGTGTGTATATATTTATATGTGTGCGTGGGGGCGGCACGGTGGCGCAGTGGGTAGCGCTGTCGCCTCACAGCAAGGAGGGCCTGGGTTCGTTTCCCGGCCAGGTGACCTGGGTCCTTTCTGTGTGGAGTTTGCATGTTCTCCCCGTGTCTGTGTTGGTTTCCTCCCACGGTCCTAAGACATGCAGTCAGGCCAATTGGACATGCTGAATTGCCCCTAGGTGTGAGTGTGTGTGTGAGATTGTATATGTCTGTCTGTCTGCCCTGCGATGGACTGGCGACCTGTCCAGGGTGTATCCTGCCTTCCGCCCAATGACAGCTGGGATAGGCTCCAGCACCCCACCGTGACCCAGAAGGATAAGTGGTTTAGATGATGTATGTATGTATATGTGTGTGTGTATATATATATATATATATATATATATATATATACACACACATATATTGTTGGAAGAAAACCTCGTATCTCCATTTTGGACATTTTTCAGTTTTTGACGGACTAAAAAAAGGCCCAAAATGGCTTGGAAAAAAGTCTGGTTCCATTGACTTACATTAAAAGTTAAGTAGTAGTTAAGTAGTTTTTCCTTCTCTTGTAAAGTGATATAACAGTGATATATATACATATATGAAAATATAGATCACTATATATATATATATATATATATATATATATATATATATATACATACACTTGAAGACAGCTGCATCGTAAACCATGCACTGATATTCACAAACCAGCAATGACTTCAAATTAGTTTTGTAACAAAATGTCTGAATAGCCTGACGAGAAATCTGAGATCAGCACTCGTGCTTCGAGATACGATAAGATTAACAAGGCCTGGTCTGAGTTGTAGTGAGGGGGTGGGGGTGGGGGTGGGGGTGGGGGGGAACAGAGCACAGTCCAATCACATTAGGCTTGATTTAAGACAGGAGACGGCAACCAAGCAGCCGTATGAAAACACAGCTGACCTTTCGCTCCCCCGACCTTGAACAGAGACAGGCAGTGGCATTGATTTGAAAGAGCAGATTTTAGTGTGATAAATGTCATGTGTAATCATATAAATCACTAGTGCTCTTTCATCTCACAACATTTATCTGATAAAGTGGACCAGACGGGAAGCTTTTCATGTGTTTTCTAAATCTGACTGGAGGGCGCATGGCCATTATCTTATCTTATGTTGTCTTTGAAAGGAGATAGAGGCTGATATGAGGATCTAAATGAACATGTTTACATTGTAGTATGGCTTCACTGGATTTAGTAAGTGAGTGGCCTGTTAATAGCTGATGCAATACGCGATGGCCTTTTTGTGTGTTTATCTGTCTATTGCCATCTTAGCTGAGTGGTCAAATGTTGGGGTTGTATTTTTTGGCCTATGCTTTTTGCATGAATAGAGAATGATATTATATCCAACAGTGGTGGACGAAGTACATGAACCATATACTTCAGTTAAAGCAGAGATGCCCAAGGTAAAATATTACTCCAGTAAAAGTAGAAGTTCCTCCATTTAGATCTCCACTTGAGTAAAAGTACAAAAGTATTTGCCTTCAAATGTACTTAAGTATCAAAAGTAAAAGTACTAAAAGATTAATTATGACTCTGATGTCCTATTATCATTTTTATAACAAGACTCGCTTCATTAACTCGTTTTAGGTGAAAATACTCCAGTGTCTCTCTTGGTAAACCAGTCTTTTAATAGAGTCATTAATTAGTGTCTATTAAAATCATCATAAGCACAAAACACTGAAGGCAAACAGTTTCCATCAGGTAGAACTGAGTGGCTCTGAAATAACTTTTTGCAAACAAGCAAAGTTTCAATTTAAGATTTATTTGCAACTTAGTTACAGTTTAAGTTTAATAAAAACTTTAAACTCAGATTCACAAATGAGTTTCCTTTACTAAACTGTATCTGTAGGTCTCTGTTCATAAACATAAACTAGCAAAAACAAATTTACTATAAAATGAAATGATGTTTGTATAAATTCAGAAAAAAGACACGTCAGTCACAACTGCATATGTGTACATATTTCTATATTGTGGTCTGTTTACACAAAGTTAGGTTAGTTCATCATTTATGTTGAATAGACTCTCCCAAAATTTTACACTGCTGCACTGATATTGAACCGTGTGCTGCACTGGGTCGGTATGACCAACAGGTCAAAACAAGCTCAAAACAAAGTGAGCGCTGTGCCCTGATTGGTGTTCTTTTGTTCATTTTATGCACACATAAATCAAAAGGAACGACAGATTTCTTATAATGTAGTGGAGTACAAAGTAAGATATTTGACTTAAAATGTAGTGGAGTGAAAGTAAAAAGTCGCCCAAAATGGAAAAACTTCAGTAAAGTACAGATACACAAAAAACTACTTAAGTACAGCAACGAATTACATTTATTGATATCCAATCTACCATCTTTGTTGACAGTATTCCTTAAAGTACTATAATGACAATAGTCCATCATTTAGATCCATATGAAAACAATACATATTGCAAATGTATTTATCAAATATATTTTTGCAATATATGAAAATGGCCAAATAATGCATTTGTTAAATATATTTTAAAATGCATTTATTTCTATTAGTTATTATATATTTTAATTGTATGTAGTTTTAACAAAGGTTACAGCTTTATATACACTTTATGTATATAAAGCTTTATATACACATAGCTAAATATACACAAACTGAATGGACGGTACTGACATTGAGCTTTGCTTTAACCGTGTATGTATGCAGTATGACACTCACACAGAATGTGTTTCAAATAAACAAGATATCAAATCATAAATGCATTTTCACAGATTATCAATACCTACAATACTTGCTTTTGGCATAGTAAAGGTTAATTTGCAGACATATATTTTAGTGTTTGGAACACATTTCAGCATGGGTTGCCATGTATTTCCAATATAGAAAAATAAATATCCGTATATATTTTATATTCATATTTATATAGTCATACATATATTTCTTTTTATATGGCGACCTCTAACCTTTTGGATATTTCCATGCACTTGCTTTTAAATGTTACATGATATTTAAATAATGCTTAGAAAGACGACTTGACCAAGTTTTTGTGCTGTTTTGTGCTGTTGTCATGCAGATATCCTGAGTCAGGCAGATAGTTTTGAGGCAAAGATCACTGGGTCATCATGGGAGCGTTACAATTTAGATTTATTTGTATAATACTTTTTCCAGTAGACACTGTCCCAAAGCAGCTTTCCAGGAGGGTGCAGCCCCTTAATGAGCACGACAGAGACAGTGTCAAGAAAAGCTCCCTAAAAGCACGAGGAAAAAATGCTGAGAAGAACAAAGACTCAAACTGAGAAACTCTCTGAGTGCATGAGCACGACACACTGAGAGAACTCAATATTCAGAAGGAGAACTTTCCCCTGGAGCACAAGGAAGAAGCACTAAGATGAACCAAGACCCAGAGGAGATTTTTCAAATGGAAAAACTCCCTAAGAGCAAGAGCGGAAATCACTGACAGGAACCATGAATCAAAATGAGAAACTCCTGAAAAACATGAGGAAGAACCACCGAGAGGAACCATGAATCCAAAGGAAAAACTCCCTAAGACCATGAGGAGGAACCACTGAGAGGAACCAAGTCCCGACAGGAACACCTCCCTAAGAGCATAAGGAAAAACCACTGACAGGAACCATTGATCAAAAGGAGAAACTCCCTAAGAGCATGAGGAGGAACCACTGAGTGGAACCAAGACTCAAAAAGGGAAGCTCTCTAAAAGTATGAGGAGGAACCACTGAGAAGAACCAAGACTCAAAAGGAGAAACTCCCTAAGAGCATGAGGAGGAACCACTGAGTGGAACCAAGACTCAAAAAGGGAAGCTCTCTAAAAGTGTGAGGAGGAACCACTGAGTGGAACCAAGACTCAAAAGGAGAAACTCTTGAAGAACATGAAAAAGAACCACTGAGAGGTACCATGAATCAAAAGGAGAAACTCCCTAAGAGTATGAGGAGGAACCAGTGAGAGGAACCACGACTCAAAAGAGGTTCTGTCCTCTTCTGGGCTGCGCTGCAAAGTCAGGATCATCCAGAGAGTTCAGAAGTCATTGGAGAGCGATTTCATGAAGCGACACTTCCACTTTCTTAAGCCAAAAGAAACATTAGCTCAATCAAAAATAAGTGGGCCTTCTTGCTTTTGCCTGAACTTATCCAGGTAACTGAGAAATGCATAGTGAGATGCTTTATGGTTGTCTAGACTTGCTATTTTAGGACTGTAATTTAGGATATTGATGACATTTAAAATCCAGTAACTTTATAAATGACTTTATTGACTGATGAGGAGAAAACCAGGAGCTTGGGGTGGACGACAAGGTGCCCAAAATTGTGACTTTTAAATGGGAAATGTGCAGTAAGGTAGAACTTGTAGTTCTCAGAGCCATTAGCTAATGGCTCCCCAGTCCACAGCCAATTAGGACCCAGTCAGTATGTGTAAAACGGAGACAGGTAGCCACTCTCCCCTCCAGAACATCTCTCTCAGAAATGCCAGTGTGGTCATTACCGCCAGTACTTTATAATGAAAACCGTCTGCCTTTGCCAACTTTAATTGAAAGATTTTAAGACTGGCACTCGAAAGAGACTGCTGATCTTTCCTTTTGAATCCATTTTCTCCTTTCTTTCTTTCTTTCTTTCTTTTTTTTTTTTTTCAAAATGTCAACAGCTGGAAAATCGTCCAGCTCAGAGGAATCCGTTTGTTTTCAAATCTGGTTTGGAAGAAAAATGTCACTGCGGGCTGTATTCCCAACACTCATTAAAAAAATATTTATGCATCATAAGCATTAATTAGTCTCCGAGAGGTGCACGTGAACAACAACAGACAAACTGTGTGTCTTTCCTGGTATTTTGGATGAATTGCCTCAAAGTGTCTAGCGATAATTGGCCATTATGAGGTTTGTATAGTTCTATTCTCGGACGCCTCCTCCCACTGTAGATGCTGATAAAGCATGAGGCGGATCCTTTTTTAAAGTATTCAAGGTTCGAGCTCCTTAGGGTTCCATTATGTCCTCATGCTGGAGAGTCACTATTGGGCTAAATTGCTGACGATTGACCCAATCAGTGAAGGAAGTGCTCGGCCTTGGACGGCTGAATGACAGCAGTTGATAATTTGTATCAGAAATACTGAACCTGTTCTTTAGGCATTCATTTCAATCAATGAAGTGTTTCCTGGCCTTACAGCCCTGACAAGTGGCGTATAACCTTGGTTTGTGGGCAGCTGTTGCAGATGCAAGTCAGTCATGCTTTTTCTACTGGAGCTACAGACTCATAATTTGGTAATTTACCACTGAGACTCTGTTGTTCTTTCTTTGCATAGAATGTGCTGCTAACCGCAATAAATCATATTTACTCCAGTCCACAGTGAAACCATACAGCATTCGAGGTGGGTTGGAATCAAGACTGTGTCTTGTGAGATTGGATCAAATATACATCAGTCTCTCAGCCATCCTCTAGTCCTTCTTCAATGGTCATTTTCTGACCACTGAGGTCTTGGCTGGATATTTTTGGGTGGGGGTCCACTTTTAATCTAGCAGTGACTTTGATGAGTGTAAAAACCCCAACAACTCTGCTGTGAAAGCTTTAAGCAATAGTGCAACAGGGCTGTGAAAATCTTTTTCATTTTTTTAATATATTATGTTATTTGATATTTGTGCGCATTTGAATGCAGAAAATTCAATCGATCAACAATTGATCGTTAAAAGCTGCAGAAAAATGGAAAAACAACAATGTATGTATGGGGATATATTCAAAATTCATTTTAAACAAAAAAGTATGTTTTCAAACCCAATTCCCAAAAAGTTGGAGCAGAAGGAAAAGCGCATATTAAAACAATGTCTATAAGAAATTTGTAACTTGCACATCTGTGAAAGCACCAGTAAGGGGTACATATACATTTTTAGATTATATTCCATTTTCACAATTAAAATTTGGTGTCTTCAGTCTCCAAACAACTATTAGGTGCTGTTAAAAGGAAGGGTAATGTAACAATGGTAAACCTGCCCTTGTCCCATCTTTTTTGGAAAATTTGCAGATTGATATCTAAGATAAGATAAGATATATAAGATAAGAATAAGAAAATATAAACAAATAAACAAGCAAAAAAATAAAAAAAACAGTAAACCAGTAATCAGTGGAACACAGGTCAAAAAGAAATTGCTGCTGTTTTTGTTTGTATTTTGGAACTGGGTTTATATTTTATAAGATAAACAATGGCATTGACATCATATCAGTATTGGCAGCTGTTTGCTTAAAAAAATACTTTAAAATCTCCAAAATGGTAACTTTACAGGAGAAGGAAGAAACCTACTTTACTTTTAATGTGAGTCAATGGACCCAGATGTTTTTCCAAATCATTTTGGGCTGCTTCTTTTGGTCCATTCATCATGGAGTATACATACAATTTAAAGGGCAACAGGCATTTTCAAATTATGTCAAAAACTGAAAAATAACAAACATTTTATATATATATATAATGCATACATATAATGCATACACACACACACATAAATATATATATATATATATATTATATTTATGGGCGGCACGGTGGCGCAGTGGGTAGCGCTGTCGCCTCACAGCAAGAAGGGCCTGGGTTCGATTCCTGGCCAGGTGACCAGGGTCATTTCTGTGTGGAGTTTGCCTGTTCTCCCCGTGTCTGCATGGGTTTCCTCCCACAGTCCAAAAACATGCAGTCAGGCTGATTGGACACACTAAATTGCCCCTAGGTGTGAATGTGTCTGTCTGCCCTGCGATGGACTGGCGACCTGTCCAGGGTGTATCCTGCCTTCCGCCCAATGACAACTGGGATAGGCTCCAGCACCCCACCGCGACCCAGAAGGATAAGCGGTTTAGATGATGATGATGATGGATATATATATATATTTATTTATTTTAGGCAACTGGCTTTTGCATCAGTACAATATCAGCTCATCCCTGGGTAACTGGCAGAAATATGCTCACATATGAGGTAAGTGAATGGTCTGCTTCAAATGGCTGGCTGTTTTATAGTGTAGTAAGCTAATGTAAGCTTATATAATGTTTATAAGGTAGTGAAGTGAACTGAAGCAAGAGTGGAGCTTGATTTTCTCCTTTCTCTCAAGGACACAAAGGCAGGAGTGCACAAGTCCCTTATTTAAGTAAAAGGACTGGTAATCTAGTAAAATCAATACTCAAGTAAAAGTAAGACTTACATTTTTTACTCAGGTAGAAGTATAAAGGTTCCTGCTCATAAATGTACTTAAAGTAAAGAAGTAAAAGTGTTTCTTTAAAAAATCATTGTATGTAGTATAAACATACTAGGACTGCAAGCATCATCCACAAAAATGCAGTTGTCTAGAGCAGCAAACAGATCTCCTTTACAAGAATCTGAGATGGACATTGATGGAATTTCTACTAAGAAAGAAATGTTAATTCTATTTTAGCAGTCAAATCATTCCTTTCAGTATGGCCAGGGCCGGAATGGGTTTTCAGACTGGGAGTTACATGATGCAGGCCAGCTCACACTCCACACACACACACACACACACACACAAACACACACACACACACACACAAAATGCACTAATGTCCTGCAATGTCATTACGTCAGGCTATAGGCTATTCCTAACATCCAGTAGGGAGCCGATTTGCGCTTTCTTAGGTGTTCTAACACAATTTACTGATAAAAAAATACATAAATAAGTCAATAGAGCAATAAAATAGATAATTATATCATTAAAATTAAAGCAATGAGTCTGTTTTGAAAATATAGTGAGTAAAATGTACAGATTGTTCTTTTGAAATGTTGTGAGTAAAAGTAAAAAGAGCATCAAGTGACAGAAATACTCAAGTAAAGTACAGATACCTAAAATGACTTAAGTACAGTAACAAAGTACTTGTACTGCTACTACTTTGTTACTTACCACCTCTGCTTAAAGATGAAAGCTTTAAGTGCTGTTTATCTGATGGGGACAGTGTTGGTGTCTACCAGGTCTTCCAGGTGGTTGTTAGGAGTCTCATTTTCTCTGCATTTTAATTTCTCTGATTTTAATAGTTTTTTGAACTCTACTTTTGGAAACTCCTGTTTTTCATGTATTTTCCTTTGACTTTCTCCTTCGTTATGCATGTAAATTAACTTCATCTCTTAGAAACATTTCCTGAAAAATAATACTGTCCTTAAAGGCTGTTCAGACTGGAAAATGGAAATGAAATGAATGAAGGGTGCTCTCTGATATTTTCACAGTACTGTATATTACCATTCATGCCTTTGCTTTATAAACACTGAGAAATCATGTTGTTAAATAAGACGGACATGGCAGAAATGGCTGCTTTTCAGCTTTGGCCTTACAGGGTTAATTAAAGGGTTTTGATCATATTGTCGTCATTGTTCACCACAAAGCTAACGAATGTTAACGTCAGTCTGAGGGACTGTCTGTCTCGCCTCAGTGGGGACGTGGGGAGGGTCAATATGAGGCAGCAGGTGTGTGTGCTCCCTCAGTGAGAGCGCGTGGCAAACGCAGATCAGCAGAAATGTTCCAGAAGCTTGAGTCTCCAGGTGGGCCTCGGTGCTATTGACCAAACATTCACCTTCATCCTGTCTCGTCCCTTTTGTCCAGCCTTGTCCATTTTGTATATGTGGTTTAAAATAAGCTTGTCCTTCACACTCATCGTCCACTTTATTAGAAACTCCTTCCTTGAAGCTTGACCTTGCTAGACCTAATAGGGTCTGAACAGTCAGTGCGAATTTCTAAACCAATTCAAAGCCCTGTGAGGGTGGAGCCCAAAGTAGGGGGTGATGGCGCATTGGTCAGCATTGCTCAGTGAACAACCAGCCTGCTGTTTACACATAGATGATAAAAGTATCACGTCTGGCACTCTCTCAAGAGCTGAAACACATTTCAAACTTTTAACTCACATGGACTTCAGACTAAAATCCTTTTGCTTTGAGTGACCATATACCTCAATTATGTTTATTTTATTGAAACAGATGATTGAACATTCTATTTTGTCACTACCAGAACAATCATAACATTACCATTAACATTACTTCACCAATCGTTTTAGTAGTGACTATGTATATATACACACACACACACACACCGATCAGGCATAACATTATGACCACCTCCTTGTTTCTATGCTCATTGTCCATTTTATCAGCTCCACTTACTATATAGGTGCACTTTGTAGTTCTACAGTTACAGACTGTAGTCCATCTGTTTCTCTGCATACTTTGTTAGCCCCCTTTTACCCTGTTCTTCAGTGGTCAGGACCCCCATGGACCTTCACAGAGCAGGTACTATTTGGGTGGTGGATCATTCTCAGTACTGCAGTAACACTGACGTGGTGGTGGTGTGTGAGTGTGTGTTGTGCTGGTCTGAGTGGATCAGACACAGCAGTGCTGCTGGAGTCTTTTAAACACTGTTTCCACTCACTGTCCACTCTATCAGACACTCCTACCATGTCAGTCCACCTTGTAGATGTAAAGTCAGAGATGATAGCTCATCTGCTGCTGCACAGTTTGTGTTGGTCATCCTCTAGTCCTTCATCAGTGGTCACAGGACGCTGCCCACAGGACGCTGCCCGACAGGGTACGCTGGTTGGTGGATATTTCGTCGAGTGACACTGAGTGTTTAAAAACTCAGCACTGCTGTGTCTGATCCACTCAGACCAGCGCAACACACACTAAGTGGATCCGACACAGCAGTGCTGCTGGAGTTTTTAAACACTGTGTCCACTCACTGTCCAGTCTATTACCTTGTTGGTCCACCTTGTTGATGTACGATAGCTCATCTGCTGCTGTGCAATTTGTGTTGGTCATCCTATATATATATATATATATGTATATATATATATATATATATATATATATAGAGAGAGAGAGAGAGAGAGAGAGAGAGAGAGAGAGAGAGATATGAAACTTTACTCTATACGATACCAGCTCCTAAAGTGAGTTGATTCCAGGGTAAATGTTTCTGATAAAGTGGATGGTGAGTTTATGTGTATAGTGAAGTGTTTTGCTGTTGATTGGTTGATGTTTTCAGCTGTTGCCCCAGTGGATTCCCAATCCATTTTCTCCTGTTCCCCTGACCCAGTCCATGTTTTAGTTGAAGTCCAGCTCCAAGCTAGCCCACACAATCAGCACCCTGCAGCCCTTGATTACCAGACTGAAGTGTGCTGAGAGCTGGAGTGGGTCAGAAATGCAGACCAGAAGACTCGGACAGAAACGTCTTGTTTTATTTCACCAACGTCTTTGACCTGTGTGACCATTGTCCCCATTGTTCTTGAAAATACAATACAGTATAGAAAAACACAGAAGCCTTGGTCGGATATGTCTCTTAAACTGTTTATTGTGGAATGTACAGGTATATATGTATCTCTCTTGATCTGGAGTACAACATAAACTCTATGTATTAAAAATTAAGTATATTCTCTACTGTAATCAAAATACATGGAATACAGAACTTACAAAAATAAATCAGCTATTTGTTTAGCTTGCATAAATGAGCTGTGACAGTAATCCATCAAACACCTATCAGACTTTAGTGCTATGTAATGCTATCTGAATGACATCACACTCAGTATAATAATTAAAAAAGAGGTTTGAAAGCAGATAAAGTGACACATTAGCTGTAATGCAATAAATAACGAGACCCATGAACATCTGATGTATAATATGACAGTTTTTTCAAGGAAGGAACAAATAAATAAATAAATAAATAAATAAATAAATAAATAAATGATCATTCAGATGAAAAGAAGGCAAAAATGACATCTGGAAAACATTAATTTTGTCACACATCTGTAATCCACCTCACAGTGAAAGGTACGATAATACACTTCATACAACGTTTCACACACTATTATTCTTGATTCGTAGACATTTATAGTGCACATTAAGTTCAGATTATGTCAGCAGTTCCATCACAAGTAAGAAAATATGGTTACATTTACATTTAATGTATTATTATTCATTATTTTTTCTCTGACAATTGTTATCTAAACTATGATATTTTTACTCTTATACACATGAGTTCACAGGACATCTGAAATACTTACATACATACATACATACAGAACATGTTACAAGCAATGTATCGACTTATATTTGCATTTATTGCTTTGTATTTGACAGTAAACACCATTCAACAAAAATATATTTCATCACATATAACATCAGGAACGCATCACAGTTAAATCTGTAGGTTTATTCTCACCATAAAATACTGAATATATTTTAAACACGCACTGCTTAGTTCACTATGATAGTTCTTTACATAAAGTGCAGATCTTAACTCAGCTCGCCTTGCAATCATGGCCTTTATAGCTTAACAGTGTTTCAGTTCCATGATACAAATTTTTTATTTCAATTCTACCTTTCTGATTATAATATAATATATATATATATATATATATATATATATATATATATATATGAGTATTGTATTTGCACAAACCCTACCATTCAAAAGTTTGCAATTGTGTTGTATTAAACATTTTTCTTATTGTATATACAATACAGCTGTAAATCCTATAAAGTACACATTAAAACGTGTTTTTATATGTTATAGTTTATACTTAACCCTTGTGTGGTGTTCAGGTCTGTGGGACCTGTTTTCAATGTTTAGCAAAAGAAACAATGTTGTGATTTATTATTAATTCAACCTCAGATTCTTGGCCTTTGCTCATTTTCTGTGAAGAACATATAAAATAACCCATTTTCAGTGTCTTCACTCTGTTCACCCCCCACACATTCATATTACACATGTGGTGTTGGGTGAACCTGCGGGGAATAAAAGTGTGGAGGTGCTGTGTCCTTCACTCTGTTCTCCTCCTACATGGCCTGCTGTTAGTGTGTGTGTGTCTGTGTTTGTATGTGTTTGTATATATGTGTGTGTGTGTGTGTGTGTGTGTGTGGGTGGACAACATGGACAGGCTGCTGACTGGCTACAGCTGCTGAAAGGAGAACCCTACGCTGCCCGACTTGTGATATTTTAAACATCTGGTATTTTCACGTAAATTGTTATGGCTGTATTGATTTATATAAACAATAATGTGGTGGGTCCACCAGACCACTGAGTAACACACACATCAACACCACACAAGGTTTAAAAGGACATATTAGGATTTTGAGTTAATGTCTACTGCAAATTCTATACTGTAAGTAAAAGCTGTGCTGTACAGGATTAAGGCCCTGTTTAAACTAGGTATTAACTTGTGTCCTGGGTGCTCCAATCATAAGTGGACAGCATTAAGTACAGGTGTGAACAGGGTACAATGCCTTATGGAGGGAGATACACTGTGATTCGATCACTAAACCACCTTCAGAGGTGGTCAGGGATGCACACGACCACATTTACAGTGTGAACACTAAAGTGTCTTTGACAGTGATGAAGAACCGCCTCAGTCAGCTACGTCATCACAGCAGAGACGTAAGCAGCTGCGTATCACATTAATGCTTCATACGGTCTAAATGTCTGTAACAGCTCTTTCATTTACATGAACATGGACTTTTTATCAGTCAACTGACGCAGCAAGAGACTGACATAGTAAATATGAGTGGTGCCCTTCATGTTTGTCCTTCCAGGGATGTTAATACCAAGTGTGAACAGGGCCCAACATACTGAATTAATTTTATACATTCATCTGAAACAACATTGGTTTAATATTGTTGAAAACATTGATTCCAAACTTTTGAAAGGCAGCGTAATTGGCTAATAAATCTGCTGGAATTCTTTAGAATATTATTAAAAGTACAAAACTTATCACATTTTGTTATTGGATTTGGCACGTGAGCACATAGTTGTGTGCAAAAGTTTGGGGGCCCCGGGCAAATTCCATGTTTTTAATTTTGATTTTAAGTGTAAGTAAGTTAAGGCATCTTCTACAGAGAACACACTTCTGCATATTTTGCTGAATTTAACACATTGAGAAAAAAATAAAACATAATGTGACCTGTGCACATTTCATATTTTATGGCACTATTTATATTAACAGACAGATTTTATGATTTTAACATATTTCCAATTTGCAAATTCCATAAAAGGAAAGAAACTGTGCAAAAAAATGCAGAAAATGCTATATTTAAGTGTGCTCCCTGTAGAGGATGTGTTACCTCTTTTTCACAAATCAGCAAAACATTAATTTGACCAGGGGTGCTCAAACTTTTGCACATGACTGTAAGTTAATCTTTACTCATTTGATGCTGATCACAAAGGTACTGATTAATTCTTTAAATAAAAAATAACTGCAACCCAACCAGCATAAGAACAAACAGCTGATTCTCATTCTTAGCTTGCAGACATTGAGGCCTTTCAGACTCATTACACAAAGTGTGACACCTAATGCTGTTAGTTATCGCATTTTTCCTCCTCAAAAAATCTGATTTTGATATTTTTTTTTCAAATATGGGTCACTCTACAGAAACGTCCACTTTTCTGTCTCTCCATAGGAGTCACTGGTGTTACTGATCCTCATTGGTGTTACACATAATAAAGGGAACACCAGAGACATTTTTAATGAACAATGCATTTTACTAATTGGCTGCTACAGAGCATCAAACCACACGTTGTCAAGATTTTTTGTTCTGCAGTAACACCAGTGACACGACTCCTGCAGACTTTCATTATATATTTTATAATATTTATTTGCCATTTGTTTTCTTTATGTCATTTAATTAATATATTCCATAGTCATGTACAGATTATTGTAATTAAAATTGCACTGACTGTAAAGACGAGCTCTTCTGTGGTCCCTGGAGTTCTAGATAATTGATTTCAAAACCAATATTGCTAAATTGAGGCTCAAGAAGGTGTAACTGTTAAAATAATATTGTTTATATAAAAATGTAAATAAATTTTAACCCTAACATGTTTTTTTTAAGTGTAATATATCTGTAAATGTCAGGGACACAAAAATGGACGTTTCTGTAGAATGACCCATGTCTTTGAACAGTACAAGTGCACCGTCAGCACTGAGGGATATTAGAACCACTGCCAAGCTTAATTACTCTTAATGTTTACAGTTACGCTAATATGGTATAAGACATGCCAGTCACAGTAAGACTCTCACCCTGGAGAGTAAACATGGCTTTTGTTTCCCTTTTAGAAGCTACAGAGATCATAAAGCACTAGATTCAAATAAACTTCTATTATTCTATGCACCAATCTATCTTTTACAGTATAAAACTAAATACATGCATGCAGGCTCTCTTGCACTCTCAGGTAAGACACCTGCTCTGGGTTCTACATCATAATGCATTATAATCATCCAGTGCCTGACCTGAAGGTTAGTGCCGCATGGACTGGATGCGTTCTTTACTTAATGAAGTGATCTTAAACTGAAGGATGAGGAAATATGGCAGACCCACAGACTCACACATCACTCATAAAGCCTGAGGCAGCTCATATCAGCTTTGATAGCTGACAATGTAGAAGCAAGCACTGGGCGGCTGAACTGTGAAAGAGAAATCACATCCCATTGGCAACTGGACATCATTCAGAACAATGACTGACTGACACATGGGCCTGTCAATAGTCTGGCTCAGAAATCAGAAGAGAAGAACCAACAGCAGCTGATTATATCAGATTTGTCAAATTAAAAGACACTAAGTTTATGTTCACATTACAGCATTTGCAGCTGTGTGCAAAAGTTTGAACACCCCAGTCAAATTCCATTTAGATTTTTTAAATAAAAATAACACATCCTCAACAGAGAACCTGTATATCTGCAGATTTTAGTGTACAGTTTCTTTTTATTTGCTTTATTTGCTTATGAGAGGTAACGGTCTTAGTCCAGTCAAATAGATGGGTAATATAGTTTTAAACTCTTATAATAAAAGAAGCTGAACAATTTTTTGTCTACTGAAAGTCGACCCATTTTTCCACAAATCTGGGCTATAAACTGTAAACAAATGGCGTCTCTTCAGTGATCTGCTCTGTAAAAATAACTTTTATAAAAAAATACAAAGATTCTAAGATTTTTGGCTTTCAGCAGTAAACTGTAAGCATATAGCAATATGTGTGATCATAAACACATGTTCTGTTAATTTGAGGGGAACTTTTACAAAAAATAAATAAATAAATAAATTAAAAATTGACATTTATTTCATGCAGTTACTGAATAATTTGCCTTACAATTTGGTCATGTAAATTCAGATGGACAAATCAAAATATACCCTGTTCAATAAGAGGTTAATGCATGGAAACGAGATCCAAATGCGTGGCAACGACTTAGTAAGGCGCATTAGGATCTCATTCCCATGCCTTACTAAGTTGTGGCCATGCATTAGGATCTCATTCCCATGCCTTACTAAGTCCTGGCCACGACTTAATTATCTTGTTCCCATGCCTTACTAAGGCGTGGCCACACATTATTTTTATTTATATGGGATGTCACCAGCGGGGCCTTAAAACTTAAACTTAAAAAATAAAACACTTTATTTCTCCTTTTGGCTCGTAGTGAAGTGCACACTGAATCTCATTATGCTTCTACAATGACAATAAAGGTGCCATAACTTTTGCACGGGACATCATTTATTTTTTCCCTGTATGTTTAACTCACCAAATAAACAGTGATTATGTTTTAAAATGTGCAGAAGTTTGTCCTCTGTAGAGGGTGTGTTCACTTATTTACACTTAGAATATCAACAAAACATCTTTCGAGCAGGGGTGCCCAAACTTTTGCATATGACTTTAAGTGGTGAAAATCTGATACTGTTGCCTGACATACAGTACTGTGCAACACCCAATAAAACTGTTTAAAACTATTTATCTTGGCAATAAGTTTGTTTTTGCCAGTAAAATGCTATTAGACTCTAAAATAAATACAAATAAACATAAATAACTCAAGTAGGTACTGAATGGTAACTGTAAACACTGGACGTCCTCAAGGAGAGATTTGGAAAGAGGTTAGACTAACACTCCCAGACAGAACAGCCGCGATGGATGGGCTATTTGTTTATTTGTATTTCGCCGTGGTCAGAAGAAAACCTGGTATTTCCAAAATGGTAACTTTACAGGAGGAGGAAAAAACATACTTTACTTTTAATGTGAGTCAATGGAACCAGACGTCTTACCGAGTAATTTTGGGCCATTACTTTTGGTCCTGTAAAATTACATACAATGTAAAGTGCAACAGGCATTTTCGGATCATGTAAAAAACTGAAAAATGTCAAAAGTGGAGATACAAGGTTTTCTTCCAACAGCAACAATTTATTCTAATTTAAGTGTTTTTTAAACAAATAAATGTTTAAAATGGCTTTAAAAATCATTTTCTCTGATGCCTTTGGCTTTCGGACAGCACTGTATATGATTCTTTGATGAAAATGATCACTATATCAGTCATCGTGATCAGGATCATCAGTGGGAGCAGCGGGGCTTTCACAAATATTTCACACTTAAACCAACAAAAGTGAACCATGAGGGCAGAAAGATCAGATCTGAATACAGCAGTAAGGCTTGTAATATCAACGAAGCATAGGGACGTCGCGTAAACAGTTGGGACACAGCCTGTGAGACCTCGCCTGTGACTACGACTCACTTTCTGGGTGTGGCTGGTTTGGCTGCTCCCTTTTCTTGACCGCCAGTGTTGCATTTATTGCACAGATCCTTCATATCCATAAGCGCCTGCTCCAGGGCCTTCACCAGCACCAGCGAAGAGGTGGCCGTACACTCCCGAAAACTCGACACGCAGAACAGGATGTGTTCGGCCTGAGGGTTATAACAGGCCCCGTAACCGTTAGGAACCACTGGACCGTAACAGCAGAACATGTCTACTGTGGTGGGGACCTACAGGAAGAGGAGAGTTTGTCACAAGCATTGTAATTGTGCAGTAAAGCCACACTAGCAGACCTGTTTATGTTCTATAGCAGTGGTCACCAACCCTTTTGGACATCTACTCTCCTGAGTTTAGGTCCAACCTGCATCTAAAATGCTCCCTCCTTCCTCACCTAAGACTAACGTATCTGATCCAGCCAGTCAAGCAACTCTGGAGATGATAAACAGCTGGAGCAGGTGTGGCAGAGACTACACTCTGCAGGAAGGCAGATCTCTATGACCAGGGTTGGTGACCTCGGTTCTATAGCAACATCCAAACTCATTCAAATGTAATCAGTAAAGATTTGGTTTAGGCAAGTCTATTTTATAGTTTATTTATATAGCACCTTTCATCAGTGCTGTCATCAAAGTGATTCAAGTGTTTGGTATAGTGTAGTGGGTAACACCTCTGCCTTCTACTCTGTAGACTGGGGTTCAATCCCTGTCTGGGTAAGCACTCTACACTATACTGATAAGAGTCCTTGGGCAAGACTCCTAACACTGCCTTCACTTACCTGTGTAAAGTGATTAAATTGTAAATAGATCTGGATGAGCATGTCTGCCATATACCGTGAATGTAAAGTGCTTTAGAAATGAGGAAATACAAAGTCATTTAAAAAGTAAAGGTGAACCGAAAAACATAACGTGAAGGAGACGGGAGCTACAAGGCTATAATAGCTAACAAGTAATGGAAGCTTATATCCTACCATTGAACACTGTGCAAACTGAAAGGGACATAAGTACATCACGCAGCTAAAACCAGTAGTGGCAGCTAAACTGTCTATTTTTTGTCCATTTTCATAGATAATAATTCAGGTAATGGGAGAAATCTGTATATTTTACATATATTTGTCTAAGAATATTGGGATGGTGTACACTTTACTGTGTTCAGTAATGTGCAAAAGTCAGAGACCACCAACACCAATCATTTACTTAGTTTTGCAGCCGTTACATATAAATTATTTAAAAAACTTTTTTTAGCTTTTTTTTTAGCTTTAGGGAAAAATCAGAAGACACAGACATCTCAGTGAATGATCTCCAATATGACAACTTCACAGGAGAACCAGAATTTTTGGGAAGTAATTTTGGGCCATTTCTTTTGGTTCATTTGTCATGAAATTTACATGCAATATAAAGGACAACAGGTGTTTTCAAATTATGTGAAAAAAAAAGAAAAATGGAAAAAATGGAGGTACGAGGTTGTTCCAACAGCAGCAATATTTATCTCTATCTATCTATCGAAGGGCCTGGGTTCGATTCCCGGCCGGACGACCAGGGTCCTTTCTGTGTGGAGTTTGCATGTTCTCCCCGTGTCTGCGTGGGTTTCCTCCGGGTACTCCGGTTTCCTCCCACAGTCCAAAGACATGCAGTCAGGCTGACTGGACATGCTAAGGTGTGAATGTGTATGTATGTCTGTCTTGCGATGGACTGGCAACCTCTCCAGGGTGTTTCCTGCCTTCCACCCAATGACTGCTGGGATAGGCTCCAGCTCCCCCCACGACCCAGAAGGATAAGCGGCTTAAAAAAATGTGTGTGTGTGTGTGTGTGTGTGTATATATATATGTATACCTATATGTATATATATATCCAGTGAGGCTTCTTAACAGCTACACATCCTTTCAGACCCATAGCTCTGAGTCGTCTTCTCACAGTGGAAGGATGGACAGAAACACCTGTGGATGATTTCAGATCTGAAGCAGCTTGATTTTCTCCTCCCTCTCAAAGACGAAAGCTGTTTATCTGATGTTTTTTTTTTCAGTTTTGGTGTCTTCCAGGTCTTCCAGGTGGTTCTTATGATTTTTATAACTTTCAATCATTTCTTAAACTCTGTTTTGGAAACTCCTTTTTTTCCTTTGACTTTCTCCTTCCTTATATAAGATTTTCTTTGATCTAATCTCCTGAAAAATTAATAACTTGTCCTTAACAGTCATTTTATTTTGACCATCAATAAAATAAATTAGGGGTGGTCGACTGTTGCACAGTGCAGCTCATGCTATGGGGCCTTCTACTCTTACCTGACTAGTGGAGAGGATGAACTGGTTGCTGAGTTGGTATGTCTCATCCGTGAAAATGTCTGGGGTTTCCATCTTCAGCTCCTTAGCAATCTCCCGAAGACCTAGCAAGTGATTGTCTATTCCCATTCCTGTAATAGCCTTATTGGAGCAAGCAGAAAGAAGAGTTATTGTCAGCGTTGTTGTTGTTGGTGTGAACAGGTTGAACACAACGACAAACAGAGAACTTATTTAGATGATGAATGTGGCTAATCCTTACCATCTTTGTGTAATCGGTCTGCGCGTCTATAGCTTTTCTCAGCCTCTCCATCTTCTCTGAATCCTAAAAGAACGAAATGAGACCCGTTCCCCAAAAGATCCATAGCATCTTCGTACACAAAATAGAACTCAAGTCAAATGCAGTCCCAGCAGTCATGCTGAAATTGATAATCGCAGCAGTAGCTCTGTTTATCATCAGACTGCTAGAGAGCAGTTTTATTGGTCTAATTTACAGATCAGTATGATTCGTCATTGCCATTAATAGACAGTGAGAGGCCATCATGTGCAGCATTACTAGCCTGCCTAGATTACACACCACACTGCATCTCAGCTGGTTTGTAATCTCTAATGTGATTAGTGGTTTGGCTTACCAGAGGAGACAGAAGCCAGGGGACCCGTTTAACAGCGCTACATGATGGACAGAATTAGAAGAGAGGCGCGGTAATAGGAGGATAAGTAAGAAAAACGAGGCACCTGTGTGGAGGCTCTCTCGTCTGTCATGGCCTTCACGAAGTCCAGAGCCTCTGGGGTTGCTGAACGGATGTTGTCCACACGGCCCTCACGGAAACGGCGGGTGGCGGCACTCTCGTAGGTAGAAGCGATTCTTCCATTGGATCTGAGGAAGAGAAAGAAGAGAGCTGCTCATGTACAACAGCTCTGCCTTAAAGAGCTGAGCTTCCATGCTGAATCTTCAACTGATGAAAAGGTGAAGAGATATGAAAGGCAGATAGTGCTGGCTTTGGAATGATAACCCTACTGAAAAATATATCATAGACACCATTTAAAGTTTCTGTTGGTTCCTGTAGCCTCAAGTCTACTTTTATCTCATGGTTTCCTAATGGGAATGTCCTACAGGAAACCTGTGATCTCTTTTGTGAATAACCTTTTTTTATTTTTAATACTAAACAGAAACAAGAAGTACAATTACAACACTAATACAAAAAAAAAGATCCTTCCGCCAAATTATAGTTCCTTAACAAGAGCTTGTTGCTACGTTAGAGTAACGAACTCCACTCACTCGCTGCTCAGTCTGCTGTAAGAGTCGCCTTTTGAAGTACGGACTGAGTCATAAACTGCCGCAATATCAAGTTTAGCTCAGTTTTGTCATTTTTTGCCAGATCAATATTGATGTTCCAGCCAGTCTGTAAAGCATCTTACAGCCCACTTAGTTTGGCTGTTTCCAGGTTGTTTAGCTGTTCTTCTGTCACAGCTGCTGACTGAAAAGCTGCTCAGTGGTGATGACAGTTTGGGAATTTAGTGTCGTCTCATCTTCAGAGTCTGACCAAATTGGCTGTAGGTCAATGTGTGTAATCTTAAAAGTATCCATTTTCTGTTTCTGCCCAAAGTAAGAAGTAAAAAGGTTCAAATGGCTTGAGCGTCTCCTACAGCTGTCAAAGTCGTTGCTTAGCAACATCGTCTCAGCGGAGTGATACAGTGTTCGTGAACTGTTGTGTGTGTATATATATATATATATATATATATATATATATATATATATATATATATATATATATATATATATATATGCCTACATACCTTTAAGAGAGTGATGACATAAAGAGGTTAATCTGCTATTCTATCCTAGCATGTATTACAGTAAAGGTACTCTATATCTCAAATTTACCTTTTTTAAACACTTTACTCATGCAAACAGTTCACTAATGTTACTAGCCAAATTTGCCCATGTTTGGATTGTTGAAGCCTTAGCATTGTGTCTTCCAGAAGTAGAGATCTCCATCATAACTATATCAAGAAAATAAAATAACCACAACCTCCAACGCTGAACCATCAGCTGCAGTCAAACCAGCAAACATAATTCTCCGTTGCGGATACTGGTGGTGTAATATACTTAGAAATTGAAATTTGGATAATAAAGTGCTGTTACAGTGGAGAAAAAAAGAAATGATGCCCCTAAACGTTCAGCCGTCAGTGCAGAAGGCTGTAGAAGTTGTGTAATTTGAAAAGTGTTGAAATTGTAGAAACCTGTGAAATTTGAAGGTAGCTTTGAATGTCTCTTTACCTGTAGAAGGCCAGCTGCAGCGCCACCTGAACATAAGCATCAGGACTCATCTTCTGCTTCTTGATGAACTCTTTTCCCATAAGCTCTGAACGTGAAAACCTCCATGTCCAAAGTTTTTCACAAGCCTAAAGCGAGGAACAAGAAAGTTTTGAGGAGTGCTGTTCTCATGAGTGTTAGACAATTTTAGTTGTTTGAAGTTACACTATGTCAGATGATTTGGAGACCTCTCTGGTGGAAATGTGTAATTGCATGCAAAAATATTTTGTAATGTTGGTTGTGCTTTGGTCTCTTTCCCTGAGCAGACGAGTCTGATGTTTGCGAGTGCATTGAAAGAGAATTCAAAGAGAACTTAGTCAAATCTTGGTGAAGGATGTGTTGTCCAAGGACGTGAGTGAATTATCTACTATTGTCATCATATCTTCATCAGTATAATGTTTATTGGAGACCTAAACATTAAGCTGGACCTTTGTTTTTGAGCTTGTGTGTGTGACGTTAATACATAGATGTATGATATGGTACAAAAATCATCTGCAAAATCTGACCAGACGCCTCTGACTTTTAAATATTTGTTTCAGGCTTTACAGGGCAATTTACAGAGCACACACCATAGTTGGTTTTTCTCCTGACTCAGTAGTGCTACTTGCAGCACAGTCAGTTTTCAGTCAGTAGAACTATTAGATCATTTTATTTTGCCTTATAAGAATATTTTACACAGCTGCTTTTTCAAAGCGATACAGTTGTGTAGTATTTTGAGTTTATTTTTTAGGTTTGGATCTTCTTTGTCAGTCCTCTAATGAACTGAATGTTGGATGGAATACATTGAAGTCAATCAACTTTACTCTCATCACCTCAATATACACTGGCATCAGATTTAGCCATTAAGTCTGATGTCTACTAGCTCTACTCAGTAACTGAGTCATTTTCCATGACGTCACATTGTGAAGGATTCTTTTTCAGTTGTAATTAGAATTTAGATGTTTTTATTAGAAAACATCTGTACAGTACATCTCACCTGTGCAGGTTTTCTGCAGAGGAGGCCAGCATGCCCTGGACCTGAGGAGAGCACCTCCAGGGGAGCCTGCGAGGATCTGGAAGCTCAGTCACACTGGAGCCCCTGCTCAGCTTACTGGGACTGCCAGTCCTGTCAGGAGAAGAGGAACAGATCTGCCGATAGGATTACGAATAATCTACATGCAGCTAAATCACGAGTGTTAAGCCTAGAGCACAACACAACAAACACTGGGTGTATGTGTGGAACCTGTGTGTGCTTGTTGGGACTCTCTAACCCTGGAGTGTCCAATATTAGACCGAGAGTGTCTGATTTTAGATGGGGGTGTCTAGTTTTAGATCAAGAGTGTCCAATTTTAGACCAGAAGTGTCCATATTTTTGACCAGTGTGTCTAGTTCTAGACCAATCGTGTCCCATTTTAGATCAGCACTGCAAAAAATGGTGTCTTGTCAAGTGAAATAATCTTAAATCTAGTTGATATATCTAATATTTTCCATTTTGAGATGGAACCTATTTCTAGACACTGTTCTACTTGTTTAAAGTAATTTTATTAAGTAAAATCTCACTATATTGGCAGATACCTTTGCTGGTTTCAAGCACGTTTCCTAAAACAAGCAAATTATCTGCCAATATAGTCACTTTAAAGAAGTAAAAAAAGTCTAGAAATAAGGAAAATAATCTTAAACTAAGATTACAACAATCTCAACAGGAGAAATATTAGATGTATTGACTCAGTTTAAGATAACTTTACTTGACAAGATTTTTTGCAGTGGGAGGTTTCAATGTTTACACCAGGCTGTCCATTTCTAGACCAGGAGTATCCAAATTTAGACTGAGGTCTCAAAAATGACACACAGGAATGTCCAATTTCAAATGTAGGAACTGTAATTTAGACCCATTTTAGACAAGGACAATTCTAGACTGTTATTCTATCATCAAATGCCAGCAACATAATGCTTGTATTAGTCTGAAAATGATTCACTGTGCTCAAGGTGCGAAGTACAGGGGGTTCTGGGGGGTCCGGGATTCCCTAGTTAACCTCGTGGACCCCCTGAATGTCTCAAAATTCTAGGGGGTCCATGAAAATAAACTTATTATGAACGTATGCTGTCCGTTAGGGACAAATAGACACTCACATACAAGCTTTTGTCTTAGACAACTAACTAGAGCTGCGGCCTTGGTCTGCATCAAATGAATGAAATGAAATGAACCTTTTTAGCCAACTGTGTCTGAACACATCGGAATTAGACCTCTGCATTTAACCCATCCGTGCAGTGAAACAGCACATACACACTAGTGAACACACACACTAGGGGGCAGTGAGCACACTTGCCCAGAGCGGTGGGCAGCCCTATCCATGGCGCCCAGGGAGCAGTTGGGGGTTAGGTGCCTTGCTCAAGGGCACTTCAGTCACGTACTGTCAGCTGAGGGGATCGAACCGGCGACCTTCCGGTCACAAGGTTGTTTCCCTAACCTCCAGCCCACGACTGCCCCTAGGTGATACTGTCCTTCATAGCCTATGCCTGGGCTACTTCTGAAAAACAATATGCTGTGACATATTTGTAAATCTGAAAACGTGTCAAATTTCACAGGAGATTGGTGGAAAGAGTGAACTGTCACTCGTTTCTCAAACCAAAGACTCTAAGGAGAGGTATAAGATCTCAGTTTATGTGTGGAAGAGCACAAATTAGAAAAGAACATTTCCAGAACAAGAACTGATAAACATTTTGTTGCCATTGAAGCATCAGCACTGCTATGTGAGTGAGTTAGCCAACACTGAAGCAACAGGCCAACATGGGAACCCCCAATTACCAGGGGGTATTTCACACACTGTGTGTGTTATAGGCTTAACTCTGACCTGCTGTCCAGTTCTCTGCTTCTCCAGTGTAATGTAAATGTTAATGCTTTCGCTGAGCATAATGTCTCTATTCAGTACAAACCACAAGCAAGGCTGTGTGAAATGCTTTGAACTGTTAAGGTTAGGTGTATTTTTACACTGTATAATTTATTGAATTTTCATATTTGTGTATTTGTGTATTATTTGTATATATACATTTTTTTTTTGTGAGGCTAGGCTCAAAAATCCAAATGCATGTCCATGTCAAATGTCAAATGTCATTACAGTTTTATGAATTTCATCATATTTTAATGAATGTACGTACTTGTATGATCTTGGTATAAGTGTTTTTATGCTCTGCGTTAGAGCTCTTTCAATATCTGAAGGATATATTTTAAATTGTTAAATGAAATCAAATAAAGTTTGCTTGTAATGTTTCTTCACTTACATGTACTTCAGCAGGTATTCGGTGCACTGGACGAGAACGATCCCCTCAAACGGTGAGTGTTCGCACACTACACCGCACACGCCGTCTTCACCAACTACAAACTGCAACAACAAGATGTTGCTGTTTAACTCAGTTTGACAGTTAAACGGTCTTCCAGGTCAAAAGTTACCCTCATCTCACACTGTTCAGGTCAGCCAATTCATAACTGAACCTCACTCAAAGATTTGAATAAGATTTTATTTGTGTATTTTAAATTGAATTAATGCCTTAATTTGACTATTAATCAAAAAACCCTGTTAATATCTCTAATTTTGATGTGGGTTTTACTGTAATAAATACTACAAGATGAGAAACAGAAAGTTTAAAGTTTAGCAGGTGTTCACTGCTTCTTGGGCCGTACCTGCATAGACTTATCGTACCAGCGGTTGGCTCCATTCTTGTCGTGGCCGCCGCCGTGTAGCATGAGTAAGGCTCTGTTGGAGTCCGTGGGCTGAACTCCAGTGGGCTCATCCAGACAGACCACACACACACATTGCTCAATCACCCCCAGTGACTCTCGGTTGACTGGGTCTGTTAATCAGATACTGCAGTCACTGTACAGTACATTGATGTAATTTCCAGTCGAAAATGAGCATTAAGTAATTTTTTTAAATATATTTAAGAGAAAATCACACAGAAGCCTGAACAACTACATTGTTTTTTTTTCTTTTTTTCAGTATTTTATGTGTCCACGCTTTACCTTTAGTACAGCTTCCATTCTTATTGGGAGACTCACTTTCAGTTTCTCAAAGAAATCCGTGGACACACCTCCAAAGTTCAGTCTTAGAAGTTGGTTTAGTATTTTCTGCTTTTTATCCTCCAAGTAATCCTAATTACATATTTCAGATTCATCTGTCTATAAAACCTCAATCTCAGTCCAGTTTTGGTGATTTTCTTCTCTTTTGTCTATTTCTCAGTGAGGTTCTTCTTGACAGCTACACATCCTTTCAGACCCACAGCGCTGAGTCGTCTTCTCACAGTGGAAGGATGGACAGAAACACCTGTGGATGTTTTCAGATCTGAAGCAGCTTGATTTTCTCCTCTCTCTCAAAGATGAAAGCTTTAAGTGCTGTTTATCTGATGGGGGCAGTTTTGGTGTCTACCAGGTCTTCCAGGTGGTTGTTATGAACCACATTTCTCTGTAGCTTTTAATCAGTTTTTGAATTTTTTTTAGAAAAAATGTAATCAGTTTTAGAAACTCCTGCTTTTTTCACTAATTTATATTTATATCCAATCCTCACAGAAATATCTCCTTTAGCCATTTTAAATGCACAATGAGAAAGAAATCTGAAGGCAGTTAAGGTGAGTTTGGGTTGCCTGTGTGTGAAGAGCTTTTATTAGGAGGACACAGCTGTAATTGATTCGTTTTAAGACTGGAAGGATGGGAGAGGTACACTGTCAGAATTAAAGGTCCTGTGCAGGTACATTTCTCGTTCATCAAGGTACAAACAATGTAAATGTTCCCTCAAAGGTACAACAGTGGTTTTAAGGTCTGATTGCTTAAATAAGTTTTTCCAGGTGAAAAGTTCGTATTTGTACCTTTTCATAACTGAATGTTTTAAAACAGAACAGTAAAATAAAAGCCTGGAGACGAGACGGGGTGTGTGGAGTCAGTACAGCTTAGAACATATCATTTCAGTGGATTATGGTTCAGTTATGTTCCCTGACTAAAGCTACTGAGGGTCCCACCCCAGTGACAAGAGGGGTCCTGCCCCAGTGACAGTTTACTATCTTTATTTCTGAGAGTGTAAATTGGCAGTATGAGCGCAAAAGTAAAGAGTGGACAGATGAAATACTGATAGGTTTGGTATTATACTTAGTGTTGGAGGCGTTTATATAATTTTCTGAAAATGATTTAATTAATTAAGTTAGTAATTTATTTATTAAATGAATAACTTTAATTAATGGATCAATAAGGTTAATTTAATTAATAACTAAGTGTTAAAGACTGATGTAAAATCTTAAATCATTCTACACTGCTACACTACGTCCTGCTTTTGAGTGCTGCAGAATAGCATTTTCTCAGCCTTTCTCTGAGCATGTGCTTAACATTTTGCCTGTCAAAGCTCCTTGTGCCACTTTAAGGTGACCTCTGACCTTTGAGCAGGGCGTCTCTAGCCTGAGCCCACTCAGTCCGTCCATCGGAGGTCAGGAGGCCGATGGGGGGAAGCCTCTCCTCTGCGTTTTCCGCCATTTTACTGATCTTGAGCAGCTGGCTCAGCACATCACTCTCGTTCAGCCTCCGGGACTTTTCCATCAGATTCAACACAAAGAACTGGGGAGATAAGCGAAGGCTCAGTTTACAGAGGACAGTCAGTAAAATCTTAAAGCTTAAACTGCTGGGGAATTATTGAGTTATTAATCTTGCAATATCGTAAAAACTCCCAAATAATGGAAAACTAAAACTAAATTTTCTCACTTTTTTGAAATAGACAGGGTTGATGTAGTGTGTAAACACTGTTAAAGTGTTCAAATAACATTCACCTCCAGTCAATACAGTCTATATATGGAAACTAAGCTGCAAAAACAGTCCATTTTGAATTCATTCATTTCTTGTGATGTCACAAAAACCAACACAATTAGATCCATCAACCTATCCAGCTCACAGCAAGCAATTCAGCCCCACCTATTGACTCTGAAGTCCGGACTGCTTTTTGAATCAGGCACAACACAGGATAGACAATTAGAACAGAGCTCACTCACATACACCGATCAGACATAACATTATGACCACCTCCTTGTTTCTGCTGGAGTTTTTAAACACCGTGTCCACTCACTGTCCATTCTATTAGACACTCCTACCTTGTCAGTCCACCTTGTAGATGTAGAGTCAGAGATGATAGCTCATCTGCTGCAGCGCAGTTTGTGTTGGTCATCCTCTAGTCCTTCATCAGTGGTCACAGGACGCTGCCCACAGGACGCTTTTGGCTGGATATTTTTGGTTGGTGGACTATTCTCAGTCCAGCAGCGACACTGAGGTGTTTAAAACCTCCAGCAGCACTGCTGTGTCTGATCCACTCAGACCAGCGCAACACACACTAACACACCACCTATATGCACCTATATAGTAAGTGGAGCTGATAAAATGGACAGTGAGCATAGAAACAAGGTCATAATGTTATGCCTGATTGGTGTATGTACATGATAAAATACAAGAAAAATGCAGGATTTTGTACCTACTGTGAATTATTTAGTAATTACTACACTGTAAAAATGAGACGTCTGCTCAACTTAAAATGATATAGTAACTGATTACATGGCTTTTCTTGAATTGACTCAATTTGATGACACCAGAGTCAAAAATTCTCCCAGCTACTGTTTCTCGGTCTGCATCTCAGTTAGATAAACAGAACTGAATTTGAGTTTTTTACTCAATTTCCCCTCTAGCTGACACTCCTTCTATCCCACAGTCCCATCTGGCATATTTTCCTCTTGGTCTTCCAGATATGGACAGCTATGCCATTACTGGGATTCAAACTCACAATCTCCTGAGTGGTGCAGTGGACTAAGCCATCATCCCAACAGGAGGTTGTGAGTTTGAACCCCAGTGATGCCACAGCCATCCGTAAGTGAGTACCCAAGAGGAAAAATGTCTAGCAGGATTGTGTGATGGAAAGAGTCCTGGCTGGTGGGGATGTTGAGTATAAAAACCAGGTTCTTTTTATTTACCAAACTGATGCAGAACTAAAAAATGAAGAGAACTCTTGACTCAACTAAGAAGTTTGAGTTGTGTGAACTCCCGTGTCCTCAAGTTGAGTCAACTCAGGAAAAGCCATGTAATCAGTTGCTCTATCATTTTGAGTTGAGCTGACCTCTCATTTTAACAGCGTATGCATTTTTTAGTAACTCTTATGAGACCAATATGTTAGTTATGTAGTGATGTAGACACTGAGATACTGAATTGACTGGGGTTTGACAGCAGTGAGTGAACCGAGCCAGGATTTTGTTCCAAATTAGGCAGTTCTACTGTTCCAAACTCAGTCCCAGAAATCCCCTTAACGTATCTACTAACCAGTCTCAGACCACAAAAATAAATATGAAAAAAAAAGAAAACTGGGCAAACCTTTGCTTCATCACTTACGATTACAGGCCTACTGTCTGCCTTTGTAAAAAACTAGCCTGTTGTTTAAAAGAGCTTGGGTGAAAATGCTCAGAATATTATGATACTGTTTCTTCTTGATGCTTCTGCTTTGCCACATTATCTGCATCTCTCAGAGCTAAATGAAATTAATCTGCTTGAAAACATACAATTACTGTGTGTAATTTCCTGTGAGGGATTAAGAGGGACTGTTCGAGGAGCCGTCTGGAATGGATCCTTCAGTAAAGCCCACCGAGAGAGAGCTGTTGTGCGAGGGTGGCTGTGGTAAACACTGCCAGCTTTGGCGGTCCCAGGCCCAGACGCTGGTGCTTCCAACTTTCCAGGCTGCCAGACAAAGTGGCAGATCCAATCAGAAATAATCAAGTTAGCCGGCTGCATCTCCACAGGGAAGGGCTCGTTAGCGGCAGATAGACTGTTCCGGAATCATTTCCAGGTACTAGACCCTCGCTCTACAACCAGCGCTGATATTTCCACATGATCAACATGGTGGGAAGCCCGAAAGATGTCCTTTGCACTTAAACACAGGCATCGGAATAAGTGTACTGGTAAATTCATGAAGTTATATTTCAGCAATAAATCTAATGCACACAATCGTCCTCTTACTATAGATGAACCTGATTAGCCAAGACAGCCAAGACAAGCTTACTCCTTTGAGCTGGACAATGAAATGGACAAGAGTACAGATAAAATTCAGGCTTCAAGATGACTGCTAATAGGGGAGTGTGGGAAACAACCTAACGTGGGGCACAATTTAACATGAATTTTTATGCTGTTAAAGAAGGTCAAGCAGCGCGAGCTTCTGGCCACATTACCACATTTCCTAGCTGCGGTCTCCCACCAAAATTCAGAGTGATTCGTCACCGTTTGAAAGAGATCTGCTCCAAAGAGTGTTTCTGGGCATGTAAGTAATTTTTTTCAACACGTGTTTTTTTCAGTTACTGAGCTGTTTAATCACAAAATCCAACCTTATATGACTGTAATCACTGTCTTGTTGCCTATAATGTAGCACTTTGAAGCAGCTGACAAGCTCACAGCAAGCACTAACTGGGCTTAAGTACAGCCTCCGTACTGCGGGGTTAGTTCTTACGTGGTGTTACAACCAAACCACAACTAAATTTTGTCTTTTCGTTCTATGTTTACACAGATTTAATGATGAAAAAGAGAAATCATCTAAAAACACAAAGTGATTTTCTTCTACTTTATTAGGATCTTTCAGATGTCAGTATTTTGGTTTTAAATAAGTATATTAATGAAATTGACATTAGCAGTTGGTAAAGCTGTAGTTATTCAGAAACAATGTTCCATATTTTACTGATGTGTGATGTTTTTATTTGCTGTCCTTCACTGGACAAAAATAAATTTGTCCTTGTTTGACACACAGAATCATGTCAGTTTTCATATATAATTTGATGTGTGTGTATCTGTCTATTAATGTGTCTGTCTTATAGATGATAATATATAATGCAGTCTGATTGGAAAATATATTTGTTTTTTACAACATAGAATTATACTGAATTAACTTTGTTTGGACCAATTCATCAGACGTTTCTTGCAGGTGTTAAACTGACCCTTTCTCAGTTACAGTGAACCCACCAATGGGGTACATTGCACTTCCCATTGTTTTGGATGGACTTGTACATGAACGGTAGGAGCTAGAAACAAAGTTCAAGTGTTGGTTTGTAGCAGAGATGTTTATGTTGCCTGTGTACAAATATGATTATTCCAACTTAAATATTTTTTAAATTATTCAACAAAAACCAAAATGTGTCCTGTTCTCCCCTACTATTTTTAGCTATGCTGTGCATTTTTATTTATTTGTCCATCCATAATATCAAACAACACAGTGTCAGAAACCATATAAGGAAGTCTGTTTGAGGTTACTTAACAGCTCTTATTGGTGATGTAATGGAGCTTGGTGAGGTTTTCTTCACCCAGAGAAGTAGAATTGGCTAAACTGCTGTTGTTACCAAAGACAGAGAAAAACATCCTTAAGTACCTTTAGGTTCTGTTGCTTCCAATCTTGACCAGCAAGCAAAAACCCATAAACAATGGAGCTTATGGTACTTTACTGATAGTCAATGGAAAAAAGCATAGTTCCAGTTTTCTGGTGCCAAAGGTTTTGGTGCAATGGAGATTACTTTAAGCTCGGCACAGTTTGAGGGAGGTGTGATGATTTAGACAATGCTAATGGTGTATATGACCTTCCATTACTTGTCAGCTACATTAGTCTAATACCTTCAGTACAAAAGAAGCAAAATTCAGACACCGAACTTATCACTGTTTTTGGAAGAAAACCTTGTATCTCCAAAATGATAACTTTTCAGGGGAAGGAAAAAACCTACTTTACTTTTAATGTAAGTCAATGGAACCAGAATTTTTACCAAGTCATTTTTGGCTGTTTCTTTTGGTCCATTCTTAATGAAATTTACATACAATGCAAAGGGTAACATGTATTTTCAAATTATGTCAAAAACTGAAAAAAGACAAAAACTGAGATACAAGGTTTTCTTCCGACCGCAGCGATATCGTACTTGACCGACTAAACTAAGAGAAAAGGCAAAACTGTGTAACTTTGTATTTTCATTAACACTGGGCCAAATTAACACCCCTGAGGATCTCATATAACCCCCATCACAACACAGTAGTCTTTACCAGTCAGGTCAGCTGTATAGTTGTACCAGTGAAGGTTACAGCAAATAGCCTTGCCAGGATTTGATGCCTTGCAGTGGGAGGGTTTCATATCATCGCTCATGAATGTTATTAGCTCTGAAGATCAATATCTCTGCTCTCAAAAGTGGTACAGTAAGCTGAATGGCTCATCAGCACGGACTGAGGCTTAATTGATGTCGTTTTGTATTTGTGAGCTTGCCGAGCTCCTGCCTGGTTTTGCCTAAGATTATCTTAAGTTGGGTTTCTCCAGAAGCACAAGTATCCATTAGAAGCTGACCACAGGTGGTTTAGGAGCAGATTTTCCACCGAAAGTTCCATGTGCACTCAAGTTCATTTCCCTTCTCATCTTTTATGCACGCTTTGTTCATTCTGCCTAAGACCGCAGGCTCGCTTAGCCAGAATCCCCATTTCTGGTCGGTTTGAAACTCATGGATCCAGTGGTGAACCATTACTTTGAGGCGTTTTGGGCCATAAATGGGATAAAAAAAGAAAAAAAAACACCCCTACAATAATGCTAACTTCCGCTAGCTTCTCTGATTTATTTTTGGGAAAATATATATATATATATATATATATGGGACATGTATCTGAAATGCATTCCAAACACTAAAATCTATTTCAGAATATAGTGCCATATTAACCAAATATATTTAATTTTTTATATACATATATATATATATATATATATATATATATATATATATATATATATATATATATATATATATATATATGGGACAATGAGTTGCTTTCATGCACTGATTTCTGATAGCAACTTCCACTTAATCTTCAGATCAATCAGAAAAAATCTGAGTGACAGATCATGCTCATTCTATTATTTCTAGAATTTGGTAAATGTTCACACCTCCTTTAAAGGTACAGTGTAAAAACACTGTGAACCACTAATCTTAAAAGAGCATGACACAAAGGCAGTCCAGCTTCTAGTGAGGTGAGTGTAAAGGACCATGCTGGAGATTATAATAATGAGGTCTCACCTGGTTTTTACAGGGCCACTATAATGTGACCAGGGTCTTGTGTTTTGTTTGCTCCTGCGCTGCTCTGGGTGATCAGTGAGTCCTGCTTGAGTCCTGGACGCCTGTACGATGTGAACAGACGGTAGTATTGCTCCATGCACAGCTCGGTTCCAGCCTGCTGCCCACGGGCGTAGTCCGGCGGCAGGGACCTCCTGATCAGACACACTCTTATCAGGTAGGTGTCAGCAGTGTTTTACTAAGGAGGGGGGTTTTCTCAAAAGCTCTGCAGCACTAAGTATGATACAGTTTGATATGCTTGGCACATAATGGACAAAAATACAGGCAAAATTCAAAAGCTGAGCAATGTCCATTTTATATGTAGCAGTTTGTCAGTTTACAGTGTCCGAAACCACACAATCAAGTCTAACTTAACCCGTTTCAGACAAGTGTGTGAAGATCTAGGCATGTAGTTAGCGGCATGCTAATCGGTGGGGTATAAGCTTCCAACACTTGTTAGCTACACTCTTAGAAAAGGATGGTTCTTCAGCGTTCTTTAGTAAATAGAAATTGTTCCATATATTCTATATAGAACAAGTTCATGCTTAAATGGTCCTTTCTATGGTTCTTCAGACTGATGGAGAATGTGTTGCATATGGTTTATATACAGAACCTTTTTGAAAATGGTTCTATATAGCACCAAAAAGGGTTCTTCTATTGTTACAAGCTTGACATCATAACCCTTAATGATGTTTTATAGAACTATACACAGCACATTCTCCATCAACCTGAAGAATAATTTCAAAATGCAAAGAAATATTTTAGCATGAAATAGTTCTATATAGAACTTATGGTTCTAAAAAGAACCATTACCTTTACTAAGAAGGAGAAACATCTTTTTTAACCATCCTATTCAATATTTAACATCTCTAAATAAAAGATTGGCAGTATTTTTGCTTTATATTTAATTATTTTTCCTAATTTAATGGGAACAATTTAGTAAACATAAAATTAACATGATAGTGATTTCAAGTTTCTGCACACATTCTGTTGTTAGCTGTACAACAACAACAACAACAACAACAACAACAACAACAACAACAACAACAACAACAACAACAACAACAACAACAGGCGGCATGGTGGTGCAGTGGGTAGCACTGTCGCCTCACAGCAAGAATGGCCTGGGTTCGATTCCCGGCCAGGTGACCAGGGTCGTTTCTGTGTGGAGTTTGCATGTTCTCCCCGTGTCTGCGTGGGTTTCCTCCGGGTACTCCGGTTTCCTCCCACAGTCCAAAGACATGCAGTCAGGCCAATTGGATGTGCTAAAATTGCCCCTAGGTGTGAATGTGTGTGTGACTGTGTATGTCTGTCTGTCTGCCCTGCGACGGACTGGCGACCTGTCCAGGGTGTATCCTGCCTTCCGCCCAATGACAGCTGGGATAGGCTACAGCACCCCACGCGACCCAGAAGGATAAGCGGTTTAGATTATGTAAGTATAATAATAATGTAACATACAAAATATAAAAATTTGACAAACATTTGTTTTTGGTTGATTTAGGCGCAATTTTTTAGTCTTATTAAAAATTATAAAATTCCCTCTGCTTTAGGGTCGTAACCATGCCTGTAGTAGTGCAAGACCCAACGATAGTTCACAACACATGGTGCAGGGAAAAAACATAATTCCTATTAGAACTTTGATATTTCCTGGACATTTAAACTACAACGATAAAAGTTGCTGGTAAATTTGAGGATAACAGGACGGCTAAGCATGTAAGTTAGTGTTGTAGCTTCAATGCAAACATGTCTTGGCTGATACATTTGGGGTATGATGTGTAATTTGATTGTTAGATTATTATCGCTCAGCTTTTAATTAACTTACAATTGGCATAGACACATGAGGAAGAACTTACACATCCAGTATAGCTTTGTACTCCATCACACCCGTAATGAGATGGGCTGCAAATCTGAAAAAGAAAAGGAAATACAACAGAACTATTACCTGAATAGTTGAATAAGTGCGTCATGAAGTCTTCATAAACCACTTTGTAAATCGGGGATTGACCAAGGCATCCCATACAGCAGGAGTATATATCTTTATATATGTACATTAACATGAGGAAATATATGTACATATCTTTTATTTGTTTGTTATATACATATATGTAAATTGAAAAATGCAATGATGTGCAAATCATTTAATCCCTGTATTTAATTGACAATAGTATAGAGACAACGTATCCAATGTCGAAACTCTCCTCTGCTCCCCTCTGCTATCTTCGCCTCCCCTCTCCTCTCCTCTTTACTCCTCTCCTCTCTGCTGCTCTCCTCTCCACTCTCTTCTCCATTGCTCTCCTCTCCTCTCCTCTTTACTCCTCTCCTTACCTCTCTGCTGCTCTCCTCTCCACTCTCTTCTCCATTGCTCTCCTCTCCTCTCCTCTTTACTCCTCTCCTCCTCTCCTCTCCTCTTTACTCCTCTCCTCTTCACTCCACTGCTCTCCTCTCCACTCTCTTCTCCATTGCTCTCCTCTCCTCTCCTCTCCTCTCCTCTCCTCTCCTCTCCATTCTCTTCTCCATTGCTCTCCTCTCCTCTCCTCTCCTCTCTGCTGCTCTCCTCTCCACTCTCTTCTCCATTGCTCTCCTCTCCTCTCCTCTCCTCTCCTCTCCTCTCCTCTCCTCTCCTCTCCTCTCCTCTCCTCTTGCCTCCTCTCCACTTCTCTACTTTCTCCAATCTGAGCATCTTCAGCCTGTAATTGAATTACTTTCTCATTTCTGAGCCACAACAGGAGCTAACAGTGTGTGTGTGTGTGTGTGTGTGTGTGTGTGTGTGTGTGTGTGTGAGAGAGAGAGAGAGAGAGAGAGAACAAATGACAATGAGTGACGTAGTAGAATCAGTGGCGGAACTGCTGCAGTAGCTCTGGGGCCTTTCAAATCTTTACTGGCTCTTCAGATACTGACACGACTGTACACAGCTGTCTCACAGAAAGATCCAGTTTCTTACTAACATTCATCACCAGTTATCTTCCCTCAACACTACACAGACAGAACTGATGTCCGTTTATCTTCATCTTATTCATTAAACAGCTCATCTATTTTCAAACGTGATAGAGTGATTATTTATATCTTTAAAATCTTAAATTAGAAGAATCAAACATAAACATTTAGTGAGTACTGTTTTTTTTTTCATTAGAAATATATATATTTTTTTGTTTTAAGTAAAAAGCAGATAAAATGTATTTGTTAAAATCAAATATAAAAATTTTCTGATTTCTTTACAGCCAAATTAGCGGGTGGTTGATCTTTCCTAGCCTCATTTTTTGACCAGAAGCTCACATTGTGAGGGCTAAATGAACACAGGAAAGACGTTAGCACATTAACAGAACCTTTTATTAGCCAAAGTCACAATAAATAAATATTACCAGCCGTTCTTAAGAAGCAAGTTCTTCTTAAGACCCATTTACACAGTTTTTATGTCGATTCTGACTCACCAATGTTCTTTCTTACTAACTGACGATTTGGGTGGTGGATCATTCTCAGCACTGCAGTAACACTGACGTGGTGGTGGTGTGTTAGTGTGTGTTGTGCTGGTCTGAGTGGATCAGACACAGCAGTGCTGCTGGAGGTTTTAAACACCTCAGTGTCACTGCTGGACTGAGAATAGTCCACCAACCAAAAATATCCAGACAACAGCGTCCTGTGGGCAGCGTCCTGTGACCACTGATGAAGGACTAGAGGATGACCAACACAAACTGTGCAGCAGCAGATGAGCTATCGTCTCTGACTTCACATCTACAAGGTCGACTGACAAGGTAGGAGTGTCTAATAGAGTGGACAGTGAGTGGACACAGTGTTTAAAAACTCCAACAGCACTGCTGTGTCTGATCCACTCGTACCAGCACAACACACACTAACACACCACCACCACATCAGTGTTACTGCAGCGCTGAGAATGATCCACCACCCAAATAGTACCTGCTCTGTGAGGGTCTATGGGGGTCCTGACCACTGAAGAACAGGGTAAAAGGGGGCTAACAAAGTATGCAGAGAAACAGATGGACTACAGTCTGTAACTGTAGAACTACAAAGTGCACCTATATAGTAAGTGGAGCTGATAAAATGGACAATGAGCGTAGAAACAAGGAGGTGGTCATAATGTTATGCCTGATTGGTGTAGATGGTGAAAGAGTTAGAAAATTGTTTTTATCTTGTGCTGAATAAAGTCAAAATCACTGGGTTTTCCCAAAGATTCTGACTCACCAGTGTTTTCTTATTTGGGATTTCTTCTTAGGTAAGAACTGAATCTACACGCTGAAGAGCACAAATGAGTGAACAGTTCTGCACCTTAAGAACACGTCATGAATCTGACGTAGACTTTTTCTTAGGATCTTTCTCAAAAACACACCTAAGAACAAACTCGGGAAGATCTTGGTGAACGAGGCCCATTATTATTTGCTTTTTAATGAATCATTTAAATATTTAAACAACATGAATTAAATAAAGTGCTATACTGAAAGTAGGACCCTTAACAGGTGGTGTGGTTAAGCATGTTTTTTGCAGTACACAAGCACATGTGGTGGATTTGTCTGTGTCTTTTTCAATTCTTTGTGTTTTCTGTTAAAGTGGGTTTCTATGACCTCCGTAAGGCAGAGCGGTGAACCTTCTTTGCCCTTTGAGAAACAGAGTGGTGGACAGTTTGAACATTTGAGTAAAATAATTCCAGCTTTAGTTAAAACCTCATAAGACAGCTGAATATTTGAATAAAGTGAACACAGGCCTGGCAAGGCTTTATAAAACTGTTTAAACATTAAAATCTTGGTCTCAGTGAACTTTTTTATGGATCTGTGCAATGGATGGAAATAAGGGGAGTGTTTTAGGATTTGATAGAGCAATTTAGCCCAAAGAGAATAACTTTTCTCATACTTTTAGACAAAATTGGATAAGGTCCACAATCCCTATGCAGATTAGACATGTGGGTAGCCAATGAGATCATGGTATCACAGAAGTAATGGTTCCCAAATAAAGCGAAAGGTGCTGTAACCCCTTAACAGACGATGGGCCCAAAGTTTTATTACACACTTCTATAAGAATAACTCAACTAGTTTGCACAGAAGTCCCTGTGGTTGCTGAACAATAAGCCTTAGTAGGTAATGAGCCTGTGATTTTAAGGGGTTAATTGGGAGGGGTAAAGGAGGAGTTAGACTAGGGGTTGGCAACCCAAATGTTAAGAAGAGCCATTTTGTCCTTTCAACAAAAATTAAACCACTTTGGGAGCCACAACATTTTATGTCCATTTTTTCATCTTGGCTGTGAATATGCCTCAGTATGTGCTGATGTTCTAGAATAGGCTAAAAAAAAATTATATAAACAAAAACGCAGATTTACTTTGCTCTGCTTTAAGCTTCAGCTCAGCTATAGCCGCTTTTCTCGCATCTCTGGCAGGAAAATTTTCGCAAAAGTAGAACAGTTTCTTGTAAAATGTCTCTCAACGTTTGTTTTTCGAGGCTGAATTCAGCTTCTCATTCACCAGCTTCTTGTTCAAATGTCCCCGTTCCGCCTTAAATGATGCCTGACGTGCCAGAACTGCTGCACTATTTAAGGTGGAACGGGAAAATTTGAACAAGAAGCTGGAGAATGAGAAGCGACTTCAGCCTTGTGAATTTTTATTGCTTGACAGTTTCTCATTGCAGATTAAACGTATCAGAAAACCAGCTGGAGTGATTATAAATGCAAATAAGTTCTCTTGTCACCAAATGATCAATGTTCGTCTTAAATCTTTTAGATTGTTGTCTGGGTTGCTATGGTGACCAGCAGTCCATGTGCCAACCTTCAGGGTTAAAGGGTGAATTAGCAGTTCTACATTAACTCCAGAGTTTAAGACCGTTTAGTGTTAAAACTGTGTTGAACGATCAGCAGAGCTTTATTTTACTGTAAAGGAGGATTATTTTATTTTTACCTACTAATCTAATTCTGCTGTGGAGCCGCAACAGGGCAGTAAAAGAGCCCCATGTTGCCGATCCCTGAGTTAGACGAACCCCTCCTTCACTCCAAATATGTATAAAAATAGGAACAATCCTTTGTGTGTTCAGTTGCTCTTGAGAACGACTCAGATTAACACTGTTTTGGTAAAAGCCTTAATCTTCAAATAAATTGAATGTTATTTCTGCCACTCAGGGATCCCTTTGAAATTATTTTACTTTTTATTTGGATGTAAGCAGCTTTGGCAAAACACGACACACACTCAGCTCTCATTTTCACAATATTTATCTTTCCACTTCAGTTCATTCAGTTCTGCTCACTTATTTCTTAATGTTCCTCACGTTTTCCAGTCAGACTGTTTCAGTCAGTGAATATTATTCAGTAAATGAAGCACTCAAACTGAAATTGCCCCCCACACCTGCTAACCTCGTCCTCTGTCCTTTCATTAACCCTCCGTGTCCTCTTCAGACCCCTTATTAAACCCCCTACACAGATGCACAGAGTCTCTCAGGGCTGCTTAGGCCTGTCGCTCCTGATCGAATCAGCGTGTTTGTTAGTGTGTTAGAGCTGGAGACAGGCGCTCCTGCAGCTCCTCACTCAGAGTTATGAGCCGACAGACGCTAATGATGACTTACTGCACTGAGTGCTGCGTAATGTTTCCTCACCAGCCGAACGGAGCACAGGCCTTTTAATCACATACAAACAGAGTTACAGCACAAGCCTAGCTCTCTCTACCTCCCTCTCTCTCTTTATATATATATATGCATACATATATATATATATATACATTTATACATTTCATTCTAGCACTGTCTTTCACTCTCTTTCTCTGTTTCTTTATCTCTCTCTCTCTCTGTCTCTACCTCACTTTTATCTTTTTGTCTTTCTCTTTCTGTCATTTACTGTCTCTCTTTCTGTCCCTCTTTCACTTCTCTTTATTTGTTCTCTTTTTCTAGTCTCCTCTCTCTCACACACTCTCTCTCTCTCTCGCTCTCTCAGCTCGTTCTTCTTTCTATTTTTCCATTCTCTCTCTCTCTCTCTCTCTCTCTCTCTCTCTTTCACTTTCTTTCTGTATCTCTTTTACTCTATCATTCATTTTTGTTGTTGTTCTCTCCTTCTTCCTCTTTGTTTGTTCTCTTTCTAGTCCTCCCCTTTTTTATTTACTAGTTCCTTTCTCTCTCTCTCTCTCTCTCTCTCTCTCTCTCTCTCTCTCTCTCTTTCTCTTTTTGTCTCTTATTTCTCTCTATTTCTCTCTCTCTTTCATTCTATCACTCTCTTTATCTCTCTCTGTTTCTTTATCTCTCTCTCGGCCTGAGGTGGTGTTTATTGTGTTTGCTGAAAGCATCTCTTCATTTTTGCTCAGTAGCCTTCATGTATAAAATGCCCTGAGAGTTTTCCTTCATCTGAAAGGGCAGAAGCAGGAAGGAAGTTCTGCTATCGGACTTACAGACGGGTTTCATTAGATAAAGAAATCAAACAATCGATCTGTGTCCGCATCACTCAGCCTGAATGTTTTGTCTTGTTCATGTCATCCAGCACACTAATAATAATAATAATAATAATAATAATAATAACTAACAAAAGTAACACACATATTAACAATGATGACTACATAATCTCCTCAAGGCATTAAAAATAAATAAACAATAAAATTAACTAACTAACTAAAGGGACACTCCACCAAAATAAAACATGTATACATGCTTCCTCACCTCCTACAGCGGTGCTACAGTGTTCTCTAGACTGAGAGTTTCCAGTGTAAAGATAGGAAATTCCCCCCTTCTAATGATGTATCTTGAAGGTGGGAGCAACTTTTGACAGGGGTGGATTTTTTTTGGAGGGGGGGGGGCATTGGGCGGGGGGCTGTTTGATTTTTGTACTTCTCTTTCTTACTAACTGACGAATGCAGGAGGAAGCCGGACAGCTTACGTTCTTACTGTAGCCTTAACTGTGGTAACTGTCTTCAAATCATCACTACAATGAAGACAATGGATCACAAAAACAACAGAAATGACTCGTCAAACGAGAAGGACAACAAGCTAACAGCTAAAATTAGAAAGGTAGTCGGCGTTCTAGATATCATTTATGTTGAAAGAGTCAGAAACTCGTTTCTTGCTTTTATCTTGTGCTGAATAAAGATACAATCACTGGGCCTCATACACCAACCATTCTTAGGAAGAAATTACGTCTTAAACCCACTTACGCAGTTTTCTCGAAGACTCCGACTCACCAGTGTTCTCTTATGTGGGATTTGTTCTTAGGTAAGAACAGAATCTACACACACTCAAGAGCTCGAAGGTGAGAACAGTTCTGGGTTTTAAAATACATCATGAATCTGACGTGGACTTTTTTTCAGGACCTTTCTCAAGAACACATTTAAGAAAAAAACTTTTGCTATATAGAACCCTTTCAACAAGGTTCCATATAGAACCACATACACCACATTCTCCATCAATCTAAAGAACAATTTCACAATGCAAAGAAGGGTTCTTTGAGTGTTCATGGTTCTATATAGAACCATTTTCTTTACTAAAGAACTCGGTTTTTGCATAACACCACAAATCGTCCCCTTGGAATTATGAAGTTCCATCTGACATTTTCGTCAAATTTGAGTTGTCAAATTCTTATTCTGTGACTTCTTAACATTATGTGAGGTGTTTTTTAAGCTGTATGTATTTTTGGACTCTTTATCTAGAAAACAAAAAGGTTCTGTCTCCAAAGTCAAACTCTAATTTAGTCCTGTAAGGTTCTATCTGTGAGCCAATCAGCACTTCGAATACACAAAAGAGGACCAATCAGGTTCTGCTTTGTCATGTCGCCGCTGCGCTCAGTGACTGTGGGAAAAAGTTTATAAAACTTTATGAAACATGAAAACATGTTGTTGAAACTCTGCCTGTCTTCTTACAGCTCTGTAAAAAGTCTTACTGTCTTAAAGTTTTATAAACGCAAAGTCTTAAAGATAATTAAATAGTAAACATTTGAATCAATGGGGTCTAAATTACAACATAAACTTTAATTTCATTCATTCATCCATCTTTTCTTTTTCTTCTTTCTCTGAAAATCAGACATTTTGGTTCATTAGAGTCACATTTCTGATATAAAACAAAACCTCATACAGCCTTCAGACTGACCTGCTACACTGACCTGCTGGGACAGTTTATTACAGTAGCTGGTTTCTGTCTAAACTAAAGGAAACTTTAATGGTTCCTACCTAAAACTGACCTCTGCACTGGACAGAATATTTAGCACTGACCTTTATACTTAGTCTGCAATGCAAATTGAGAGAATAAACTGTTTGTGTATCTTGAAAATCGTTGCTTCTTTTCAAGTTTTGTCAGATAGAAACTTGGTTCCAAGCAGAAAGTGGGTTGTTAGGATTATAAGGTTCTCTCTGCTTTTGACCTGTTCCAAAAAATCCTTTTACAAATCTGATAGGATTTTGATTTTGCACATTTAGAATAAATTTAGGGTGTCTGTCATTGTCATGTATGAAAGAGACGTGTTCAACATATCAGTTTTGCTGTTTGGAATACAAAATCTTTGAAGCTGAATATCTCAAAACTGCTCAGAACGTAAACAGAACCTTTTAATTCCAAGGGGATGAAATAGCATATTAAACTCTAGTTTTAGCTCATGCCCCTTGAAATGAAGCCAGTATCAACAGGAGTGAGAGGGTCAAAGTGTTGAACAAAGAGGCTGGAGAGCAGATACGAACCAGCTGAACACAAAATCACACATCACTGTGTCTCATTAGCCTTCAGTTCCTTTACGACCTACCTGAGTGAGTCCTCTCGGCCCCTGAAGCTCTGTTTGGGAAACACCAGGACAGGGCTGGAGTTCACGGGAAGAGCCAGTCTGTTGTTCAGGTACATATCCTCCAACCAGTAATCATAAACCTGAGGGAGACGCACAGGAAAGGGAGCGGTTCAGTCTACAGCAGCTGGATTTGGCCAAAGATAAACAGGCATAAATCAGCCTGGATTAGATAAGGCAGTGGTGTCTTATTTAAAATGTGTTCTCATGCCATGTTGTAAGGAAAACATCAGCAGAGGGAGATGTAAGAAAGTGAGAAGTGTCTGTGGGTTTGAATCGTCGAGAGCTGCTGTCTGTCGTCCCTTTCGGCTGAACGCAGCGATGTTTGTCAACTGCCTGATTGATCGCTGCCGGTTAAATATATGAGTGCATTTTTTAATAGCTGTGTACAGCTGAACTGAGCTAATGTTGGTTAAATGCGGTTTACTCCAGCAATCTTGGGGAACGGCATCAAAAAGAAAAATTACAGTCAGTCCTGCTGACAGGAGGAAATCAGGAGCACAGCACTGTAAACCAAGAGCACTGTCTGCTTTTTCTCCTGAGTTTTCTATGGATCACTTATTACTTGTTTTCCCTCTTTCTGTAATCTGGGCAGTTGCTTATCAACCATTGTTACTGTTTTAATAAAGATTAAGTGACCCTTATTAGTCCCACAATGGGGAAATTTCACCCATCCGTGCAGTGAAATACCACCACATACACACTAGTGAACACACACACTAAGGGGCAGTAAGCACACTTGCCCGGAGTGGTGGGCAGCCCTATCCACAGCGCCCAGGGAGCAGTTGGGGGTTAGGTGTCTTGCTCAAAGGCACTTCAGTCACGTACTGTCGGCTCAGGGGATTAAGCCGGCGACCTTTCGGTCACAGGGCTGGTTCCCTAACATCCAGCCCACGACTGCCCCCCTATTAATTAGTTATTCTATTAATTATGGAATTATACACCGATCAGGCATAACATTATGACCACCTCCTTGTTTCTACGCTCATTGTCCATTTTATCAGCTCCACTTACTATATAGGTGCACTTTGTAGTTCTACAGTTACAGACTGTAGTCCATCTGTTTCTCTGCATACTTTGTTAGCCCCCTTTTACCCTGTTCTTCAGTGGTCAGGACCCCCATGGACCCTCACAGAGCAGGTACTATTTGGGTGGTGGATCATTCTCAGCACTGCAGTAACACTGACGTGGTGGTGGTGTGTTAGTGTGTGTTGCGCTGGTCTGAGTGGATCAGACACAGCAGTGCTGCTGGAGTTTTTAAACACCTCAGTGTCACTGCTGGACTGAGAATAGTCCACCAACCAAAAATATCCAGCGAACAGCGTCCTGTGGGCAGCGCCCTGTGACCACTGATGAAGGACTAGAGGATGACCAACACAAACTGTGCAGCAGCAGATGAGCTATCGTCTCTGACTCTACATCTACAAGGTGGACCGACAAGGCAGGAGTGTCTAATAGAGTGGACAGTGAGTGGACACAGTGTTTAAATGGACAATGAGTGTAGAACAAGGAGGTGGTCATAATGTTATGCCTGATCGGTGTACTGTAAATGGTTCAAGATATTAATTTTATTTTGGTGACCTATTAAGTCCTAATATGAGCAAGCTAATTTGCATAGTTACAGCTGCTAGGCTATGAAGGCCCAACTGAGTGAACTAATCTGCTATAGCGCCACCCTGAGACAGACTAGTGCTACTGCTCTAGTTAGATAAGAACATCAAAGACAGAAGCTCTCTGGTTGTGGGTGAGGCACTGATACAATGAGTTTCCCCTAATTTGTATTTGAGCGTTTATTTTAACCTAACGAAAGCATAATGTCATGATAAGTTACGTTTCTTCATTCAGGGGGTCCAGGACACCCCAGGACCCCCTGTATTTTGCACCTTGGGTTTAATCTATCTATCTGCTCTCACTGTCGTAAGAAAACGCTGTACTTTTGAAATGGTAACTTGTTGAGTGAAGGGAAAAATGTAATATCTACATTATATTTAGAGCAGAAGCTACTGCATTCCTTAGAAATAAAAATGGTGATATAAATATAACATATTAATATAAATGACTGACATAAACGGTGCAATCTTTTGACTCAACATTTATGCACCCTAAAATGTTGGATTACACTAATTGGCTGTTTGAATATTAGGAGAGTGACCGGCACTTTGTGCAGTCTTGAGCGGTCTGTCTCTGATCACTGAAGTGACAGGGTGGAGCTTTCCTAAATTCCTTGTTGTTTTGTTTACCTTTATTTTCTTCATCTGTAGCTTATTTAACAGGAGTTCTGTTTGTTTGTTACAACGTTATTTTTGTTTTGTTACTCTCACCACAATGGTGCTCTGAGTTTCTGTGAACCAGCTCATCCTGTAATGTTATATTAACAGACGTTTGGTGACCGTTGTCTTTACAGTCTTAATGGCCTGATAAACTTTACTACACTGACTGTTCTCTTGAAACTATTTAACCGTTTGTATGAAGGCTCAGCAGTTTCCTCAGGTGCTGTACTTTAGAAATACAGGGCTCCAGGAAAAACTGTATAAATACAGTAATCAATTGTATAATAATAATAATAATAATAATAATAATAATAACAATAATAATAATGCAATACGAATATTGTAAAAAAAACAGTAAATTAGTGGAGAAACGGCTGACAGTAAATTACTGTAATTTACCGTATTTAAACATATTTACCCAGTTTTCTGTCTTCTCTCTCCTCTCCAACAACTTCTTCTGCAGTATCTCTCCTGTTCCGCCTGGTTTGCCAAATCTATCCACAATGGTCTTGGTCTTCTGGAACCGGGCCTCAGGGACCAGGAGTTTAACACATCTCAGGTACGTGTCCAGCGTCTGCTTCAGGTCTGGTACAGGCACTTTGGGCAGGACCTACAGAACGACAGAGCTGAGACTGTAAAACTGGATTCATTTGGTTTATAAGGCGAGTCGTGGTACTGAACTAGAGTGTAAAGGTTGAAAATCCTTTTGAATTTTCCCCTCCTGAACTGCAAACACCTCAAACGCCTCCGGTTTCAGAACCAGTCCTAACTGACCATCTCAGATTTGCTTTAGACTTTCAGGATGAAACAATAGATTCATTTAGTGGTAGTTGTTTCCAGGGTAACACTTAGGCCCAATCCCATTTCACCCCTCACCCCTACCACTTACCCCTTAGCCCTCCGTTTTGCGTGTTCACGTCTAGGGGTAGGGTGTCCTGATTTTGTTGAGATAGAGGGGTAGGGCGAAGTGTTAGGGCTACATGGCTCTCTGAATGGAGGTTTTTCAGAGACACTCCAAACAGAGTGTTAGGAGGAAAAAAAGAAAAAACGGCAAGATGGCTGAACAAGAGACCACAGAAACCCACAAATGTGAGAATTTTCTCTGTTATAAAATCACGATAACCACTGTATTATCTTAGTTTAATGTCGTTTCAGTGTATTGTGGTCGTTTTCTTCATAACAAGCATAAGAAATCACTTATTGTATGCTAATGGTTTGGTAGCTAGCTAGCTAAATTTCCCGTTCCACCTTAAATAGTCTGGCAGTTCTGATGCCTGAAGCGCCAGAATGTAACTGCTGCTCCATTTAAGGTGGAACGGGAAAATTCAAACAAGAATCTGGTAAATATCTGACTTCAGCTTCATATCACTGAAGAATTAGTGGTGGGTGATAATAAATAATTGCCCCCATCTTTGAAGGCATATGATGCCCTAAATGTAACTAAAGCCCAGCAGCGAGGAGCTGAACTTTACCCTCCTCTGCTGTCACTGCAGACTGGCAGGGTCGCCTACAGAGCAGCGCTGGTAGCTGTTAATGAAGTGATGCTCTTTTTTATTTGAGGGTCCCATTTCAGAGGGGAAGATTTCAACCACTACTCTGTAACTCAGTTCCAGGAGGCAAAGTGATACTTGATAACAAGGGGTAGGGGTAAAAATAAGAAATGGGATTGAGCCTTTATATGGATAGTCGCTTTAGATGCTTTGTAGATACTTAATTTACTTTCAAGCTACATTCAGCTAAATATCTACTAAATGAACTATAATTTTCTTTAACTCTAAACCTGCTCTAACCCTAATTAACTTAACCTCAGCACAAAACCTAAACCCAACCCTCACCCTGGTCCAAATCCTAACCCTGATCCAAATCCTAACTCCAACCCCACCACTGTTTACAATCAACTGAGTTAAACAGATAACTTGTTAACAATTTAAACATCTGTAGATAATCTATAGGGGACTATAGTGGACTGTCCAAATACTTGCACAAACACACGTAAACAAAATCTTACGGACAGACTATGATCAGATACACCACTCAGAAGAGTTTAGTAACCTTATTGCAACATGGAAAAAAGCTATTTGCTTTTTTTAAAATGAGTTGTCTTAGTTTTTATAGATCTGTGACGCCTCCCAGAAGGAAGTGGCTGGAAAAGATGGTTCGCTGGATGAGAAGAATCTGTAATTATTTTCTTTGCTTGCTTAAGGGTGCACTGAGTATAAATAGAGTCAACTGAAGGAAGAGCTATTCCAATTATCTTTGAAGCTTTAACAAAAATACCTTGCAATTTATTCCACGTTTCAGTATCTGTATATTCTTATCAAGCTGTAATAGAGATTGTCTGAAGAAGAGCAACCTTTGTGGAGATTTTTTGATCAGAATGAATTCTAATTCAAAGAATCACTATGTAAGTTTCCAAAAAAGTTCAAGATTTTGCAACAGATACTGATATTAACTGGAGTTTTTATGGTCCATTTTTTACTGTAATCCACAATGAACTCTATTGTTTTTGATGTATTAAGCTGGAGGTCATTGTTAGTACGTCATGGTACTGATCAGTGTCATTGTGCCCAGTAGATAAAGTCTATAACTGGTTTCTTCATTGGTTTCTTAGTTAAAAAAGTGGGCCTGGCCTTTAATTTTAATGCCTTAAAATGAATGTATCTAAAAAAAATGATCATCTCTGATAAGGCCTTACTTTTGAAGATTGGATGCTGCATTTGTCAGGGGTTGTTCTTTGGATTAAGATGTATTTAACCCTTGAACTGGGCTGCCGGTTCCAGGCTTTCTTTTCAAAAGGGCTGTTCTTCTTTTCACAAGCAATATATGCAGCCGTCTAGGGTTCTTTTTGTCTCTTTCTGTCATTCATTTATGCTAATTATGATATTGACAAAAAATGTCTAATGATAACTGTGCTTTTATGATAACTTCCAACCAAGACTCAGAAATGAGGCACACGCCACTACAACAGATTTTAATTTCATTTATTCGTATTTATTTATTTAATGATAAGTAAAATTTATTTATATAGGATATTTAGTAGTAAATCACTGTTACATTTTGGTTACCTTAACATTTACAGTCTACAGGCACCCCTGGTCAAATTACATACACATAAAATGTGGCCTGTGTTAAATGTATGGCATATTTTATGTTTATGTTTTATATAAGTGGAAATTATGGAGTAAAAGTTTCTGAAAAATGCCATGTTTAAGCTTGTTTACATATACATTTGTGGCATTTGGCAGACGTTCTTATCCAGAGTGGCTTACAATTTGATCATTTTATACAGGTAGGCGAAGGTAGTGTTAGGAGTCTTGCCCAAGGACTCTTGTTGGTATAGTGTAGGGAGCTTATCCTGGCAGGGATTGAACCCCAATCTACAGCGTAGAAGGCAGCGGTGGTACGTACTACACTACTCCAACCACCAACCAAGCTTGTTCCCTATAGTGTTCGCTCATTTTCACTTAGAAAATCAACAGAACGTGCTATTAGACCCGACCTGTTCATACTTCCGCAAACAGCTGTATTAAACCATTTTTTCCTAGTTTCTCTAAAACGGAGCATTTCACATCAAACCTCTCTGATTGACTTTGTTTACATCTCAACCATTGCACTATGCAGACATTTTGAGAAATGGGCAGAATTTCCCCTTTAACCTGTACACCCTTCCTTGTGATTGTGATTGGTTCATCTTGTAGAAGATGATACAGAAGGCTTTACTGTACATATTCACTATCCATGATGTGTCAGTCCTGGTATTGTGGAAATGCCCATTTCCTCAGGCTTTGGAGGACACGGTGTTCTCAGTCTTCTCATGGCAAAATGGTGAAATTTTCTAACACCAGTGGATCAGTCCTGGAATGCTGGAGTCTGCGCTCATGTCCTCGGGCCTCGGAGCATTAATCAGACGGCGTAATTGTTCAGCATCTCTCTGAAGTTTCACTGTGTTTTTCCGAGCTCTTCTCAATAATTCATGCGAATGGCTTAAAGACATATGGAGCGAGGATTCTGAAAAACCTTCTGAGACAGGAAGGGCTCACTTACCCCTAGGTTGCAGAATGCTATCTTGATTAGTAAAATGCAAATGATAAATGTACCAAAGTGCCATCAAAAGCCACCCGTCTATTAAAACGGTGCTATTTTTGCAGGAACATCTGAGATTAATTCTTTAGCCCTTGAAAGAACAGCTTGGATTATCCCTTTATTGTGAACAGGCTGATTTGGCTGATCACAGATTGATCATTCCTTCAGTTTTCATATGCAATCTTAAGCCTAAAAGATGTGTCAGGATAACACAGACTAAATTAAAATGTGCAACTATTTTCTTTGGATGAGCATACCAGTGTTTTCCAATCCTATTTAACCCCTTAATAAGCCATGGGCCCGTTGGCAGACCCAAAGTTTTATTACACACTTCTATAACCTAAGAATAGCTCCATTAGTTTGCATGGAAGTCCCTGTAGTTACTGAATAATAAGCCTTTGTATGAAATAAACCTGGATTGTTAAAGGGGTTAAAGCAAAATTCCATCGATTTCTGCATAAGTAAATGGTTGAGATGTAAACAGAGTCATTCAGAGTGGTTTGCTGTGAAATGCTCTGTTCTAGAAACTTACAGAGTCAGAATTGTTCACAGTGGTGGTGATAGGAACTAGATGTCCACCTCTAAAAGCTCCCTCACAGAAAGTTACTACATGAAATGGTTATGAATTCACTGCTAATGCCTGAGACATTGTTTCATGATAGTGTTGAGATGGTACTTTTATAACCCATTAAGGGCAGAAAGGTACAGGAAGGGTGCTGTAAGGCAACGTCCCAAAAGAAAACTGTATTTTTTCAGATTTATTACTATTTTACCTTATATATAGCATTACATATAAAAAACACATAGCACACGTGTAGGTTCTCTGGTGGTTTTTGGATAATTAATAAAATGTCTATATTTGACATTGTCTATTTTTTGACATTGTGACTCCTGGTTCCTATCACCACCACTGTAAAGAGATCTGAGTCAGTAAATTTCTCTACAATTAAGCACTTTAAACCAAACCAATCTGAATGAGTTTATTTACATCTCAACCACTGAATTATGCAGAATGTTTTGAGAAATTGGTGGAACGTCATGGTAATGATCTGGTGAACTGAGTCAGGTGAGCAGCCTGGGCTAAATCAACAAGCGTATCCAAAGGAGATGAAAGAAGACTGTGGACCACGACAAACCAGTGATTTAAACAGCCAAGGACATCTTTCAGTACCATGGACAAGGCCATTCATACATCACCACTGCAGCACTCTGAGACCTTTCAGACGCCACAGGGACAAAAACACGATGTATGACACGTATGATCGTTTCTCACTCGACAATAGGAGGAAAGAAATATGAGTATACAGTCTATGACAATAACAAGCCTCCAATTATTAAGGCTATCAATGCAAATGATTGAGCTGATCTCATAATAATAATAATAACAATAATAATAATAATAATAATAATAATAATAATACATTATTATTATTATTATTATTATTATTATTATTATTATTAGAGTAGTTGTTGATATTATTTTTTATCATTAGTAGTAGTATAGCATTTTTATTATCATTACCATCATCATTAATATTGTTATTATTAATAGTGGCTGTGGTAATATTGGTAGTTTCATCATCATTATTGTTGGTGTTGTTGATGATGATGATGATGATGATGATGATGATTAAGATGATGACATTACTATTGTTACTATTATCATCATAAGTAGTAATGGGATAGCATTATTATTATTATTATTATTATTATTATTATTATTTATGCGATGGTGATATTATTACACTTATCATCATTAGTTGTAATAGTATGCACTGTAATCATCATCATTATTAGTAGTATCATCGTTAAAGGTAGTAGCAAGCTTATTATTATTATTAGTATTATTATTATTATTTATATGATGGTGATATTACTCTCATCACTATTAGTAATGTATAGTAGTAATATTACAGCATTATTATCATCATCATTATTAGTAGTATCATTATTAAAGGCAGTAGTAAGTTTATTATTATCAATACTAGTATTAGAATTATTAGTAGCACTATTATTGTTACAATTATTGGTGATATTACTCTCATCGTCGTCATTAGTAGTAATATTATAGCGTTATTATCATCACCATTAGTAGTAGTGTCATTTTTAAGGGTAGTGGTAGGTTTATTATTATCATTATTATTGTTATTATTATTATTATTATTAATAGTAGTAGTATAGTGGTATAGCAGTATAAATGGCTTACATTGCTGTCTCTGCGGCCTTTGGCTGGTTCTCTCTCCAGTACTGGCATCCTCTCTCTCTCTCTCTCTCTCTCTCCTCCGTTCCGGCTGGTCGAGCAAGTCTGAAAAGCCCCAACACACATCACACACATCAGAGCTGCACGCGGCGATTCACAGATTCGCATACATTTCCATCAGTCAGTCTCAGTTATCGGAGTTGTGTTTTACTTCTGGTCGCTGTAAAGAGCTTTGAGGTAAGTGATGATGCAGGCCTCGCTTTATTTAAACAGCTGAGCCTGAAAAAGGCAGGAGGCAAGACGAGGATCTAAGACTTTTCTTTTCTTTTCTTTTCTTTTCTTTTCTTTTCTTTATCTGAAAAGCTACGTTTTCCTGAATGAGCTTAATTCATTTGTATTAACTCTTAAACTCACCCTGTGACCAACTAATAGCGAGCATTTACCAAAGAGTACAAACTAATCTAGCAAGCCAGCTCATCTCCTTCATTCCACAGAAAACAATCAAACACAGGCTGCTTCATCAAAGCAGCTGCTGAAAGAGTCAGTCTCGGAGTAACTTACCTGTGGAGCTGCAGTTCAAGCTGGTCAGAAGTTTACTGAAGCAGACCAGGGCTCGCAGTGTCCAGCATCCATCCCTCCGTCTTTAGTGTCCGTCTCTCCGCTCTCAGCATCCCTCAGCACTCAGCATCCATCCCCGCATCTCTCTCTCTCTCTCTCTCTCTCTCTCTCTCTCTCTCTCTCTCTCTCTCTCTCTCTCTCCTCGGAGCTTCACGTGTTTCCAAGCGAGCGAAAGTGTTGAAGGTGCGTGTCCTCCGGCACAAACTCCTCCCATCTGCCTCCATTCGTGGACCGTGCTGTGAGTAACAGCCCATTTCATATCAAGTGAAGGACGAGATGTGTGGACGAAGAAACGAGCCGAGGAGACAGTGACTCACTCTTTAAACTGCGTGTTAAAGCATCTACGTTTAGTTAAACTCGGTCAAATTCAAACGGATTTAAACCAGTTCAAACTAAATCACACTCAAACCAATTTAAAACTGTTTAAACTCACACCTAACCCGATCTAAACCCGTTTAAACTCAACCAAACCCAAACCTAAACCAATCTAAACCCATTTAAACTCAATCAAACCTAAACCAGTCTAAACCCATTTCAGCTAAATCAAACCCAAACCTAAAACAATCTAAACCCATTTAAACTAAACTAAACCCAAACCTAAACCAATCTAAACCCATTTGTACTCAATGAAACCCAAACCAATCTTATCCAATTTCAACTAAACCAAGTTTAAACCTATTTAAACTAAACCAAACCCAAACCTATCTGGTTTAAACGCATTTAACTTAAAATAAACCCAGACCTAACCAGCTTAAACCAAAGTGAGCAAAACCCAAACCTAACCCATCTGAACCATTTACCCTCAGCCGAACCTGAACCTAAACCCGTCTAAACCCATTTAACCACTCAAACTCAAATCTATCCGAACTCAGCTTGACTTTCTCAAAACCATCCAAACTTACCAAAACCAGTTTAAAGCCCTGAAAAACCATTTCACCACACTGTAACCCAGCCCAGTCCGAACCTCACCTACCTCTCCTCAAACCCAGCTAAAGCGCCTTCAGCTCGTAATGCTGTGTCTACGCTGCTGTGGGTCTGTGATGTTGGTGCGTGTATCTGTCTCACTTTATTATCGCGCGCATTTATTGACAACACCCAGAAAAAATAGTTCTTCGAGGGTTCTTTAGTGAAGACAGGAGTTACACAGAGAACCATGAACACTCACTGAACCAGACAGACGCTGAAAATGAGAGTGCATGTCGCAAATTGTTCTTTAAAGAACCTTTTTAAAAAACTGTTCTTACCTTTTTTTGGGGTAATGTGAAGAGTGTACAGTAAAGACTGACCACACTCTGGTTCTCTCTCTCAGACACACTTCAAAACATCAGGCAACAGATATTTTTTAATGTATAATTTGCTTATTTTTTTCCAATATTCCACTTCCCCTCAGATTCAGGTCATGAGCTGAATGAGAAATACATGGAAAAAAATGTTTTAATTTATTTTGGAAGCTTAAGCTTCATTCATTTCTAAAAAAAAATGATGAAGAAGAAAAATATCTGTCTGTCTGTCTGTCTATTTATTTATTTATTTATTTATTTATTTATTTAACCCTGTCGCTGTGCATTTCACCCACAAAACACGGACACCAGCTTGAGTTTTGAACCACTTTTTATTATCAAAACTATCATCGTTCAAATGAGAATGTATCTGTTCCGTTTTGGTCTGACGTCAACACCTTATACATCACACAAGTCTTTACAATTCAGTGTCGCTTTATTCACACACTCACACTCACACACACACACACACACACACACACACACACACACACGTGGACACAATCAAAATAGACACACAGATTCACATCAATTTACAAATTCCTACATATGTACACGAATAATATTACAGTATTTAAAAGGTAGCATCTTCCAATAAACTAAACGTGTTTACATTTGAATATTCAATTACATTTATTTCAAACAATAAAGAAAAGACTCAGTTCCTCAAAACGAAAAATAAATAACATTTGCTTATATGGAAATATAGACTTGTAGCTTTTTTTTTAAATCTTCTTTCGTTTCGGTATATTTGACTGTACAACAGAACTAACGCGCTTTTCTAAACACAGCGGCTGTTTGGCTCCCGCGATGCTCTGCGGTACAGAGTCGGCAGTGAACGAACTCCAGTGAACCCAGATCAGCTCAGTGAGTTCAGCTCGGTGTGGGAGATTTTTACTTGTCTGGAAGGCGAAGCAGGACACAGGCAGGGTGGAGTCAGATGAAATGGGACATCAGTGCGTTTGGTCAGAAGTTTGGTCATAGCTGTGGCTTTATTAAGTCTACCTTAATATATATGCACATGTCATGATGGGGTGGACAACGTGTGCTCAGTTCAGTGTGATGTGCTGTTTTGGGTCATATGGGTGACAAAGCAATTGGTTTACGTTTCTAATGTGGTTATCACAATAACAGCACTTCCTTTTGCGTAATTAGAAGGAATACATTAGTAAGCAGAAGCTTTCTTTACCTGATGTCCCACAAAAGCTGAGGTCCTACCTGCGTATGGATACAGTCACACATACTCATGAGTGGATTGTATAGCTCGGCATGATTGGCAACTCGTCTGGGGTTTGTTTGTTTGTTTGTTTGTTTGTTTTGGAATGAAACTAGCCGCTAAATGCACTCAGGTCCTGATGACTCCTCCTCGGACTGAGACCTGGAGCTGGCGATCATTGCGTCCAGTCCGCTTCCATCTACAGGGAGTGGGGTGGTGGTGGTGGCCCTGGTGTTTGTGCTGATTTTAGGGGTCTTGGGGGTCTTGGTGTTGGCAGTGTTTGTGTTGTTGGTGTTGGTGTTGTTGGCAGTGTAGGTGTTGGGGGTGCTGGTGCTGTACGTGTTGGCATTGGCAGGGTACGTGTTGTAAGTCTCGCTGTTGGCAGTGTTGGTGTCCGCGCAGAGCCCCTTCCTCTTCGCCCTGGGCTCCTCCATCCTGATGGCGTCGTAAAGCCCCGCACCCCCGTCCTCCTCTTCCTCATCCAGCAGTATGCGCCTCTCCGAGCGCGAGGGCTTGACCTGGCACACGCGCCGCAGCGCCAGCAGGGCAGGCGCGTAGAGCACGTTGGCGAGGCCCATGCCCAGGTTGAGCTGCGCGAAGCCCATGGTGTGCACGATGTTGCCGGCCACCACGGGCCCCAGCGCGTAGGCCACGGAGTACGAGATGTCCGCGATGGCGTAGACGCTGCCGTAGACGGAGGCGTGGCGCACGTCCACGAGGAAGGCGAGAGTGGGCAGCAGCGCCGTGTCCACGAGCGCGATCCCAAAGCAGATGCCACACAGTGGCAACATCAGCTGCGCGAAGGTTTTGCAGGCGGGGACCACGCACGAGCTGGCGCCGATGATCAGCATGCCCACGGCGCCGTAGAACCACTGCATGCTCGGGTAGCGCGCGGCCAGCTTCACGGTCACATAGACGCCCAGCACGTGTGGGAAGAAGGAAGGCAGCCACGCCATGCCAATCTGCCACTTGGTGGCGCGCATGGTGACCTCCATCCAGCCGGCGATAGTGGGCTCGAGGAAGGCCAGTGGAATGTTGCAGACGGTCAGTGCGCCGGCCACCACGGCGATGTAAGGGTCCATGATCAGGCGGTGGAGAGGCGCACCGGCCGGCACGTTCTGGCGCGCGGTGCGGTTTGAAAACGGCTTTACCACGGCGAGCAGCAGGCAGCCGTCTGCCAGGCACACGCACGCGAGAACCACGAACGGCACGCGCTTGCCGGCGAGCTCGTACAGAATCCCGCCGAAGGGCGGAGCCACCAGGCTGCCAAAGGAGATGAAAGCGAGCGCGAGGCCGAGCGCGCGGCTGCGTTCTGCCTCCTCATCGCCGTAGCGATCGGCGATCATGGCGATTCCCGAAGTGTCCGCGAACGCCGAGCCCAAACCCTGCAGGCTGCGCGCGGCGAACAGCGTGCCATAGCTCTCGGCGAACGCGAAGACGCACGTGGACAGGAACATAACTGTGAGGCCGATGAGTAAGGGCACGTCGTAGCCCACGCGGTCGATGAACGGTCCGGAGAGGGGGTTCACCGCGAGCTGCAGAATGGCCTTGGAGGCGAAAAGCACGCCGATTTTAACGTCCAGGTTGACCGGCGCAATCGTCGGCCCCGCGCCTGTGCCATTTCCGCGCGCCTGCGCCTGCGCTTTGGCCTCCGCCTCTGCCTCGCTCTCCAGCCCAGCCAGATAGTCCGGGATGATGGGCACGATCACCATGTACAGCATGTTGTCCAACAGCAGCGCCACGCACACGATCACCAGGATCACCGTCCTCTGCCTTTTTGGGTCCCGCATGGCCTCGCGCACCTTCGTCGCCACTCCGTTGCTGCTGGACTCCATCGCGTCTCACTGTCCGCGCTCAACAAAGTGAAACTTTCCTCGAATCTCGGGCTCTCGTCCCCGTTTCTGGACGCTTCTGGCGCGCGCTTTTGCGCGCTTTCGGTTTGCCAAAGTGTCTCTCGCTCGCTCGCTCGCTGTTCAGTCTCGCGCCTTCGCCTCTCATCCCGCTCGGGGCTGAGGAGGCTGATGATGCTGATGAGCTCGTGCGGTCCTCTCTCTCTCTCTCTCTCTCTCTCTCTCTCTCTCTCTCTCTCTCTCCTTCTCAGCAGATGCAACTCTCTCTCGCGCGTCTTTCCTTCTCCATCTTTTACGCACCAGCGCGTAAAAAGCTGTGGCACTCCGGACCGGGTGGGTCTCTCTCTCTCTCTCTCTCTCTCTCTCTCTCTCTCTCTCTCTCTCTCTCTGTGTTTTCTCGGCGCGTGCGCGCATCACGCCTACGTCAATGTGTGCCCTTCCCTCCCCCCTTTTCCAGAGCCGTTGGCACGAATGATCTTGTGTGTTTGTTTGTTTGTTTCTCTCTCTCTCTCTCTCTCTCTCTCGCTCTCTCTCTCTCTCTCTCTCTCTCTCTCTCTCTCTCTCTCCCCATCTTCCTCTCCAAGGGTCAGTGACGCACGGCGTCCTGAGTCTAAAAACGGACGTGCACTGACCCAGAGTGGGGGCGGTCGAGGGTGTGACGCGCAAAAACAGGAAGAAAAAATAGAAACAACAGTGTAAAGAACATTAATCACAGCGCATCTGACCAAAACCTGAGACTCTATTAGTTTCATTCAGAAAAAAAAGAATGACTCATGCTCATAAAAAGCTGAAGACTCGCGAGTTAAAACTGTTTATAGATGAAGTCTCCTTGCAGAACATGGAGGCAATGTTTCTCACTGCGTCTTCTTGATCGTTTTAATTCCACTTAATATTAATAATTCACTTTCCAGTGGTCTGAAAGTGCATAAATGCGCTCTGTAAACCTCGCCACGCCTCGTTTTGTCGTAATGGCTCTAGAACCGTGTGTTCTGTTCGAGTATGTGACCGATATAAGTGGCTTTCCAGTAGATTCACAGCCTATTATTGCTTTTGCGCATTTAACTTGTCCTGGGCAACTTGTCCATTTCCTTGTGTGAACTGAATATAAAATGCCTCTATAAAAGCTCTGCTGTGGTTTACTGTAGATAATTTCTTAATGTAATTTAGAAACAATTATAACAATTATAGCACCAAATATAATGTCTTGTACATCTGTAATACGAATGGAATGACTTAATAATGAATACCCAGCAATATGACAATGTAATACCCATAAACCCAAAATCAGTAACACCAATATAACACCTTAAGGACATCTTAAGGTGTTATATTGGTGTTACTGATTAATATATATATATATATATATATATATATATATATATATATGAATTATTAATATTTTATATTTACACTGATCAGGCATAACATTATGAACCATGTTTCTATGCTCACTGTCCATTTGTTAACAATGAGTGTTAGTGTGTTAGTGTGTGTTGTGCTGGTCTGAGTGGATCAGACACAGCAGTGCTGCTGGAGGTTTTACACAGTTAACACTGTGTCCACTCACTGTCCACTCTATTAGACACTCCTACCTGGTCAGCCCACCTTGTAGATGTAAAGTCAGAGACGATAGCTCATCTGCTGCAGCGCAGTTTGTGTTGGTCATCCTCTAGTCCTTCATCAGTGGTCACAGGACGCTGTTGTCTGGATATTTTTGGTTGGTGGACTGTTCTCAGTCCAGCAGTGACACTGAGGTGTTTAAAACCTCCAGCAGCACTGCTGTGTCTGATCCACTCAGACCAGCGCAACACACACAAACACACCACCACCACCTTAGTGTTACTGCAGTGCTGAGAATGATCCACCACCCAAATAGTACCTGCTCTGTGAGGGTCCACGGGGGTCCTGACCACTGAAGAACAGGGTAAAAGGGGGCTAACAAAGTATGCAGAGAAACAGATGGACTACAGTCTGTAACTGTAGAACTACAAAGTGCACCTATATAGTAAGTGGAGCTGATAAAATGGACAATGAGCGTAGAAACAAGGAGGTGGTCATAATGTTATGCCTGATCGGTGTATATATAATCCCACTAATGCTTATATACCAATACCAGTAACACGTTTCAGTCATAATGTTAAACAAATATAACCTAATCACAACAATGTCTCCAGTAAAAGCGCGTTTGCAGAAGCAGAGTTGAGCTTCAGCACCACAGTGAAGGACAGCGACCACGGAGAGACTTAACTGACCAAAACTCACCATCACGACTCAGATGAGTTTAAAATCAGTGAGAAAATGAACCTGTTCGTCTGATCTCCTGGCATAAAGTACTTCAAACCATTTTTAAAGGTTTTAAGTTAAAGCTGCTTCCATTTTAAACCTGGTGGCAGGGAAATAAACAACAATAAACAACTGAGTAAGAAGCCTCAGAGCTGAAATGCTGTGTGGGTTGTTGGTAAATGCGTCCTCAGGGCAGCAGAGCAGTGCAGCGCTGGATTAAAACCTTTCAAACGAGCTGCTGCCTTTTCTTAAACGCCACGACACTGCCATCTAGCGGAAAACGTAGGTTAACGCGCAAATCTGCTGGACTTGTTCATTTATTTAGTATTTTGTTTCATTCATGCTCTCAGCTTTTATACAGCACCATACATTTGGATACATATACACATAATGTATAGACCCAATAAACAACAACAACAACAAAAACGGTTATTTAGTAAGAAAGTTACATTTTGTGTTCAGTACTTTAAGCTAAGCTATAAAGTAAATGTATATATTTTTTTTAAAGTAATGTATAAGTGTCATTCTACACAAACGTCCATTTTTGTGTCCCTAGTGTTTACAGATATATTACACTGTTAGGGTTACAACTTATTTATATTTTAATATGAAACAATAAGTTATTTTAACAGTTACACCTTCTTGTGCCTCAATTTAGCAATATTGGTTTTTAAATCAATCATATAGAATTCCAAGCACCACAGAAGTGGTTGTCCTCACAGTCATGTGTGAAGGGTGAGGTGTTTGCTAAATAACACATTTTTCTGCAATTTTAACTACAATTATCTATACATGACTATGGAATTAAATGACATGAAGAAAACAAATGGCAAACAAATTTTATAAAATATATAATGAAAGTTGTTGTCCCCAGGAGTCGTGTCACTGGTGTTACCACGGAACAACAAATCTCTTATTTTGAAATAAAAGTCACACTGATGACATCACTTGACTTCCTTTTACCTGTTTTCTGAGGATCTATGAAGAAAAGCACATGGTGAGTCCACTGTGTCTTTCAGTTATCAGAGATTTTCTCTTTTAGCTCATGATTTCATATGAAGCTTTTAGCTGAAGTCACTGGTGCGACCGACTTTATTCTGAGGTAATTGTGAAAAAATAGATTACAAATGGATTAAATTACATATTTTAGTGGATATTCCATGATTGACAACATGTGGTTTGATGCTCTGTAGCAGCCGTTTAGTAAAATGCATTGTTCATTAAAATGTCTCTGGTGTTTCCTTTTTTATGTGCAACACCAATGAGTATCAGTAACACCAGTGACTCCAGTGGATAGATAGAAAACACATTTAGAGTGACCCATAAACTAAATATACAAGTAAATTTGCACATTTGATAAAGTCATTGCTATGGTATCCCAAGTGGTTGCTAAGGTGCTGTTAGGCTGATTCTATAATGTCCCAGGTGGTTGCTAAGGTGTTGCTAAGCCATTGCTATGGTATCCCAGGTTGAGGCTAAGGTGTTGTTTGGCCATTGCTATGATATTCCAGGTGGTTCCTAAGCAGTTGCTATGGTATCAACAGAGGTTGTTAAGGTGTTGCTAGGCTATTGCTGTGGTATCCCAGGTGTTTGCTAAGGTGCTGCTAGGCTATTGCTGTGGTATACCAGGTGTTTGCTAAGCAGCTGCTAGGCTATTGGTGTGGTATCCCAGGTGTTTGCTAAAGTGATGCTAGGCTATTGCTATGATATTCCAGGTGTTTGCTAAGGAGTTGCTAGGCTATTGCTGTGGTATCCCAGGTGTTTACTAAGGTGTTGCTAGGCTATTGCTGTGGTATCCCAGGTGTTTGCTAAGGTGTTGCTAGGCTGTTGCTCCTTCCTTCTTGTTCACAGTCTTGAGGTTGAAACTTGCCTGTTGTTGCTCTAAAGGGCTTCATTCTTGCTTCTGCTACTACTTGCCTGGTCTATTGCAATGCATTGTATTCCTGACTTTTCCTGTACTAGTTTTACTTTTGTCAGATTAATTGGCAAGTATGTGCTTTTACTCCCTGTGACATCACTAACTGGGTGTGGCCAGAGCCACAACATGCCTGAAAGTTGAAACCTTGACAGAGGTTGTTAAGGTGTTGCTAGGCTATTGCTGTGGTATCCCAGGTGTTTGCTAAGCAGTTGCTAGGCTATTGCTGTGGTATCCCAGGAGTTTGCTAAGGTGTTGCTAGGCTGTTGTTGTGGTATCCCAGGTGTTTACTAAGGTGTTGCTAGGCTATTGCTGTGGCATCCCAGGTGTTTGCTAAGGAGTTGCTAGGCTATTGCTGTGGCATCCCAGGTGTTTGCTAAGGAGTTGCTAGGCTATTGCTGTGGTATCCCAGGTGTTTCCTAAGGAGTTGCTAGGCTATTGCTGTGGTATCCCAGGTGTATCCCAGGTGTTTGCAGGAGACTTTTCCTGTACTAGTTTTACTTTTGTCAGATTAATTGGCAAGTATGTGCTTTTACTCCCTGTGACATCACTAACTGGGTGTGGCCAGAGCCACAACATGCCTGAAAGTTGAAACCTTGACAGCAGTGTAGTGCTGTACTCTTAAAAAAGACTGCATTATATTTGAATCCAGAATAGCAGATTTTGAATGTAAAAGTACACAAAAATATAAAACTAATAAGATTTACCTTAAAAAATACAAAGAAAAAAAAACATTCAATTGTTAATATGGACATAAAGCTTTATATAATGTGCTACATATTTAATTACATATAATTATGTAAAATTAGTCATTTTACATGAATTTGTATGTAATTTTTAAAAAGTAGACAAATACAGTATAAAAAATGTAGTATTTTTTCCATTAAAAATATAAGAAATAAGTGTAATTTGTCACTATTGGCATAATCCTTAAATAACAATTGGGTTGTTAAATTACAGATATTGTCTGTAATTTTACAGAGTTATGAATACAATTAAAAAAACTACTAACTAGTACAGAAAACTATTATAAAAATGTAGTTATTTTCTGTAAAATAAGAACTTTTCTTTACAGTATTCTCCTCCCTGTTGTATTCTCTCTCTCTCTCCTTCTTGTTCTGGTTCTCCTCTCTTCTGCTCCCTGTTGTATTCCCTCTCTTTCTCCTTCTTGTTCTGGTTCTCCTCTCTTCTGCTCCCTGTTGTATTCCCTCTCTTTCTCCTTCTTGTTCTGGTTCTCCTCTCTTATGCTCCCTGTTGTATTCCCTCTCTTTCTCCTTCTTGTTTTGATTCTCTTCTCTTTTCCTCCCTGTTGTATTCTCTCTCTTTCTCCTTCTTGTTCTGATTCTCTTCTCTTCTCCTCCATTGTATTCCCTCTCTTTCTCCTTCTTGTTCTGATTCTCCTCTCTTCTGCTCCCTGTTGTATTCCCTCTCTTTCTCCTTCTTGTTCTGGTTCTCCTCTCTTCTGCTCCCTGTTGTATTCCCTCTCTTTCTCCTTCTTGTTCTGGTTTCTCCTCTCTTATGCTCCCTGTTGTATTCCCTCTCTTTCTCCTTCTTGTTCTGGTTCTCCTCTCTTCTGCTCCCTGTTGTATTCCCTCTCTTTCTCCTTCTTGTTCTGATTCTCTTCTCTTTTCCTCCCTGTTGTATTCTCTCTCTTTCTCCTTCTTGTTCTGATTCTCTTCTCTTCTCCTCCATTGTATTCCCTCTCTTTCTTCTTGTTCTGGTTCTCCTCTCTTCTGCTCCCTGTTGTATTCCCTCTCTTTCTCCTTCTTGTTCTGATTCTCCTCTCTTTTTCTCCCTGTTGTATTCTCTCTCTTTAATTTTTAAAAAGTAGACAAATACGGTATAAAAAATGTAGTATTTTTTCCATTAAAAATATAAGAAATAAGTGTAATTTGTCACTATTGGCATAATCTTTAAATAACAATTAGGTTGTTAAATTACAGATATTGTCTGTAATTTTACAGAGTTATGAATACAATTAAAAAAACTACTAACTAGTACAGAAAACTATTATAAAAATGTAGTTATTTTCTGTAAAATAAGAACTTTTCTTTACAGTATTCTCCTCTCTGTTGTATTCCCTCTCTTTCTCCTTCTTGTTCTGATTCTCCTCTCTTCTCCTCCCTGTTGTATTCCCTCTCTCTCTCCTTCTTGTTCTGATTCTCCTCTTTTCTCCTCCCTGTTGTATTCTCTCTCTCTCCTTCTTGTTCTGATTCTCCTCTCTTCTCCTCTCTGTTGTATTCTCTCTCTTTCTCCTTCTTGTTTTGATTCTCCTCTCTTTTCCTCCCTGTTGTATTCTCTCTCTTTCTCCTTCTTGTTCTGATTCTCCTCTTTTCTCCTCCCTGTTGTATTCCCTCTCTTTCTCCTTCTTGTTCTGATTCTCTTCTCTTTTCCTCCCTGTTGTATTCTCTCTCTTTCTCCTTCTTGTTCTGATTCTCTTCTCTTTTCCTCCCTGTTGTATTCCCTCTCTTTCTCCTTCTTGTTCTGATTCTCTTCTCTTTTTCTCCCTGTTGTATTCTCTCTCTTTCTCCTTCTTGTTCTGATTCTCTTCTCTTCTCCTCCATTGTATTCCCTCTCTTTCTCCTTGTTCTGATTCTCCTCTCTTCTCCTCCCTGTTGTATTCCCTCTCTTTCTGATTCTCCTCTCTTTTCCTCCCTGTTGTATTCTCTCTCTTTCTCCTTCTTGTTCTGGTTCTCCTCTCTTCTGCTCCCTGTTGTATTCCCTCTCTTTCTCCTTCTTGTTCTGGTTCTCCTCTCTTCTGCTCCCTGTTGTATTCCCTCTCTTTCTCCTTCTTGTTCTGATTCTCCTCTCTTCTCTTCCCTGTTGTATTCCCTCTCTTTCTCCTTCTTGTTCTGATTCTCCTCTTCTCCTCCCTGTTGTATTCTCTCTCTTTCTCCTTCTTGTTCTGGTTCTCCTCTCTTCTCCTCCCTGTTGTATTTTCTCTCTCTCTCCTTCTTGTTCAGATTCTCCTCTCTTCTCTTCCCTGTTGTATTCCCTCTCTTTCTGATTCTCCTCTCTTTTCCTCCCTGTTGTATTCCCTCTCTTTCTCCTTCTTGTTCTGGTTCTCCTCTCTTTTCCTCCCTGTTGTATTCTCTCTCTTTCTCCTTCTTGTTTTGATTCTCTTCTCTTTTCCTCCCTGTTGTATTCTCTCTCTTTCTCCTTCTTGTTCTGATTCTCTTCTCTTTTCCTCCCTGTTGTATTCCCTCTCTTTCTGATTCTCCTCTCTTTTCCTCCCTGTTGTATTCCCTCTTTCTCCTTCTTGTTTTGATTCTCTTCTCTTTTCCTCCCTGTTGTATTCTCTCTCTTTCTCCTTCTTGTTCTGATTCTCTTCTCTTCTCCTCCATTGTATTCCCTCTCTTTCTCCTTGTTCTGATTCTCCTCTCTTCTCCTCCCTGTTGTATTCCCTCTCTTTCTGATTCTCCTCTCTTTTCCTCCCTGTTGTATTCTCTCTCTTCCTCCTTCTTGTTCTGGTTCTCCTCTCTTCTGCTCCCTGTTGTATTCCCTCTCTTTCTCCTTCTTGTTCTGGTTCTCCTCTCTTCTGCTCCCTGTTGTATTCCCTCTCTTTCTCCTTCTTGTTCTGGTTCTCCTCTCTTCTGCTCCCTGTTGTATTCCCTCTCTTTCTCCTTCTTGTTCTGGTTCTCCTCTCTTCTGCTCCCTGTTGTATTCCCTCTCTTTCTCCTTCTTGTTCTATCCGTCTAAAGCACATTCATGTACATTTTCAACCCAAAGAACCTTTCATGATGATTCTTGTTTAAGAGTGTCGTATAAACGTCATACTGGCTGCATATTCTTTTCAGCTGCACATGTATAAACACAGCTTAGATCACTTCTAACTCTTAAAAATAAAAGAAAGAGAAGGCCTGGTGCTCCACGAACTGAAACATTAAACACTGCCTTCTGCTTCTGCCTGTGATCTAATATGATCACGTATATAATCTCTATCGCCTTTAAAATGTAATATGTACAATGGCAATGTTCCTGTTTTTGAATCTTATAAGCAATATTGAGCCCAGAATGGAAATTCAAATACAATATGAAATTTTAATCAGCCATTTGGTACACTAATACACTATCACTCAGTTATTACAGTGTTTTTATTTAATGTTATTTCTCTTCTAGTGGGCCCTCCTGGTGAATTTCCATTCCCTAAGCAGTTTATCGCTGTTGTTGGGACAAAACCTCATTTCTCCATTTTTTTTTTCGTTGATTTTCAGTTTTTGACAAATTGTGAAAGTGCCTGTTGCCCGTTACATTGTGTGTATATTTCACGATGAATGGAACCACAACCCAAAATAACCTGGGAAAAAGTCTGGTTCCATTGACTTACATTAAAAGTGAGGTAGGTTTTTTCCTTCTTCTGTAAAGTTACTATTTTGGAGATACAAGGTTCTGTTCTGCCAACAGCGATATGCTTCTGCTAATTAAAACCTGTTTGTTCACCTAGAACAAAGTTCTAGATTTGCTTCATATCTTGTTGATATGAAGAATTACTGATACACTGACAGGTAACTTTATGTGTAGATAAAATTAAAATATTGGGGATGGAAAGTGGGATGGGTTTCTACACTAGGTAAGTTTATTGTTTGTTTATTTGTTTGTTTGTTTGTATGTTGTTGTTGTTTTTTATGGGGGGATTGGCACGCCCTTGCAATCCCCCTCAAAGTGAGCCCTGAATGTACTCCTCAGTCTGAATATGTTCAGACATTTATTTGCACACCTTTAAAAAAAGATGGTTCTTCAAGGGTTCTTTAGTAAAGACAATGGTTCTGTATAGAACCATGAACACTCAAAGAACCCTTTGCATGCTTAAAGGGCTCTCTGCATCATGAAAGTGTTCTTGAGATTGATGGAAAATGTGCATGAATGTGCTATAGATGGTTCTATACAGAACATTTTAAAAAAAAAAGGGGTTTATATAGCACCCAAAAGGGTTCTTCTATTGTTACAAGCTTGAAATTGTAACAATAGAAGAACCCTTTTGGGTGCTATATAGAACCATTTTCAAAAAAGGTTCTATACAGAACCATCTATAGCACATTCTCCATCAATCTGAAAAACATTTTCATGGTGCAAAGAGCCCTTTAAGCATGCAAAGGGTTCTTTGAGTGTTCATGGTTCTATACAGAACCATTGTCTTTACTAAAGAACCCTTGAAGAACCATCTTTTTTAAGAGATCAGGAGTATTTTTTTATCCAAGCAGTGCATACTGGAAGCACTAGAGGGCACCAAAGGACGGAAAACAGCACACAGCAGACAGCTCACTGAAACCTTTAGCTGTTAGAGCTCATGGTTAGGTGCTAAGTTGCTAAACTGCCAGTTAGTGGTCAGTCTTTCTGGAGGGCCAGAGTCCATTACAGTTTGGTGATTTGGTGAACACGTGTGAATGAGCTCAGCAGTTAGATACCAGTCATTTTATCAGGTGTATTGAGCACAAAAATGAGACATAGACTGATCAGGCGTAACATTATGACCACCTCCTTGTTTCTACGCTCATTGTCCATTTTATCAGCTCCACTTACTATATAGGTGCACTTTATAGTTCTACAGTTACAGACTGTAGTCCATCTGTTTCTCTGCATACTTTGTTAGCCCCCTTTTACCCTGTTCTTCAGTGGTCAGGACCCCCATGGACCCTCACAGAGCAGGTACTATTTGGGTGGTGGATCATTCTCAGCACTGCAGTGACACTGACGTGGTGGTGGTGTGTTAGTGTGTGTTGTGCTGGTCAGAGTGGATCAGACACAGCAGTGCTGCTGGAGTTTTTAAAGACCTCAGTGTCACTGCTGGACTGAGAGCCAAAAATATCCAGCCAACAGTGTCCTGTGGGCAGCGTCCTGTGACCACTGATGAAGGACTAGAGGATGACCAACACAAACTGTGCAGCAGCAGATGAGCTATCGTCTCTGACTTTACATCTACAAGGTGGACTGACAAGGTAAGAGTGTCTAATAGAGTGGACAGTGAGTGGACACAGTGTTTAAAAACTCCAGCAGCACTGCTGTGTCTGATCCACTCGTACCAGCACAACACACACTAACACACCACCACCACGTCAGTGTTACTGCAGTGCTGAGAATGATCCACCACCCAATTAGTACCTGCTCTGTGAGGGTCCATGGGGGTCCTGACCACTGAAGAACAGGGTAAAAGGGGGCTAACAAAGTATGCAGAGAAACAGATGGACTACAGTCTGTAACTGTAGAACTACAAAGTGCACCTATTATAGTAAGTGGAGCTGATAAAATGGACAATGAGCGTAGAAACAAGGAGGTGGTCATAATGTTACGCCTGATCGGTGTGTGTGTTTGTGTGCATATACATGTGGTTATGTTTTCCTGGCTGGCTATGGTCAGAGAAATGGATGTTTGCTGTAATAAACTCGAGCAGCCTCTCGGCAGCACTGTGACGTAAAATATGATCTAATCCAGATTATGCTCCATCCCTAATCCTTTAAAAAATGATTTCTTTACAAAAACCATTGTGGAACTGTCCGTCTTTATAACACGCTTAAACAGCGGTGAGTGTAATGACACACTTCAACACTGACACAAAGTCTTTCAGAAAAAAAGGCCACGTCCATCACCGTCTCCGGATTAGAAAGAGAAACTGAACAGCTAAGGATGAGGCAATTTAAGACTAGGAACATTGTGAAATGTTCAAAAAAGCATCATGCCTGTGGGTAAAAAGAGCATCAAAGAAAGGCCTTGTCCTTTACATAGGCGGAAATTACGGGAGGGAAAAAGGGGTCCTGACAACCACTTCCCGGGATGAACAGAGAGTTGCCCCCATAGATATACATACCTAGAGGCCACGTTGCCTTTTGTTCTCTATCTGAGGTGATACGTCTGCACATCCGCCATGTTGGGGAGGTCAAGATCCGCTTGTGAACAAATTCACTTGTATTGAGAGATGATGAGTCTCAGGATTAAATCAGCCTCAACTTCCTTATTACTCAACCGATTTTCACCAAATCTGTTTTGTTATAATCCTCAGATGTAGATTAATCTAGGCTGCATGGATCTGCTCTCAGTAGCTTTTATTACTTTAATAACTGATTGTGCTAATTATCTGTCCAGACCAGCAGAAAAATATTCAGTCTGCAGCTGACGTTAAAAACCGAGTTTAGTATGAGTAAAAACACAAACACAAACACATCAGCAAATCCATCAATGTGTGAATAATTTCTAATCTTAATACACATAAAAATAAAATAAACCCCCCAAAACACAGTAAGAAGGACGAAGCTGAAGTTGGCTTCCTATTCGCCAGCTTCTTGTTCGAGTTTTACCGTTCCACCTTAAATGGTGCAGCAGTCACTCTATGGTGCCTGAAGTTGCACCATTTAAGGTGGAATGGGAACATTTGAACAAGAAGCTGGCTGATGCACCATTTAAGGTGGAACGGGAAAATTCGAACAAGAAACTGACAAATAAGAAGCTAACTTCAGCTTCATGTAAGAAGGTGCTGAAGTTGATCTATTATGAATATCTACGCAGGTTAATGAACGCTATACCTTACCTAACTACGAAGCATTTACCATCACTGTAAATAAATAACCACTACATAAAGTTCAGGGATAAGATTATTTAACTTGATGGCTTAACCTGCCATCCTTCAAGACGCACGGAAGACAAGCATCAAGACTCTTCTCTGTGCTGGCGCCCATGTGGTGGAACGAACTCCCACTGTCTCTCGTGGTCTTCAAACGCAGACTGAAGACACATCTCTTCGTACAGCACTTAAGTGAGCACTGAGTTCAGTACTTATTGAAATGTATTGTATTGCTCTATGTTTAATTTTGTTTCTTTTTTTCTAGGTGTCAACCTGGGCTTTTGTTTCCAGTAATATCTGAGCTCAGGACTAGCTTTACTCTAACCTATTTGTAATAGCACAGACACTTTCTCTGAGTGGACAACAAAGCGCAAGTAAGTCACCCTGAATGAAAGCGTCTGTTAAATGCTGTGAAAGTAAATGTAAATATAAGATAGAGAACCCAGCGATCCACACTCGTGATTATGTGTAGATGGCTGAGTGGTTGGTGAAGCACGGAGAACTTGTTGGCATGATTTTTTTTTCTTTGTTTTTATATTAAACTTATTTAATTTAATAGCCTATACAACTTGTTGTAGTAGTTATATTCATTTATTTACTTACAATGACTGTTAATGTTGAGGAAGCATTGTAAGTTACAACATTCCTTAACCCATATATTCACATTAGATTCACCTTGAAGGCAGCTTCTAATTCGAAAGCTTCTGATTTGAATTTTCCCGTTCCACCTTAAATGGTGTAGCTTCAGAGTCACCAGAAAGTGACTGCTGCACCACTTAAGGTGGAACGGGACAATTCGAACAAGAAGCTGGCGAAGAAGCTACTTCCCTGCTGCTCCGGACAGCAAACCAGCACAATCACAGTTATTAAATAGAAATAAAAGCTACCAAGATCTAGACTAATCTCTGTCTAAAGATAACATAACACGTTTCGTGAAAATCGGTTTGGAAATAAAGAAGTTATGGTGAATTTAATCATGAGAACTCATCATATGTCAGTACAAGCGGATCTTGACCGCTTCAACTTGGCGGACGTGCAGACGTACTACCTCAGAATGAGAACAACGGACAGCATGGCATCTATGTATTTATATCTATGCCCCAAACACCTTTCAGAAATTGCTCTTATGCATTTTTTTCTGTTTACTGTCCCCCCAGGAGTGAAATAAAATATCCACCCATGGTCCTTTATGAGTAAGGACGTGTCAAGATTCACTACTTTGCCCAAAAATGTATCTGCAGATTAAGAACAATGTTGTTGAGGAACACTGTCCTTAAACTGCTGACACATTTTTGTCTCTGTGCATAAACGACAAGGCCAAAAACCACAACTGAATGCTCTTGATCTTCAAACCCTCTGAAATCACTGCATTAAAAACTAGCATGTTTCTGTGATGAATATCACCACATGGGCTCAGGAATACTTTGACCAATTGTTGAAAATAAGCACAGTTTATTACAGCATTCACAAACAAGTATTAAGACTATGAGTTAACTACATACAGTTAAAACTATATAACTTCCACTATGTACAGTGGAAGTCATGTCAACAACATCCAGAAATGCCGCTGACATCTGTGGACTCATCTGAAATAGACTCATGCACAGTAGAAACGTGTACTGTGTTCTCATCAGTCAACTTCTCAGGTTGTTTATGGAAATAATAGCTGTCATGTTCTCTGGACACAAAAGAAAAGGACTATCGAGATTGTTGCCAGTGTAAAGTCCAAAAGCCAGGGTCTGTTATGATATGGGAGGGTATTAATGAGTGACCTGCACATCTGTGAAAACACCATTAACTCTGACCACATTTTGGAGCAACATATGCTGCTTTCCAGACATTCTGCACGTGTTTCAACAGCATGGCTGCATAATCAGAGAGTGACAGACTGCAGGCCTGCAGTGAAAATGTGTGGCACATTATAAACCACACAATACAACAACTAAGGCACCGTAAGACTTGTATAATTATAGAATGGCAAAAATTTTCACTTTCAAAACTGGACTTGTGTCTTCAGTCCCCAAATAATTATTAAGAGTTACAAAGGTGATGTAACACAGTGGTAAACATGCTCCTATCCCAATGTTTTGGAATGCTTTGCAGCCATCAAATTTGGTAAGAATTTTTTTAAAATGACATTTTATAATGTAAAATATCAAATATACCCCAAATGTAATGGTTTGCACTATTAGGTCTTATAGCAAATTTACTAATCACTGTTTTATGTTTTTATTAGCATTTCACATACTGTCCCAACATTTTTGGAATTGAGGTTTGTGGATGTAATCCCTTTAGCCCTTAACTTCTGTATAAACAAGCTCTGATCAATGTCTGCAAGATCAGTAGGTTAACATTGTACTTTGTGCATTTTTATAGTGGCATGTTTCTCATGGCAGGCAGAAAAAAATAGACTTGAAGCTCTGAGTGCCGCAACTGAGCATCCCTGGCAACATCATTATCACCAAACACAGTGACTGGTCCAGCTGCACACCTTTATAAAAGGCACAAGAAAAGTGCTCTGATCCAGCTTCCTTGCAGCCCACTCATCCCCACACTACTGTACTATGTGCTAATGTAAATGATGTGTACACTATTTCAGAATGCGCATGCTAATGTAAATGAAAAGTATACTGGGTCTGTGTCTGTATGCACATCTGTGTGTTTGTACTTTCTGCGTGGGTTTACCCTCAGTTCACCTCATGTTGTGCATGAAAATCTCCAGGTTGAGGCTTATAGTGAATTAATGATTGACGGGAACTCTGATCTTTGTCCTGAGCTGATCTACACACAGCGCTAAATGCAGCCACTACAACTGTGCTGCCGCTTCACTGAGACTGCTATAGGATGATTACAGCAGTGTCTTGTGTATGTGTTGGTCCACTGCTGCACATTAGACACTGCTCATTTGGCCCGATCCATTAAGATTATGTTGGAGCTCATCTATAATATCTGCACTGGAGCGAGTGCTTACACTGCAGCGTTTTATCCACTGTAATCAGAAACTCAACCCACTCAATAAACCAGCACTGTCCTCTTCATGAGTTCACTGGTGTATTTATACGAAAAAATAATTATGTGCATCGTTTCTTTTCCGATACTCAGTTAAGCGTCTCCTTTGTCCAGCACCAATCCTGTCAGGTAAGGATTACATCAGTCTCTTCCTGTCCATTTTAGCCCATTCTTCCACTAACTGTGCTCTACGTCCAAGCAGAACACAACATTGACATTCCCATGTTCCAGGATGGGAACTGTAGGGTGTCTGTATGTGACTGGTTCAAAAGACATGATGGACAGTTTGACTGACCAGCAAAACCTCCACACCTCAATCTCAATTGTTAATCTGCAACAGCAGGTGAGATGTTGAAATAGGCACTCAAACTCTGACTGGCATGTCGTTTGACTTTGTACTTATGAATATGAACACAAGATTATGGACTCATAAGCATAAACAACATGATAGCATGATACATTTAAAAAGTAAAGGGAAAAAAATCTAATATTCTACATATTAATGCTGCAAAAATAAACATGTTTTTCTGTAAACTGCACCTGGTGTCAGTATAAAAGACGTCGCCATTGTTTGGGGAGATTTCACGCAACAAGTAACAATCATAGTGAAATGAAGGAGCTTTCTAAAGTTCTCAAGGACAACAGTATTCAACCATACTACAAATGAACCCCTTAAACAGCCGGGGCCTCTCGGTGGGCCCAAAGTTTTATTATGCACTGTTATAACCTGCAAATAGCTCAATCAGTTTGCACTGAAGTCCCTGTAGTTACTGAATAATATGCCTTAGCATGTAACAAGACTGGGATTTTAAGGGGTTAATAATTTTAGTACTTTAACATCCAGGGAACTCAAAAACATTAAAAAAGCCTTTATTGTCATGGCATGGTCATATTAAACCTTTAAAAACTCTGACATGGTTCAGTAACAAGCCTTCATCAAGGAGTAAAAAAAACTTTTTTAAAGTTTATACTTATCCTATCCAAAGAGCCCCCAAACAAACTAGATTAGAGTCCGGGAGGTGCTGCCATCCAATTAGGGGTGGAATCTCTAGGCACCTCACGATTCGATTCGAATACGATTCAGAGGCTGGGATGTGATTATAAAACGATTATCTTTTTTCTCACTGTGTGAGGACTTGGTACTTTTAAAGCAAAGCATTTGTGATGATCTATAACAAATTTACTTCCAATATATTTAATTAATAAAACAAATGGAAGTGATGAGGCAAGTAAACTACAAGGCTCTCATTCACTGCTCTTGTTTGGAGCACATGAGTGCGCAACATAGCGCGAAAGCCCTGGTTCTCAATGACTGAGAACCGGCGTGCAGACTGCAGGTCACATAGCAACGCAGACTCTTCTGGCTAGTAGCGAACGAAAAGGCAAAGAGAGATTTAAGACGAACATTTGGACACGAATTGGTTTGCATTTATATATAGTTTCCTAGTATGTTAAATCGCAATGAGAGACTGTCAAACACTAAAAAGTTGCGAAGATGAAGTTGCTTCTCTTTCGAATTTCCCCATTCTACCTTAAATGACATCGCATTTACATTCTGGCGCCTCAGAATTTAAGGTGGAATGAGGAAATTCGAACATGAAGCTGGAGAAGGAGAAGTGACTTCAGCCTCGTAAAACAGTCGAACGTTGAGAGACATTTTACAAGAAACTGATCTACTATTGAGGAAAAGTTTTCTGGCGGAGATGAGAGGAAAGCAGCTGTAGCTGAAGCTTAAAGCAGAGCAAAGTAAGTCTGCATTTTTGTTTATATTGTTTAGCCTATACTAGGACATCAGCACATAATGAGACATACTGGACATTAAATGTTGGTTTGATAAAATGGCTCTTCTTATCATTTGTGTTGTGGGTCCTGACCTAACCCAGCTTTTAATGCAGAGGGAGCCGGTCAGATTTCTCGCTCATCCAGTAGTGTTTTTGTTATGTGCCGCCAGCAGACTGTCCGGGCGCTGCACTTCCGCACTTCCAATTTCCCCCTTTTGCGTTCCGTCAACATTACGTTATAAATTAAAATTCAGAAAATCGATTTTTGACATTTGTGAATCGATTCAGAATCGTCCAGGTCTGCATCGCGATGCATCTAAGAATCGATTCCCCCCCACCCCTACATCCAAACCATGTTTGAGCATTACTACTTTGTTGCAAACAGTTGTTGGCAATTACAGCTCCGAGATGTGTACAGTAAGCCTTATTTTCCTTTTGTGCAGCATTGTGGTTCAATTTCAGTCCATTCGTCTTGGCAGAGCATCTTCAGTTCTCCAGGGTTACGAGGTTGATAAACTCATAATTTTAAAATCCTCCATACGTTTTCATTGGAATTCAAGTCAGGACTGGCTATGCTATGCAAACACCTTCATCTTTTCCAGAAATCAGAGACGGCGAGTAGACGACTTTTAGGGCTGCAGAGAGATTAGCAAAGGCACATCAGCAAAGACTTCTTTACTTCAGAGTTAGAAAACTGAGTGAGACAACACGGTCATGATCTTATCAGCAGAGACGTGTTTGAGTGGAAACATCTCTACAGATTTGCCAGATATGTTGTATGACATGTTGTACACGCACTGATCTGAGAGAGAGAGAGAGAGAGAGAGAGAGAGAGAGAGAGAGAGAGAGAGGGAGAGAGTCCCATGCCAATTGATAATCTTCTTTAATAAAATCCATTTGAATCTGTTACTGGTTTATAAACTCTAATCCTGAGACAGGAGAGTGTTAGTTCTGAATTTTTTCCTTCTTTTTCCTTCTTTTTTGCAGAGCCCTGCTGGTGACATCCATTCTTAAAAAAATAAAGCATGAATATGACTCAGTAAGGCATGGGAACAAGATAATTAAGCCAAAGCCATGATTAGTAATGTGGGAACAAGATAAGTAAGACTTGGTGATTAATTCGTGGTCATACGTAACTACAACTTAATTATTTGTGGCTTGGATGTATGGTTCTAGGAAAAACCTTTAATTAGTTTATCTATGGAGGTTCTTTAAACTTCAAAAGGGTTCTTCACACTAACTCATCTTATTTACTACAATGGCCCTTTAGCCCTCAGGACCCGGAGACCGCAATGATAAACTTCAGAACGGTTTAAGCTACAAACATGATCCACATATCAGGACATTCAGCAGACCCACCCCTAACAAGCAAGCATGGCATCATCGAGCTGTGAGGTCAGCATCAATGAGTAATGAGTGATTTCATCCACCTGTGACCATCAATCAGCCAGCAATCCAGCTCCAAAATCACCCAAACCCACTCACTACTGTTATATTACATCTCAGCTTTTAGCCTTCATATTATAAGCAAAGGGCTTTCAGTTTACGTTGATTTTGAGTATTAAAAATATCTGATATTAAATTTGCAACTCAATTTCTAATTTAACATAAAGCCTGTCTTGCTGTATATCAGAGATTTAGCACTAAGCCTGAATCCAGGAGGACAGAAAATCAATAAAAACATGTCTGTCTTACACTAATTGTTTATTTTTTACTAATAATAACGAATAGAATGAATCACCATCAAAAGTATTGCACTTTCAGCTCACAGACACTCCAGACTAACAATTTCTGAAAAGATAACTACAACTGCACTTGTTTTCAAGATCTCAATAATTAAAAAATACAAAATTTAGCAGGTGCTGGGTAAATTTTTCATCAGAAATGACCCAAATTCATAAAGATATCAAATTTCTGTCAGCATTTACACGTCAAACAACGGCATATCTGAGCAGCCCAGGGTCTCCTGAAAATAACAACATGTGGCCTGTGTGACTGTCATATAAATACTCTATAATTGTAATTGTAATTGACTCAAAAAATACCAAAAAATTGCCCATAATTTTAGGTTTCTAAGGGTTAAAGAACAACTGAAAGATTTCTATAGGGAACCAAAATATCTAAGTGTGGGGTTCATATGTCACGTTTGTGAAAGTAAGAAGCATAATTTTCTCCCTTTTTCTGAATATTTCTTCAATTTTTGCTTTATTATTCAGTTTTGAATGAATCTGTGGTAGTTCATGCGACTTTGTTACAGTAAATTTGGTTTATAACCATTTTGGATTTAATGTAAATAAAATATGAAAGTAAATTATGAGGGAAATGTAGCCTCCAATGTTGTGCATGTTCTTTTTTCTACACATCCCTGATTTTCTCCCAATGTTACATCATTCCAGCTAAACTCTAAAAATGGATCAGAGTAAAGCAGAAGAGTCCCGGGTGAAAATCGAGTGGACGCAGATAAACCTGATTCACGTGTGTGTGGTCTAATGTTGCGCATATGTGCCGAGGGTTTGGCTTTAGGGGGTATTTGGTGGTGTGTGAGGCCACGTGGTGTTTCTGTTTAGATGCAGATTTGACAGATGGGTCCTTTGATCTCTGAGTGAGTGTGTATCTCTTCTAACTGGTGTTTTGTGTGTGTGTGTTTCTACCCATAAACACACCTTCGACCCTGTGCCAGGTCAAACTAGGTCCAAACTTGGTGATTAATGAGAAGCTGGGTTAAAGAGCCTTTCAGCATAGAGTTACATTTCCTCATATTTTCCCAACAACATATTTTCATATACATTCACAGAGATCAGGCATAACATTATGACCACCTCCTTGTTTCTACACGCATTGTCCATTTTATCAGCTCCACTTACTATATAGGTGCACTTTGTAGTTCTACAGTTACAGACTGTAGTCCATCTGTTTCTCTGCGTACTTTGTTAGCCCCCTTTTACCCTGTTCTTCAGTGGTCAGGACCCCCATGGACCCTCACAGAGCAGGTACTATTTGGGTGGTGGATCATTCTCAGCACTGCAGTAACACTGATGTGGTGTGTTAGTCTGTGTTGCGCTGGTCTGAGTGGATCAGACACAGCAGTGCTGCTGGAGTTTTTAAACACTGTGTCCACTCACTGTCCACTCTATTAGACACTCCTACCTTGTCAGTCCACCTTGTAGATGTAAAGTCAGAGACGATAGCTCATCTGCTGCTGCACAGTTTGTGTTGGTCATCCTCTAGTTCTTCATCAGTGGTCACAGGACGCTGTTGGCTGGATATTTTTGGTTGGTGGACTATTCTCAGTCCAGCAGCGACACTGAGGTGTTTAAAACCTCCAGCAGCACTGCTGTGTCTGATCCACTCAGACCAGCACAACACACACTAACACACCACCACCACGTCAGTGTTACTGCAGTGCTGAGAATGATCCACCACCCAAATAGTACCTGCTCTGTGAGGGTCCATGGGGGTCCTGACCACTGAAGAACAGGGTAAAAGGGGGCTAACAAAGTATGCAGAGAAACAGATGGACTACAGTCTGTAACTGTAGAACTACAAAGTGCACCTATATAGTAAGTGGAGCTGATAAAATGGACAGTGAGCATAGAAACAAGGAGGTGGTCATAATGTTACGCCTGATCAGTGTATATACACACACACACACATTATACGGCCAAAAGCAAGTTGTGGACACCTCTTCTAATTATTGAGTTCAGGTGTTTAAACCACACCCATCACTAAGTCCATAAAATCAAGCACACAGCCATGCAATCTTCATAGATAAACACTATCAGTAGAATGTGTTGTCCTGAAAAGCTCAGTGACTTTAAACATGACACTGTCTTAAGATCCCACCTCTGCCACAAGTCTGTTTGTAAAATTTTTGCCCTGCTAGGTCTGACCTGGTCAACTGTAAGGGCTATTATTTTGAAATGGAAGCACCTAGAAGCAATAACAGCTCAGCCATGAAGAGGCAGACCACACAAACTGTGGGGCACCAAATGCTGAGGCACATGATGCGAATGAATTGCCTCCATTGGATCACTCACTGCAGAGTTCTAAACGGCTTCTGGAAGCAACAGTTCACCATGAGAACTGAGCCTCGGGGGCTTTTGCAAAATGGGTTTCCACAGCTGAGCAGCTGCACACAGGCCTAAAATCACTATGCGCAATGCTAAGCCACAGCTGGAGGAGTGTAAAACATGCTGCCACTGGACTCTGGAGCAGTGGAAATATGTTCTCTGGAGTGATGAATCACACAGAATCACACAGTCTGATGGATGAATCTGGGTTTGGTGGATGCCAGGAGAACACTACCTACCAGAATGCATAATGCCAACACTAAAGTTTGGTGGAGGAGGGATAATAATCTGGCCCTGTTTTTCTGGGTTTGGGCCCCTTAGTTCCAGTGAAGGACAATGTTAATACTACAGCATATAAATATATTTTAGACAATCATATGCTTCTAATTTTGTGGCAACTGTGTTTTAGTATTTAGTTACAGTATTTTTATTATTCAATATTGTATTATATTATTATTATATTAATACTGTAGTCTTTATTTTTGCCAAATTTCCATCTCTGTCTTTTTTTTTTTTAAGAATTGGAGTCAACTCCTAAATGTCTGGAATTGAACAGCCCTCAAAAGAACACATCTGTGGGCAGAACATGGACAGGTCAATTACCAGCACTGGAATTAACAACTATTTTCTTAACCAAGCGTGAAGCCTGGATAAAGTGCAAGGCCTCAAAACAGCTGCTACCAAAAATGAACTTGAAATTGAGAGAAATATCTAGTCAGATATGTCTATGTATGTGAGTGTCATTTACTTCTGGACAGTGAGTGACCACTAATCTACAACCTTTTCTTTTACTCACCATCATATATGTATATATGTAATGTTTATTGTATATAATTGCTGCAATTTCACCATACAAATGTAATTTGTCATGTCAATAAAGCAAACATTAACTTTATTTTTTGTTTCCTCCAAAAAATGGCACCCCCTCTTGGTGTGGGCAGGCCGCTCCTAACATCGCCCCACCGTTCCGAGCCGCTGGGTGAGCGAGAGTGGGATTTGAACCCACACCCTCTCAGCCCGCGGCCCAGGTGTGTAACAGCCCATCCAGCGCACAGTCCCATGTACCAAGGCGGGGCACCAACTATGAGGTCGCCACATCATTACTGCACATTGATTCCCGAGCGCTTTGTTCGCAGGTCTCCATGGAAACCGCGCCAAAGAATAAACTGACCTCAGAACAGCTGTGGTTCGACCATAAAATACAAATGTCTGATACTGATGAGCTACCACCTGGAAAATGATAAATGTTGTCAATAAATTTATATAAAATGAGTATTAAATGTATTAAAGTTGTTTTTTTCTTTAAAGATATATACACTTATATTTTTAGATACAACGACTATAAAGAAAGAAAGCAGAGAAAAGCCAGTATGTGTGTGTGTGTGTGTGTGTGTGTGAGAGAGAGATTGATCACACAATACCTTAACAGAAGTAAAAAGAAATACTACAAAAATGTACTAAGTAGTAAAAATACTCAGGAGAGTAAAAGCCCATCAATACTGTACTGAAGTACATGTAACTGGTTACTACTCACCTCTGAATAGGTTTATAAAGACAGGTAATTCCCAGACATGAAAGGCGATTTTAGTCAGTGGCCTAATTGCATTTCATCACTCAGCCAGCCGCTAAACAATATGTTTTGCCCCACCACTTCGGGAAGTGTGGTGCCACCCCCGCTACATTTGTTTTTCTTATTCATGTACCGCATCATGCGTTTACACAACTGTCTGTCATTTCAATGCCTGACACAGGACGCATGTGCTGTGTTTGTTTAGCTGTTTAGAGACGGGAGTGAAAGCTCCAGGGAAAACTTCCTGATCGCTGCTAATCCAGCAGGTCAGCAGAGCGACTGCGGCTGCAGTGTTTAAACTCCTGCGCTGTTTTGGAGTCTATTTAAAGGCAGGTTTCGGGGAAGAGTGAGGAGGATAATCAGCCAGAGGCACTTCAGCTCCTCAGACAGAACAGAGATGACCTGAAACCAGAACAAACCACAATTAACCCACACCAGACTGAGATTAGAGAAAGAGAGAGAGAGGGAGAGAGAGAGAGAGAGAGAGAGATAGTGATTTGTGAGGGTTTAACATTGTTCTCCTTGCCAAGAAAGTTGTTTTAAACTATTCATCGTGGCAGTATGTGTGATTTTGCCAGTAAATACAATATTAGAATAAATACAAATTAAAAATAAATAAATATAATAAAACTTATTTAGAATGTTTTTAAAAAAGTCATTAGTGTGTCGCTTTGAATACAGTTAGAAGAACACAGGTTTGGTTCCTGACTTCTTGCTACACTTCTGTCATTGCATGGATCTGTTAAATCTTATCAGCAGCATCTGATTTAATTTAATGAAGGACTGATTAGATGAAATACTGGACTGTTTAGTTATATTTATTCTAATATTTGAACACATTTTTTGCTCTCCAGATAAATAACATATTTTCTCAGAGGACTTTTGAACAGTACTGTACATAGACCTTGCAACTACCCTGACAGCAAGAGGATGGTGGACCACTGTTGGCCCACTGATGGCAAAGCTGGTGGTCCACTAGCGTTTGCCTCAGTGTTTTCCAGGCAGCCCACTGGTGGTTAAGCAGAGTAATAGACAAAATTCCACTTATCATCGCTCATTTTCCATTTACAGTCTAGTTTACTTATTTTTCCTTACTTCCTTTCTTTAGGTAAACTTTGTAAATTAGTTTAGTAAATAATTTTAATCCACCACAGTGTCAGCAACATTTTCTATAAAATCATTTTATATCAGGCCTAGTCATTATTTATAACTCTCAGTTGTTTATTTTCAGTTTACGGTTTATTTTTCAAAATAAAAGACTCTGTACATTTAAAATCTGTTAGAGAAGATTTAAAACTAGTTACAGCTTGTTTGCAGGACAGTAATCTGGGTGGTCCGAGGGTGGACCAGCAGTGGCAAACAGTCAGTGGGGAGCCGACCTTATTAAGCTAGTGGACCGATATATGCTTGCTATCTGGGTATGCCCTTGCAACTACCTGTAACACCATAGCAACCACCTAGCAACCACCTAGCAACCATGAGAGATTTCATATTAACCACTTGGCATTATCAAGCAATCTTCTCTAATAACATAGCAACCACCAGAGATACCAAACACAGGGTTTACGATAAGAATGAACACATTGGTAACTTTGTTCTTATATAAAGATTCCATTATAGTTTTTAATGCAAGAGTATAATTAACTTCTTCTAAAATTGGAAGAGTAATGTTGTGTACTCCACTAACTGGATCGCAGCACTGTCCACTCTAATTGAATGATTTCGAAGCATGTGGCTGACAAAAATATATTTGAGATTAATTAAATCTGTTCCGAGATTAATGCGGATTATAACTAATCTACTGTGGCACAACCTCATCTCCACAAGTCCCTCGTCCCAAATCATTTCTGATCTCAAAACATTCTCCATTTTATATACGAACTAAAGCAAATAAACATGGTTTGGGATCTAAAAATGTTAATGTTAATTAATTATTGCAAATTGTTTATTTATTGGGTTTAATTTTGGACAAATACACTATATGGACAAAAGTATTAGGACACCTACTCATTACACCCACAGGAGCTTTTATGAATCCCATCCTAAATCCATAGGCATTAATATGGAGTTGGTCCATCTTTGCAGCTCTAACAGCTTCCACTCCATTTGTGTGGTCAGACACTGATGATGGACGAGAGGGCCCGGCTCACAATCTCTGTTCTAGTCCATCCCAAAGGTGTTTGATGGGGTTGAGGTCAGGGCTCTGTGAGGGCCAGTCAAGTTTTTCCACACCAAACTCACCCAGTCATGCCTTTATAGACCTTGCTGGAGGAGTAAACGTTCTTCCACAAACTGTTCCCACAGAGTTGGAAGTGTACAATTGTCCAAAATGTCTTGGTGCTGAAGCATTAAGGTTCCCCTTCACTGGAACTAAGGGTTCTAGACCAACCCCTGAAAAACAGCCCCATATCATCATCCCTCCTCCACCAAACTTTACAGCTGGCACAGTGCAGTCAGGCAGGTAACGTTCTCCTGGCATTCGCCAAACCCAGACTCGTCCATCAGGCTGACAGATAGAGAAGTGTGGTTCATCACTCCACAGAATACGTTTCCACTGCTCCAGAGTCCAGTGGCGGCGCTTTACTCCACTCCATCCGACGCTTGGCACTGTGCATTTTAATCTTAGGCTTGTGTGCAGCTGCTCAGCCATGGAAACTCATTTTGTGACGCTCCTAACATGCACTTCTTTTGCTGATGTTGCTTTCAGAGGCAATTTGAAACCCGTCAGTGATTCAACAGGGGATAGGCACTGTGCACTTCAGCACTCACCAGCCCCCCTCTGTGAGTTTGCATGGTGTACCGCTTGATGACTGAGCTGTTGTTGCTTCTAGGTGCTTCCATTTTGCAATACCAGCACTTACAGTTGACAGAGGCAGATCTAACAGGACAGAAATGTCACTAACTGACTTGTGGCAGAGGTGGCATCCTATGACAGTGCCGAAAGACCTGAACTCAATAATTATGAGGTCTGGTAACTTCCCAAATACTTTTGTCCATATAGTGTATAATGGATTAAATTTATTTTGCCTCCAGAATATCGTAATGTATCAAAACGTATTTCTAAATAACACGAACACATTCACAACTACCTCTGACTGTGCATAAGATCTGAGGTTTTAATCCCTCTGACAGTGGATCTCAGTCTCAGCACTGCTGGCCAAAAGCAGCAATTAACTTAAATAAAAGTAACCTAGAAAAATATGAACACATAAAACAACTACTAATTAATTACGTTTCTATCTATCTATCTATCTATCTATCTATCTATCTATCTATCTATCTTCAAATGCAACAATTTGTCTCTACAGATCAGAATTTTCTAGGCTGTGGTCATCTCTGTGGTTCTTTATGGATATTTAAGGAAAATATTGCTGCCTTTGAATTTTGGTGTTGGTGAAGACTTTTGAGAGAACCTCGGACGGCAAAGAAAAAAAAATATGACCAAATTAAGTCTCACCTCTTGCTTGAAGCCCAGATAACCAAACTGAAGCTCTTATTCTCTTATTCTGAGAAGAACCGATTCATTAAAAAGGCGATTATACTGGAATTATATGGAACAGTTGAAGTAGAAAGTGGATGACCAGCTGCAAGACGGATGGATACAATCAGAAGAATCATCAACCAGCCACTCAGAAGCCTGAAGACGCAAAGAGAAGTTTCAATATTCTGGATAAACATTGTCCATATGGACACCAGGAGACAGAATTGAGTCGATGATAATATACTAATCTGTTAGGCCTGGGAGTTACTAATTTTTCTGAGAGTTGGTGAAGGAAGGCATGTTCTCGCTTCTCACCTGCTGACCTTTCGGCTTTGTTCTGGCCGTGCTCCAGCTGAGGGTTACTGGGTCTGAGGTCCATTAGCCTGCAAATCCTCCTCAGAGCTAATCTCCCTACACTTGCATTTGGCTGCTTTGGAGCTGTCGCCCATGTCACAGTCTGCCTCTCAGTTCAGAGGACTAACTCTGATCAGAGGGGACGCTGGGAAAACACTGTGATGAAGGCTAGTGGGTTTTGATTTGGGTGTTTTCCCAGATATTTGGAGGAACAGTTTTGCTTCTTTAGTTGAGAACTGAAGCAGTAGTCACCCAAACCGTTTGCACAAATACATGCCACATCATCATACACTTACTTCAAATTACATCAATAAGCTATATAACCTCATTTTAAAAAAAACAGTTTAGTAAATGGCACGAATAGACCTTATTTACATTTCAGCTAAAATTGGAACTACTTTCTCTAAATAACGTCCTGCTTTCCAGTAATATTCCACCTTCAGATTCTGGGAGGATGTAGTGCAGAAGCATGTTGCAGAACATCACTACACAGATATGCAGCGTTAGCACAGTAATACATAAAGCATGCTTATGCTAAGAGAGTTAGAAGTTGCATACTGAATAACGATAAACCTACGAAAATGAGGTGCTGCTTTCCATTTTGCGCAATCAGAACAAATACAGGGTGATTCAAAAAGATCATCCGATTTCAAAATGATTTATTTCACTTGTAAATCATTACAGATCAATGCAGTGAACTGTAAATGGTTTAAATAAGCATAAAGTTTATTATGTAATTTTACAAGGTCTCAGTATGAACCTCCTCCAGCTGTATGGACAACATCAACGCCATAGTCAGATTCATCCCGTACTCGATTGAGCATGTCGGGTGTCGCTGCACTCACGGCTCTTTCAGTGCGATTTCGGAGATCATCCAGTGTTGTGGAACCAACGACGAACACTGAGCTGTTGGAGCTTCACTGCCTATGAAAATCAGACTGCACAGTTATGACGGATTCACTCTTATTGAAGTGGAAAACGCAGAACGCTTTCTGCTCACGGGTCTCATCTCCTCGCAGACTGAAGGGAGACATCTTCTGGTGATGGTCAGAAACTCTATGACCCCCCCTTTCAATTGGATTGTGATTGGTTCCTAGGCACCTCACGGTAAAATTATGGAGCTTTGAAATCTTTTTGAATTATCCTGCATATGGGGAGGTTGGTACATTAGCACCGATTTTTTATTGATGCAAATACACATTGCACATTTCAAACTGTTGCTTCTGGCAACAAACCGCAAACTATTAAGAGAGCCGTTAGATAAAGGTACTGTGCAAAATCTCTGCATATGTGGTGATCATTTTTCATCTCAGGTCTCCTGCAAAGAAGTGAATCTGAGGTAAGCACTGTTTACTATTTCTGTTTTATGTAGCTGAAGCTGGCTTCCTATTTAATTGCTTCTTATTCAAATGTTTCACTTTAAATTGTGCAGCAGTTACATTCTGGCACTTGTTTCTTCCATAGCAGTGTTCCTCAACCCAGTCCTTGGGGCCCACCAGATGGTTCCAAATTTTTGCTCCAGCCTATTGCGCTTGGGATCTGCAAGGACTGGATTGAGAAACACTGTACTGTGGAATCACTCCAAAGAACCCTGTTGGCACCTCAAATTCCCCAAAGATAAATTTAAATCACTACTGGACCACAGAACTGCATCCCCCACTCACAGTCTGCATACTTTTAGTTTTAGAATGTGACTTTAGATAATCTGATTGCACAAATCTCAAGGTGGAAGTTGTGAGTGTTTAAAAAGTAAAATAAACTTACAGCACATCAGTTAAACACACTGACTGTAATTCATCGTAAAAGCTCTTGTTTAGTTGCCGTTTCTGAGAAAGTTTAAATACAGCTTTGGCTCATTGGACCAGCTGGGATACATTTATAGAATCTGCAGCCTTGAGCTTATTTTATCTGTCACTGCGCTATTCACTGAGGTACACACATACACTTCCTGTGATGTGTGCACTGATTAGGTTACAGTGAGTTGGACTGGATCTGTCTGTATCTGCAAGTATCTGCATAATTTAATGGTTCAGATATAATCAAAGCCATCCAGAGAGGTTAAATGTAAAATGGTTCATTGTAGAGAAGCTTACCAACTCAGATTTCCTTACAGTGGTGATGATAGGAACCAGGAGTCACACAAATGTATTTATTTTATAAACTATTCAAAATCACCAGTGAATCTGCAAGAGCCTTCTATGTAATGATTTTATTTGCGATGCTAATGATCGTAAAATAGTGGTAAATCTGAAAGTTTTCTTGTGGGACTGTTTTTCCTTATAATGGCCAACATCTACCCTGTCAACATCAATGGGTTTTTAAAAATATGTTTAAGGCCTTCATTTTATCATAAAACTATCATAAATCAAAATCTCAGACAACAGGTAGCATATTCATAACCATTTCATACATTAAATTTCTGTGAGGGAGCTTTAAGAGGTGGATGTCTGGTTCCTAACACCACCAATGTGAACAATTCTGACTCGGTAAGTTTCTCTAGAACAGAGCGTTTCACACCAAACCACTCTCAATGACTTTGTTTACTCATTTGTTTAACTATGCAGAAATTAAAAAAAATCGGTGGAATTCCCCTTTAAGTTAGTAAGTGAATATTAAATCGAAAGCTGTTTAGATCTTTAGCTGTTTTTCTTCTGAAAAAAAAGGAGGAAGAGCTTATAAATGTCCTACACTCTTAAAAAAGATGGTTCTTCAATAGTTCTTTAGTAGAGACAATGGTTCTATATAGAACCATGAACACTCAGTGCTGTAGATGGATCTATATAGAACCTTCTTGGAAAAGGTTCTATATTGCACCAAAAAGGGTTCTTCTATTGTTACGATATCAAGCCTGTAACAATAGAAGAAGGCTTTTTGGTGCTACATAGAACCCTTTTTAAAAAGGTTCTATATAGAACCATATAAAACACATTCTCCATCAATCTAAAGAACGCTTTCATGATGCAAAGAACCCTTTAATCATGCAAAGGGTTCTTTGAGTGTTCATGGTTCTATATAGAACCATTTTCTTTACCAAAGAACCTTTGGAGAACCATCTTTTTTTAATTGCGTACCTAAAATATATCACAGCCCACCTGTTTTACCCAACTGTTGTGATGTCAGCACTCAAAGCTTTCAGCTGTTTAAACCAGCTTTGGGCAAAAAGGGTTTCAATATGTGATTTTAACAATATTTTGGAAAAGAAAATTGACTCCAATGAACATGAAGCTGAGGGTCTTAGATAAATATGCCCAAAGTATTACCACATAGCTGCTTTATGATCATAAAACCTTTGTATTTATTTATTTATTTATTTATTTATTTCTTACTTACTTGGAAAGCAGTGAGAATCAAACATTATTTGGAAATGTTTCAAAAGAAGGCCGACCCTTTGACGGTCAGTCTAAGTGCAGTGATCTAAATAGCGTGTCAGTCTCTGATACAGGCCATGCTGGGCTAGCTTGTGTAATCCAAAGTAATGCCAAATACAGAGAGGCTTTGTTTAGGTGCACCCTTCCTGCCCCTATGAGGTACTGAGGCTAGACTCATAGCACGCAAGTCAAGATGTTACGCAAAAACATCAGGCCACTCTGAAGTCCGCCTAAAAGTAAGTCCACTGAATTCCACTTTAAAGCAAAAAAAAAAAACTGACCTTTTGGTCAGTGCAGCTCACTGTAGCCAAATACAGCCACTCATTTCAACCAAACTCAAACATCACAAAGCCATCCAGCGTTCTCTTGGTGTGTTCAGAGTTTTATCAGCTAAGCTATCCTAAATATGCATGTCTAATTTGCAAACTGGCTTTGGTGAGAAACAATGGGAACATTCAAACAGCCAGAGCTGAATCATTAGGACTTCCAGGCTACTATGATATCTGTGATATCAGACCATAGTGGTCTAGCTTGTAGAAGCCAAAGTAATGCCCAATACACAGAAGCTTTGTTTAACAGCCGCTATACTTAGTCCTCAGCCTTACATAATGGAGTGAAAACTCCTCAGCGGTCAGCAAGAGAACCTGAATTAATCTCCTTAGAAAGGTGTCTTAGTTACGCTTGCATGAAAGAGCTGTGTGAGACCAGTTGCATGCCCCCAAAGTGGAGAGAGGAGGCCCGATTTTAGCACTCCAACTCGGCCAACATCAAGCTATGTCTGTACAGTGTCGATGGAGAAGCGGCGAGGTGTTTTATTTTAGAGCTCTGGCTTTACAGAGCCTCTACATTCACAGCACAACATCAGCTGTATTGCTGATACTGCACTGCAGACAGGATGTGTTTGGATTTCTTCAATGAAATATTGTGCAAATTTTCAGCTTGATCATCTACAACTGGCTGTGAGCATGTTATCAGTGTATCTTATCACCAAATAGTGATAGCCTGGCCAAATCTGTTGAAGAAATATACACGTTTGTGGAAACCGATTTGCAGTCATTTGCAAAAGTTTGGGCACCGAGGTCAACACGTCCTCTACAGAGAACACACTTCTGCACATTTTAATGCACAATTACTGTTTATTTGTTGAGTTTAACATATTAGGGGGGAAAAAAATAAAATGTGGCCTGTGCAAAAGTGATGGCACATCACATAATAGAAATGATGCACTAACATTTGAGGAAAAGGCCATATTTATTTTTGTTTCATGTACAGGAAGTGTTAACATCTTTACATTTAGAAAATCAACACATCATGGAATTTGACCAGGGGTGTTCAAACTTTTGCATATGATCAAATATAGAGTGATTTATTTTATTAACCTTTATTTAATGTCCTTGTGAAAAATAAAACATATTATATTACACCAATCAGGCATAACATGATGACCACCTCCTCGTTTCTATGCTCATTGTCCATTTTATCAGCTCCACTTACTATATAGGTGCACTTTGTAGTTCTACAGTTACAGACTGTAGTCCATCTGTTTCTCTGCATACTTTGTTAGCCCCCTTTTACCCTGTTCTTCAGTGGTCAGGACCCCCATGGCCCCTCACAGAGCAGGTACTATTTGGGTGGTGGATCATTCTCAGGACTGCAGTAACACTGACGTGGTGGTGGTGTGTTAGTGTGTGTTGTGCTGGTACGAGTGGATCAGACACAGCAGTGCTGCTGGACTTTTTAAACACTGTGTCCACTCACTGTCCACTCTATTAGACACTCCTACCTTGTCAGTCCACCTTGTAGATGTAAAGTCAGAGACGATAGCTCATCTGCTGCTGCACAGTTTGTGTTGGTCATCCTCTAGTCCTTCATCAGTGGTCACAGGACGCTGTTGGCTGGATATTTTTGGTTGGTGGACTATTCTCAGTCCAGCAGTGACACTGAGGTGTTTAAAAACTCCAGCAGCACTGCTGTGTCTGATCCACTCAGACCAGCGCAACACACTAACACACCACCACCACCACATCAGTGTTACTGCAGTGCTGAGAATGACCCACCACCCAAATAGTACCTGCTCTGTGAGGGTCCATGGGGGTCCTGACCACTGAAGAACAGGGTAAAAGGGGGCTAACAAAGTATCAGAGAAACAGATGGACTACAGTCTGTAATGTAGTCATAATGTTATGCCTGATTGGTGTATCTAGGTCTAAAGGTTACTTATTGAGCAACAGACTCAGACAGCAGTGCCAGAAGTTCTGTTTGACATTTAACGTTTAGGGATCAAAGCATAAGACATAAGAAGTAAAACGTATATTTCTCTTGAATGTAACAGTGTAAAAGGATTCAGTTTCATTAATATAAGTATTTTCCACCCCTGAGAAAAAGCTTTTCCCATAAAGCCACTAAATCCTGCATACACCAGCCTTGCTTTGTGCTCTAAAGTATACGTCATGAGGAACATGGGCAGCAGTCACGTTTCTTGTCTAGACCTTGCTGTATGTCTGTCTGGCCTTATCTTGTACATGTAAAATAGGATTCATGTTGGGTGGATGAAGACGAGCATAAGCTTGCTATTTCGGGCCACATAGGCCGTAAACTGTATTTCAAAGAGTAAGTGAGCTAAGCTGCTCTACAGGTGTCATAAGCCGTAACTTCCCGTTCTGACCACTGTCTGATCCCACCAGTCTCTCCAATGCAGAGTACAAAGAGACCCTCCCCCTGACTGAGCTTTACAGATATTCCCTGGAGGTCTAAAGCCGAATTAGCAGAAATCACACATCACTTCCAGAAGGCTGTTATTCTTCCAAAGAGGCACATCAATGTTTTCTTGCAGAATAAATGCTCTCTCAATCCACCAGAGCAGACTTAGGCCCAAGCCCATTTCTTCTTTTTACTCCTACCCCTTGTTTTCGAGTGTCACCCTAACCCCTTGGAACTGAGTTATAAGCGGTCGTGGTTGAAATCTTGCCCTATGAAATGGGACCCTCAAATAAAAACATTACTTCATTAACAGCTACTGGTGCTGCCCTGTAGACGACCCGGTCCGCCTTCAGTGATAGCAGAGGAGGGTAAAGTTCAGCTCCTCACTGCTGGGCTTTAGCTACATTTAGGGAATCATATGCTTTCATAGAGGGAGATGACAATTATTTATTATCACCCACCCACTAATTCTTCAGTGATATGAAGCTGAAGTCAGATATTCACCAGCTTCTTGTTCGAATTTTTCTGTTCCACCTTAAATGGAGCAGCAGTTACATTCTGGTGCTTCAGGCGTCAGAACTGCCGGACTATTTAAGGTGGAATTGGAAATTTAGCTAGCTGCTACCGATACATTAGCCTACTACTAGCGATTTATGCTTGTTATGAAGAAAATGACCATAATACACTGAAACAACATTAAACTAAGATAATACAGTGGTTATCGTGATTTTTAACAGAGAAAATTCTCACAGTTTGTGGGTTTCTTTGGTCTCTTGTTCAGCCATCTTGCCGGTTTTTCTTTTTTCTCCTAACACTCTGTTTGGAGTGTCTCAGAAAAACCTCCATTCAGAGAGACATGTAGCCCTAACACTTCGCCCTACCCCTCTATCTCAACAAAAATTGGGACACCCTACCCCTAGGCGTGAACACGCAAAACGGAGGGCTAAGGGTAAGTGGTAGGGGTGAGGGGTGAAATGGGATTGGGCCTTAATAGGTGAATTAGTCTATTCACTCATCAGCAATAATGCTTTATTATTAATAATATTCAGGACTACGGGACATGAGAAAGAACACAGGGCACGTTTATAAGAGAGAAACCTCAACTATGGAAAAAAAATAGCTAATGCAAATGAGTGGACATCCTTAGACATTAGATTTAAAAACGAGATTATGTACCTATTAAAACAGGCCAGATCTGGATACATTTTTCTACGGATGCTGCACATTTTTTACACACGTTTTTTGGATGAAGCAGTCTTTGTCTATGATCACCAGATTTAGGGAGCCAGAATAAACGGAATTGTGGACATTGGATAGAGGGGTCAGCGGACTGGTATGAAAACCCAGCTCAGAAATGAAGGTACAACTTCCACTGAAATTCAAAAGCCTCTAATAATAATAATAATATAATAATATATAATATTAATATTATTTTTATTTATACAGTACTTTTCATGTCGGTGGCAGTTCGAAGTGGTTTACATACAGGTGATAAAGCTTAACAGTAATGCAAGAAATTACAAGTATTAATTTAGAGTCATAGGAAAATGACAGATCAAATTAGAAGATAAAAACCACGAGACACAGATGCTTAATTAAATACTGAGTTTAGAGATACGTTTTTAGACGCTTCTTAAAAGTGAGCACTGAGGTTGACTGTCTAATAAAAGGTGAACTGAGCTCCACAGTTTAGAAGCAGAATAACTGAACGAGTCTCTCCATGGTTTCTGTATTTTACAGAAGGTATTAGCAGAAGGCCAGAATAGTGTATTAATAGTGCATTAAAGAGAATTTGCTGACATGCATGAGGCTATTTGTTAGGAAAGTTTTAGAAACAATTTTTCTAAAGTTCAGATTTCACAGATGCAAATTCTGCAAAGTGGCCAAAAAACAAATACAGACAAGCTATGTAATGTGTGTAATGTAAAACACCAGAACCATGCTGGCTAATATCAAACAGTCTATACACTCATCATTACCTGTTTCCCGATGCTGCTCACGCCCTGGAAGCTCCTTTTTAATCTCATTAATAACTTGTGTTTGATCAGCTATGTTGGAACTATGTGGGAAAAACCTATAACATTTAGTCCATGTGCACTCAGGGACCAGGAGTTCAGTCACATGATCAAGAAGCAGTTTACATTCTTTTCTTGGTAAAGCAGCATGTAGAGGCCAAACTGTCGATGATAATACTGAGAACCTGAAGAATTATTTTTGGTGTCCAAGTAAAAATAGGAAAGTTCGACTTTTCTAGATCTCACTCAAGTTTGCATACAGAATCAAACAGGACAAGAAGGAAACTAGTAATATCTTGAGCACTCAAGGCATGTTAGAGAAAACGTAAAATAAATAAATAAAGTGAGCTTCATACAATACTGTGCAAAAGTCAGAGACCACCCTTCATTTATTTAATTTCCAGTCAAAACAGCTATGAAGCCCATGTTATTCAGGGTTCCTGCATCAGGAAAAAAAAGACATTTAACAAAAAATTACAAAGAAGTCTCAAAAACTAAATACAGTAGCATTTATTCAGTGTTTAGTGTGTCACTCTTTACCTTTATTACAGCTTCCATTCATTTTACCATCAGTTTCTCAAAGAAAGCTGCAAGGATATTTTTTCCACGCCTCCAAAGTTCAGTCTTAGAAGCTGGTTGATCATTTTCTGAAGTAATCAAACACATTCAGTGATGTTGAGGTCTGGACTCTGGGGTGGTCAGTCCATTGTTCAGCTTCTTTGTTCGATGTGTCCATCTCCTTTTCTCAGTGAGGTTCTTCTTGAACAGCTACACATCCTTTCAGACCCACAGCGCTAAGTTGTCTTCTCACAGTGGAAGGATGGACAGAAACACCTGTGGATGTTTTCAGATCTGAAGCAGCTTGATTTTCTCCTCTCTCTCAGAGATGAAAGCTTTATCTGATGGGGGCAGTTTTGGGGTCTACCAGCTCTTCCAGGTGGCTGTTAGGAATCTCATTTTCTCTGTGAACTTTTTTTTTTTTACTCATTTGACTTTCTCCTTCCTTATGCAAATGGGCTGTCATATCTAATCTACTCGGAAAATATCTCCTGAAAAATTAATAACTTCTATTAAATGGCTTTTCTGGCTGGAAATTAAAGTTTGGTCTTTGACTTTCACACAGTACTGTAGATAAAACAGTATCAGCAGAGATCCTGAAGCCTGAGTTTTGTCCATACTTTTGCCCGTTTTTATAGATAACATTATGTGAGTGTGTGATGGTTTAGATATGTTTGCAAACAGCTAAATGGTGTCACAAGCTTCTATTACTCGTTAGAGCTACATTAGCCTCATAGCTCCAAACCTGGAATAAAGGGGTACACTTGGGGTAAGGGATAAAGGTCACAGCATAAAACCTACTATGGTAGAAACATTCTGAATTAAATAAAAGGTACTGTACTCCTAATATCTCACCTGTAAGTGAATAATTCAGTGTGTCGCAATTAATCAGTACATATTTATTGACTTAAAGGCACAGAGTTGTACAAAAATACATACTGTTTTGTTGTCGTTATCTGAGCATCATAGAAAACCTCTTGTTCAGTTTATAATAGATGAGAATATTCACAGCTAGATTAACAAACATCTCACTCTCCTTTGGCCACCAAATCACACCCACATGTTCTCAATTGGGATTTGGACCTGATGTATATCACTGCTGTCAAATCATATCTATGTAACTCAATGTTACCAACTGATAATACCAGCTGCCCTTGACACCTTGTGAATGTTTCATGAAGAATGGACCGATAGAAATGGTCCATTTTTTTTAATGAAATCTCATTAAAATTAACATGTAGTACACGTTTTACATTCTCCTTTAGGGAGATGTGAGGTTTTGTTACAACAGTCATGTTACACTGATGCAGCTGTTTCATGGAATGACCACACGCAAACTTTGTGTCTAAGCACAGAAATCTGAGAACAAAAAAAACAACAAACCTGATTGGTTTTGTTCTGCCATCTAAACGTACCCTTGGATCTTTCCCATTTAAAATCTCTCAGGATGATTAGGGTTAAAAACATACAATTTACAAGAGTTTACTTCCTCTTATCCGCCTGCGTCTGCCCTGTGAGGAACTGCCAGATGCCTCCTCTGTAAAACTCATTACCGTACGCGTAGAGTAAAGCGTGGAAGATTGGCGACAGTTTTGCGAGAACTGGGAGGACCTAGAAAAAAAGGCCAACAATGTGTAATTATTAAGAGAAGGGGTCGCTTCTCTCTGTTACAAGAAACATACTTTTTAGGAAGTGGTGTCTAATTACACTGTCTAGACAAACAAAACAGTAATGATGTCACTTCTGGCCATTTTATTCATTAAAGAACTGCTAGTGGATGGAGCCATGCTCCTCCAGACATACACTGAATATGACTCTTGGGGCACACCTACCACAGATAATCCTACACCTTACCCTTGGAACCATATAGTCGTATGCAAAGTTTGAACACCCCTTGTTAAATTACATGTTTTGTTGATTTTGTTGAAGTGAAAATAAGTAAGTATAATAATTGGATGGATGGATGGATCACTCTATTAATCCCAGAGGAAAAGTCGTCTATTACAGCAGCCCAAAGTAAAGTAAAGACCAAAGCAAGTGCAAAAGTATTGCCGTACACTATTATACAGTTGGATAAATAGAAGACGTAAATATTGATAATAAAATACACTAAAACGACCATAAAATATAATGTTACTGCACATTATATTTTAAACATAAGTAAGTAAGATCGCATAAATATCATGCAGGTGAATTTCTATGTATGTATATTGGGGAAAAAAAAACAACATAAAACTAATATTCTTAAATATAAGAATAATATGTTTATTTGCTCAATTTAACATGTTAATTACAGCAAATAAACAAATAATTGTGCATTAAAATGTGCAGAAGTGTTATGTGAGGATGTGTTAATTTATTTTCCCTTCAACAAAACATGTCATCTGACAAGGCATGCCCAAACATTAGCATAATACATGTGTGACCTCACCTTTTTTTCAGGTAAGTAACAAAACTGTATTATTTTGTTATTGTCCATAAACATCGTTTCACAGTATCACGGCAGTTTGCAGACCAATTTGTGTTAAATATAAACAAAGGGTTGCTAACCACCAAAGGTTTGTGCAAATAGTTAAAATACTCAGTAAATAAACTGAGCCTCTGAATGTTAGACATGTGCACAGGTTGTGCTTAAATCCTTTAGGACCATGTGCTAATCCAGAGCAAAGCTTTCCATACAAGTCCTCAGCCAGCCAGTTTTGTTGTATTTCAGGCTTTGTGTTTGCTGGATCAGAACTACTCACAGCCACAGATGCCCGCATGTACACAAACTAAGCTGGCTGCAAAATGACATTGCCATTGGCTATCCACATGTCTGTGTGTATGCGCTTCCACGCCCTGGGTTTTATCAGTCTGAGGGGAAACAAACTTGTATATCAGGCTAATTGCTGCCGAATACCAGCAGAAAGCAGCTGCTTTTTCAATGATTAGCCATTCAGAGCAAGATCTAGTCACAAAGGCTACGTTCACACAGCCGGTAAAAGTGGCCCAAATCTGATTTTCTCACCAAATTCGATTTTTTTGTTTGGCTGTTCAGATTATCTTTTAAATGTGATCTGAACGCGACATCAGTCTGAACAGATCAGCTCCGAAACTGACCCACATGCGCAAAAGAACAGCTGCTTCACGCGACTCATCCAGAGGTAAACAATGACTTCCAACGAACGCCAGTCGCTCCCGGAGGTTGTTTCATCTTCACCAGCATCACAGGAGCCATCATGAAGCTTCTCTGACTGACAGCTGGGCTCATCACCCAGAATGTGTTCGAGCTCACCGTAAAAAGGCACGTTATTCGGCCACGGTCACTTCTTCGGTTCACGTCCTCGGATTCTTTAAAATTTGCTTTTAGACTTAACTGTTCTTTGACGCTGCAAGCTCGTTCTCCTCCGGCCGCGTTCGGCCATTTCTTTCAAAATCTCTCCAATCTCTTCTTATCTCTGTACAGAACTATCACCCCAAATGTTTATGAGTCTCAGCAGCGCAAAATTATTACGAATGTTGAGGTGGATTGACGTAAAAGCCGCATGAGTTCCGATCTGGCTGTTTAGACTGAGTCGCATTGCCGCAGATTGGATACGGATCGGATTTCAAGACCACATATAAAATCATCTCAAATCGGAATTGAAAATGTCAGATTCAGTGTGTTTTTTGCTGTTCACACTTCCACACAGACAAACATCTACGTCACATATGAAGAAAAAGATCGGATTTGGGCCACTTTTACCTGCTTTGTAAACGTAGCCAAAGTTTATGAAGTGCATGTAGTCTGATTTTAAAATCTCCTGCTCTTGTTGCAGAAAGAATGGGTTTTGTGTCAGTCAAACGGCCCCTTCCTGTCAAAGTAGGTGGTTCTCAGCCACACTAAGCGACAACACCTACCAGACTTTTTGCTGACTGTCAGAAGTCTGGCCTGTGAAACCAGATCAGAACTAAGGCATGACTCCTGCTCTTCTAGGTTGCGCTGTGCCTTACATGCAAGTTGACTCAGGTTATGATGGCTACCTTATTCCCTTCACTCTTTTTTAATGACACATTCAAAGCAAATAATTTTGGTGTATGAGTTTGAGTGAATCACAGGATGCAGAAACTCCCCTACCATTCGGATCTTCGGTGATACAAGCTTCGTATTCTCAAAGCAGGCGTATATGCACATCACCACATAAGGACCCCAACACAGCAGCAAGGTCTTTACAGGTAGACCTGTGTTGAACTGCATAAACACAAAACAGAATGAAAACACATAAGAAAGATTATTTCTGGAAGCACACAAATCTCAAGAATGTCCCGGTACGCCCAAGCATTAAGATTTCACTTAACTGGAACTAAACCATCATAATTTCTGTGCTTTTGCAATCAAAGCTGAACTGTGCGCTGGTCTTAAGCCACCATATGGGCCAGTAATCTGGAGTTTATGCAAACGCTTTAAGAAATCTGTGGAAGAAACGGCCCATTGAACAGAGTCACAAGTGAGAGGCTTTTGGGGATTTAGTGGAAATACCTAACTGGGAGTATTACTGCTTTTCACTAAGACTATTCATTTGTTCACCTTGCAGGGCCTTTGGCTGTAATACAATGAAGGGAAGCGGATGAAATATATTACATGACCAAAAGTATGTGGAGATCTTAATATCACATCCATAGGTGCTTGCTGGACATCTAATTCCACAGCCTCTACTCTTCTGGGAAGGTTTTACACTAGATGTTGGAACATGACTGCAGGGATTTGCTTCCATTGCAGAAGGCTGGGCAATGATGTTGGACGAGCCACAGGGCGCAATAGCCGATTTTTGAAAATGCTATTCGTTTTCTCCATAGAGAAATTTACTCGGCATGGAGTTCCTAATATGGACATGACACGGACTACAAAATGAGGCACAACTCCAGAGGTCTGTTCATCACAAAGGTGTTGGATAGGGTTGAGATTAGGGCTCTGACCTCTGTCCTTATGGAGCTCACTTTGTGCACAGGGGCACAGTTATACTGAAGCAGGAAAGGGCCTTCCCAAAACTGCTGTCACAAAATTGGAAGCACACAATTCTCTGGAATGTCACTGTGTACTGTAGCACTAACATTACCCTTCACTGGAACTAAGAGGTTCAAACCATTAAAACAGCCCTAGCCCATTATTCCCCCTCCACCAAACTTTACACTTAGCACTATGCCCTCAGGAGAGAGCAGTCTCCTGCATCCACCAAACTCAGATTCAGCCATCAGACTGACAGATGGTGGAGAACACATTTCTACAGCTTCAGAGTCAAAAGGCACAGTGCTTTACACGACTCCAGCCAACGTTCAGCATCGCGTATGGTGGTCATAGGCTTGTGTGCGGCTGCTTGGCCACTGGAAACTCAATCCATGAAGTTACAGTTGTGTTGACGGTTGATTCCAGAAATATTTAGAAACTGGTAGTGGATTTTGTAACTGAGGAACGATGACTTTAATGTGCTACAGCACTCAGTGGTCGTGTTCTGTGAGACTGGGTGGTCTACTGCTTTGCTGCTTCACTGTTGTTGCTCCTAGATGCTCCCACTTCGCAATAACAGCACTTACAGTAAACCGGGCAGATATTTGGACATCAACAGACTTGATGTAAAGGTAGCATCATTTGTTTATGTTATGTTGAAAGAATGGAGACTGCATGGGCGTATGCCTGATTTTTTATTTTTTTATGGCCCTGTAAGCAATGGGTGTGGCTGAAATAGCCAAGCCAAGTAGTTAGAAGTTATATCTATAGACTTTTAGACAGCAGACACATTGTTCTCTGTATATAAATTAGTGCTGTTGATCTTTTTAAAGCACATACAGATGATGTTGCCCAGAAGTAGTCTGCCTTTTGGAGTATATTTTAAGGTTCATTTCTGAAGTATACGTGGATTAGTCATGTGCATGTTCTTTTTTTTTAATATGTATAAATGGGGATCGCACTGTATGTGTTTTTGTGGGCCAAGAAACGTGTGAATGGTTTTCAATGGGAGACACGTGTTTCACTTGCTATTGATGCACACAAGTGATTGACAGCTGCAACCCTACCGATGCTGGAGATGTACAGCCAGAGGTAGCCTTTAAAAAGGGGCACAGCAGTACACCTTGTTTTTTTTTCATTTTGAGAACAACACAAAAAGTTGTAGGTCTTTTGAAAGTATGTACTAATTGGCTTAAAATGCATGAGTTTACCTTAAAGTTGTGGGTCTTCTTGAAGTACGCATAGATGGCGTTATAGGAAGAGTACATGATGAAGAGTGGAAAGACCAGGTACAGGAGGGTGATGGACAGCATGTATGTGATGTAATCTCTAAAGATGACAGGAAAGGGAAAGAGATCTTACATTATCTATTAAATAATCAAATACATCTGTAGCTATTACTGATCCATGAACATTTATGCTGCCTTCTCGTGCTTTCTCACGTTTGAATTCAGTGGTTTTGGCGTTCCAAGTGCTTTATAGTCGGAAATATGAAGGATAACAGGAAGCTGTTGTGCATATTTGAGGAAAATCTTATTTATCTGTAATGTTAGGTAGTTAGCTGGGTTAGAATTGTCCTCCGTTATGAAAAAGTATAGGCAGCAGTTACAGATGTAAACAAATGCATTTGAGTAAATAAAGTATTATCTACAGCTGACCACATAAACTGTCCATGATGTCAAAGAGAGCTGATTTAGTCCTGTTTAACCTCAAACACCAAAGAGCATGCCCAAGTTTACAGACTTGCATTATTCACTCCTACAACTTAAGAATGCTTTCCATGTAATAACTGAACAATAGTTCTTAGTATGTAATAAAAGTCTCAACGTTTATGAGGTTAACTGTATTCACTGCTGCACAATATGTAAAACGGCGAACAAAAAATATACTATATTATATTCATATTTACAGTTTTTGACAGTATTTTTAAAAGTGTGGCACTACTGTGGCTTTTTTTTGTTCCAACTTATCAAACCTCAAAAAACCAACACTATGATGTGTATTATAGCTCGTGAAAAAGTGTTTATATCACCCATCCCTGTCTGGAACTCATTTGTGATAATTCATCACAGTAAAAGCCAAATAAAGGGACCATTATCTCATTTTTCACCCTAAAAGCTTTCATCAGCTGGATAGGCTGGGTTAGAGTGGAGTTGGAAATCAATTCTGCAGAGGAATAACTCTCCAGTAGCATGTCTGGAGGGCAATTTATATGTACCACAATGTTGTAGGTGTTGTTCAGAGAGGTTACCTGTCTCCTCTGGTGTAGTCGAGAGTGCAGCCTACTTTCATTGGCTCGAAGTCAAACACTCCCCAGCCAATAGACGGCAGTGGGAGAGCAGCCCAGAAGATAGCCAGAGCCCACAGGATGGTGCTTATAGTTAGAGAAGTGCTCCAAAACATTTTCTGCTCTGAAAATACAACATATCACACACAGCTGGCTTAACATATGACTGTAGAATATTATTAGTGGAGTTTTTTGTCTGCATGTGTAATGGGGACAGCACTGTTAATTAACCGGTAAAGTGTGTCTTACTATGTAATTGTTCAAGCTAGCATACATCTAGTGTTGGGTCTCTTTTGCTTTTTCCTACCATTTTTATTGTGCTGATGTTTCATTTTACTTCTTTATTATATACACATTAACGTAATGTCAAAATATTTTCGCTTTCCAACGTTCTGCTTATCTTCTTGTGTAAAACAAATATTTTGTAGCTAAATTAAAAATGCTGTAGAGAGGACGATGATATGGCAAAAATGTAATATCACAATCTGATATTTTTTCCAACATCTGATAAGTTGGAACAGACAGGGTGGTGCCAAAAACTATGAACCCAAAGATTTGTATTCAATATTTCACATAGTGAGCTGTACAAAATCCAATAAAACAGTATTAATTATGCTTTCTTTGTCATCAAAATGCAGATGGGAAGTGTTTAAGTCCTGATGATATCCATGATATGCTTGTCATATTGCCAAGCCCTGGTACTTCACTAATAAAAACGATTATTATTACTATCAAGAAAACAAGTTTAAACAGTAAAGGCTGTTTTCGTGGACATGGACTAAGTCAAAAAAACTGGCCCAAAGTGTGCTTAGCTAAAAAGAAGAGTTTTTAAGCTACATTCTATTGATTTTTAAAAATAATGACTGTGCACACTTAAAATTTAACAGTCCATATGTGGGACACACTTCAACTTCTCACTCTCAAACCTACACATTAGTTTTGTAGAAGTTACTGCATTTATAGCAGCCACTGAATAGTGAGTGTTAAGATTAATGACTGGAAAATAAGGGGTTAAAACATCTAATGCTGAGATGTAATAAAATGCAGCTTCAGTACTCACTGGTGCAGTACATGTGATATCTGTCCCAAGCAACAGCACCAAGAAAGCTGATCCCTGCCAGAATGGACACCATTCCCTGAACGCCATGAATCTGGCAACCCTCCGGGCCGAAGGGCCAATATCTACAATACATGACAGAGAAAAGAAATACAAAAAGAAACAACTTAGAAAGTGACATAAAAAACCTTTAAAATACATAAATCAGTTGTAAGCATGACAGATGCAAAGTCATAAAAGGGAATTTCTGCAGATTTTTAAGAATTTTCTACACAAATCAATTGTTGGAATGTAAAGGAAGTGGTTTGATGTAAAACGGCTCATTGCAAAGAAACGTACCAACTCAGATTCCTTACTTCACTGGTTTTTGGGGTCACAATGTCTACAAATGTAAATATAGTAAATACATTTTTTATCTACTATTTAAAACCACCAGAGAAACCTGTCCTCAGAGTTTTATATGTAGTGTTGATGATGGACAACAGTGGTTTCTCTGGGGAGTTTTCTTTGGGGACTATTTTGCCTTGCAATACTCTGCATGTACTTCTCTGACATGAACAGATCTTTAACAATATTAGGCCAAAATCTTTTTGCAAAACTACAATAAAACAAAGTCTCAAGCTCCAGGGAGTGTTTTCATAACCATTTCATGTAATATCTTTCTGTGAGGGAGCTTTTAGAGGCATTAAACTCTTCAGACATCTGCTTCCCATCACCTCCACTGTGAAAGCTTTTCTGATCAAACCACTCTGAATGATTCTTTTTACATCTTAATCATTTGATTATGTAGAATTTTTATAAAATGGTGGAACTCCCCTTTAAAAGCATACTGAAAAAAAATGCCTGACGTTGATAAATTTAATTTTGCTTAGCAATTAGTTATTTTAACTTTTAATATTCTCAGGAAAAGAAAATTAAAACATTTATATAATGTGGAATGTGGCCTTGCCATGGCGTCAGTTTAGCAGATCAGCAAAATGTGACAGTAAAAGTGCGTCATTATAAAGCTGCAGTCTCTCTGAGGAACGATGTCATGACCCATATTTTCTCCGTCATAATTTTTCATTTCAGCCTAGTATTCATAACTGGACTGCTACTGTCAGCCAGCCACGCATCCACAGCCTGTTTTACTGCTGACACGTAACATACTCGATTACAAAATTATAGACAGTCAACAAAAGATATTAGATAATCTGTATAATACAGCTGTGTGTATAGAAAGACACTGACTCTCATTACTAATAACAGACAGACAGAGTCCTGTACTCTGAGTTTGATTTACACCCTCAGGTTGATGTGAAAAATGTGTAGTTATGAGATCTTTTTCTCTTAGTGTAGCACAATAAAGTATTACTGTAATCACTTGCAGTCATATGCAAAAGTTTGAACACCCCTGTTCAAATAAGTTTACACATCCTCTACAGGGAACAACCCTAAATATGGTATTTTACAGCTAATTTTAGTGCACAATTACTAATTTATTTCAGACTGAAAAAAAACATAAAATATAAAATGTGCCATAACTTTTGCACAAGCCACATTTTATAGTTTATTTTCCCCTAATATGTGAAATTAAGCAAATAAACAGTAATTGTGCATTAAAATGTGCAGAAGTGTGTTCTCTTTAGAGGATGCATTCACTTATTTTTACTTAAAAAGCCCAACCAAGGGTATCCAAACTTTTACATACAACTGTATTAATCTTTTGCTATTCTATGATATACATGTATTACTGAATACAGTATATATTGTATTTGTTATACAATGAAGTTGCATTCGGTTCAATTCTATTCTAAACTGAACTACATGCACTAAACATAAAACAAATCAGACCTCAAGGCACTACATTGTCCCTCAGAGGTGGGCAATATGACAATATTTTATCGTTATTGTGATAACTTCTGTCGTGATACACTTTCTGAACATATCATAGATATCAGTACTGAAAAAACACTGACTAACATATTTGATCACAAGATGAACATAATTAGGCCTGTTTAACCGGATTTAGAGCAGCATAGTTTGTAAAACACTGAATAAAAAATTGTAGTTGGTTTATTATCATTACCATCATTATAGTTATTTTACATGTGGCACTACAGGTGCTACTTTGTCTGTTCCAAATTATTACATCTCAGAAAAACGACATATTGTGATGTGTACTGTGTATCGTAAAACGTCTTAAAATGTCTTGAAGTATCGTGATATAATGTTGCCGTATTGCCCACCCCTCCTGTCTCTGCGTCCATGCAAACCCATGCAAACGATTACCAGCTAAGAAAAACAGGCTTATACTGTGTTTAGCACTATGAACAAACCCAGTCAAACACCTGACCTCAGTGTCACATTGGTACAAGACTGAGATTAGTTGGGTCAGATCAAAACCAGCCCAAAACTGCTTGGTGACTATCCCATCACTGCCAGAGCTGTAATTTACGGCAGACTTGCTTGGATTGTAATACAATAAGATTGTGATTAAAAGTGATTAAAAAGTGTGAAACCTTTCTTCATTTCCCTGTAATTTAGCAGTAAAGTGATCTTACCCCCTAAATCAAAGCGGAGCAATCTGGGAGGTCTGGAAAAAGACTGCACAAGAGAATAGCGGGAAAAGTCGAAATGCTGTTTTTCAGCTGAAATGCAAATTCCGATTTATTTCAAGAAGTTTGTGGTTGAACGCATTTGGTTTTTGAAGGGCATGAGATTAACGGGAGAGAAAACCAATAGCAGTGACACATGAATATTTTTGGTACAAGGCAGTGAAATTGACCAATACATGGCATTGTGTGCTGAGCAAAGGGCTGCATAACAATGTCTGGAAAAAATGAAATTCACTTGCTTTCACAATTAGGTAAAAACACAATCTCTCCCATTCAGTCTCTCTCTTTCTCCTGAATAAGGTGCAAATGTGTTCGGTGATCAAGAACAGTACAGGAATACCACACATCTCTCCTCTACTGCACTTGTTGATCAGAGATATGTTTTTGGGGATATTAGTTAAAAGTTAAAAAGAGTTAAAAGTTGGTAATTTATGAAGATTTGTGCTAACTGTAAACTGTATCGAAGCCATTTATTTTTAAAAGATAAATGTGTTGCAATTCATAATTTTTTGTGGCTTTTGAGGTTTATTTTGCGTTTAAACATGATAATATTTTCCAGTGCTTGTAAATACTGCAGTGGATATTGCTGCTTTCAAAGTTATCCATATTTCCCATATTGCTTGTCTATTTTTATAGGCTCCTCTTTTCATTATATTCAAACATATAATAATTCCATGCAAACTCTGCATGCTGCTGTCAGGTCTGTTTAATATTGTTATTTATTTTGCTTACTTACTTAGAAATATAAACATCAATAAAGTACTTTAAATATATGAGATGCCTTCACTGCCTTCTTTAATGTAAAATTCTACCTCTGTTTCTCTGTCCTTACTGAAAAATGTATTCATCTTTTGGTATTCCTTGGCCCATATTCCTGTAGAAAATGTCCATGGCATTTTATGTATTTATTTAATTTAAAATGAGCAAACGTGTATTTTAAAATTGAAATAAATGAATATATAATTCAAATTCATTACACATGCCTTTGTAACTGTATACTTCAGACCTTTTTCCAGTATATTTACTGCTAGCTTAAATGAATAAAGTCAAGTCATTGTCAATATGAAGATCTAAATCAGGGGTCCAATCCTGGTCATGGAGATCTACCATCATGAAGAGTTCAGCTCCAACACATCTGGTTCTAACACTCAGATTCCCCCTGAAGATCTTCATCACCTGGATGAGGTTCGTCAGGTTAAGCTTGGAGCTACACTGGACAGGGTACTAGATCTCCAGGAGGAGGACCGGGCCCCTGCTGATTCTGCAGATCCATATTCTTTATTCAGGGCCACGTATTAGCAGCTAATCTGGTGGCGTGGGCAGCTCCTACCTGAGGTAGCTGGCGTAGGCCGAAGCCAGGCCGTTGCAGTTGAGGCTGAGGTCGGCGAGAGCCAGGTTAAAGACGAAGAAGTTACTGGGCGTCCTCAGCTCCTTCACCCTCAGGTAGGCCATTACTGAGACGAAGTTCAGGAAAAACCCAAGGACAGCTAAACACATAGACACAGAGATAAACAGCTGTCAGTCCACATCTGGTCTTAGATGATGCACATCTCACCCCATTTACTAAAGGCATATATCAGAGATGGTGCATGCATTCATGCAAACATTACTACTGCTGTTCATATAGATGGCATACAGTAACAATTAGCAGTTTACTGACCATTGTGCATGGATAATTATGGGATACTACTGTAGTACTGAAATATTTTGCCAGACTATGAAGTTTACCCAGGCTGTTCTGATTTATATTTGCAGTGTTTAATCTTGTTTCAGATGGGAATCTGTCCTAAAGCTCTTAACGAGGCTTCTTATTCGAATTTTCCGTTCCACCTTAAACGGTGCAGCAGTTACAGTCAGGCGCGCGTGCGCACCATAACGCAACTGAGGTACCGTTTAAGGTGGAACGGAAAATTCGAAAATGACGCTGTGCACTCCGCACTTCTACCACACCAGAACTTCTTTAACTCACCCCCAACAAGCAGAACAGAACCAAAGGCAAACATGTCAAAGTCGTCGAAGCCCTCCGGTAAAGTGTACGAGGCCATTTTTAAACCCTGCAGCAGCGGAAACAGCAGCTATTCAGGTCCCTCAGTTCCCCTCAGTCCCCCTCAGTGACAAATAGCAGAGGTTTGAGAACACACAACCTCCTTTTATAGGCTTTTTCACGTGAAAAGGGCACACAAGGTCTTACAGAGGGTGAAATCTCAGCGGAATCCCTGCAGGAATGTCTTAATAGGGTCTACGACTCGGTCCCGAGGCTCAAAAGTCTGGGATACAGTTTCTTTTTGTAACAAACGTAGTTAAAACGGAGTTTTGCTCTGTGTGCTGTGTTCATTGGCGTCCATTATGCGCAAAAGATGCGCAGATTCACCAAAATGCGGTGTATGTGCAGAGCTAAATGAAGCGTTGAAGGACACACTCATCCATACGATTATCTAATCAGCTGATCGTGTGGCAGAAGTGCATGAAATCATGTAGATACAGGGCAGCAGCTTCAGGTAATGTTCACAGCAATCATCAGAATAGAGAAAGAATGTGATCTCAGTGATTTTGAGCGTGGCAGGATTGTTGGTGCTGGACGGGCTGGTTTGAGTAATTCTGTAACTGCTGATCTCCTGGGATTTTCACACACAACAGTCTCAGAGTTTAGTCAGAATGGAGCAATAAAGAAAAAACATCCAGTGAGCAGCAGTTCTACACATGGAAATGCTTTTTTGCTGAGAGAGGTCAGCGGAGAATGGACAGACTGGTTCGAGCCCACAGAAAGGCTACTGTAACTCAGATAACCACTCTGTACAACTGTGCTGAGCAGGAAGTGTCTCAGCACCAGTGGTGGACAGTAACTAAGTACATGTAATCTGTTGCTGTACTTAAGTAGTTCTTTGTGTATCTGTACTTTACTGAAGTATTTCCATTTTTGGTGACTTTTTACTTTCATTCCACTACATTTCAAAGTAAATATCTTACTTTTTACCACTACATTATGTAAAATCTGTCGTTCCTTTTGTGTGTATAAAAATGTAACATGTTAAAACAAAAGAAGCGTGAAGCAAGAACACCAATCAGGGCACAGCGCACTTTGTTTTGAGCTTGTTTTGACCTGTTGGTCATACCGAACCAGTGCAGCACACGGTTCAACATCAGTGCAGCAGCGTAAAATTTTGGGAGAGTCTATTCAACATAAATGATGAACTAACCTAACTTTGTGTAAATAGACCACAATATAGAAATATGTACACATATGCAGTTGTGACTGACGTGTCTTTTTTCTGAATTTATACAAACACTTTCATTTTATAGTAAATTCATTTTTGGCTAGTTTATGTTTATGAACAGAGACCTACAGATGCAGTTTAGTAAAGAAAACTCATTTGTGAACCTGAGTTTAAAGTTTTTATTAAACTTAAACTTGTAACTAAGTTGCAAATCAATCTTAAACTGAAACTTTGCTTGTTTGCAAAAAGTTATTTCAGAGCCACTCAGTTCTACCTGATGGAAACTGTTTGCCTTCAGTGTTTTGTGCTCATGATAATTTTAATAGACATCAGCGTCACTAATTAATGACATTCTATTAAAAGACTGGTTTACCAAGAGAGACACTGGAGTATTTTCACCTAAAATGAGTTAATGAAGCGAGTCTTGTTACAAAAATGATAATAGGACATCAGAGTCATAATTAATCTTAAAGTACTTTTACTTTTGATACTTAAGTACATTTGAAGGCAAATGGTTTTGTACTTTTACTCAAGTGGAGGTCTAAAGGGAGGAACTTCTACTTTTACTGGAGTAATATTTTACCTTGGGCCTCTCTACTTTAACTCAAACACATGATGTATGTACTTCGTCCACCACTGCTCAGAACCGACCGTACTCTACACTTTTAAAACAAGAATGATCCACCACCCAAATAGTACCTGCTCTGTGAGGGTCCATGGGAGTCCTGACCACTGAAGAACAGGGTAAAAGGGGGCTAACAAAGTATGCAGAGAAACAGATGGACTACAGTCTGTAACTGTAGAACTACAAAGTGCACCTATATAGTAAGTGGAGCTGATAATATGGGCAATGAGCGTAGAAACAAGGAGGTGGTCATAATGTTATGCCTGATCGGTGTAAAATGATGTTTGAAATACACCCTAAACATTTCCCTGCTAGAAAAACCAACATAGACCAGTATGGCTTGTCACCAGCAAAACCAGCATATGTTGTGTTTTGGATGCTGGTATTCTAGTCAACCAGCATGACCATGCTGGGGTGACCAGCTAAACCAGAACCAGGCCAGCATTAGACCAGCATAAACCAGCATGAAATGCTTTCGGGTCTGTGCTGATTTGCTCAGCAGAGCTGTAGCTGTGTGTATTTTGTCGTGCCACGTGCCTCAAGGAACCAACAGTGCAGTGAAGCTGGGAAGGAGATTTTCCTGAAATGAACTGGAGACCCCTTAAAACGTGAACAATCCTTCTCAGGCTTTGAGGTGAGTTTCACAACAAGCCAATCCCTTAATCTAGTGTGCCGCTTGTGAAAATCCCAGCACTACGAATTTGCATTTTACAGTAGACCTACAGTAGCTAAACAAGCTGGATTTCATTCATTTAGTCCATCTAAGGGGAATACATTGTGTACTATTAAATATTTCATACAATTATTCTCTTTACTTTTTTTTAAGATGCCTGCATTTATGCTTCGCCCCTCTTTTTTCTACACGCATTTTAGCCAATGCTTTACTCTCTCACCAAATGAGGTTTTCATGTTAGTCAATGACATGGGTGTTAAATCACACCCTGCACTGCATAGATTAATGTATTTCCTGTTATAACCTGATTCAGCTCATTAAGTGTCAATAATTAAAACATCAATTAAATGAGGAGTGTGAGAGAGAGGAGGAAAAACAACAGCAAAACACACAAATGGCTTACAGCGGGGGTCTGCAACCCAAATACTAAGTCTTTTCAACAAAAATCAAACCACCTCGGGAGTCACAACATTTTATGTCCATTAAATAAAGTAAAATTTTACCATCTTGGCTGTAAATATGTTTTGGTATGTGCTAATGTCCTAGTGTAGGCTAAAAAATATAATACAAACAAAAACACAGACTTACTTTGCTCTGCTTTAAGCTTTAGCTCAGCTATAACCACTTTTCATTCATCTCTGGCAGGAAACCTTTCCACAAAAGTAGAACAGTTTCTTGTAAAATGTCTCTCAATGTTCTGTATTTTACGAGTCGCTTCTTATTCTCCAGCTTCTTGTTCGAATTTTCCTGTTCCACCTTAAATGGTGCCTGAGGTTTTTGATTTCTTTTAAAATGACGACAAATTAGATTCATCATGATGTCATTTTTTAAATAAAAAAAATGAACCAATTGCTGTCCCACATTTTCATGTCACTATCGAAACACAGTGTTTTAGTCCATAGGAGGAGTCTTATTTTAGCCACGCCCCTGCATTTTAGAGCAGGAAGTGAGCCTGCATCCCTTTTCCTCATGGCCACATGGTGAGCAGTTAGATCCCACTGTTTTGAAGTGTGTCCCAAATTCTGAAAATCAGTGTGGAACATTAAAAACTGTCACTACCGAAACACAAATTTTCTTTGTGTTTTAATAAAAACATTATGATTTGTGTGTGTATGACTGTTTTTTAAAGTTCTGCTCCAAAATTGCTAAAATTGAAACAGTCACTACTGAAACATTTAGTGATGTTTCAGTAGTGTTATGATTGTTTTGGTAGTGACAAAATGCAATTTTCAGTCATTTATTTTAATAATATAAATATGATTAAGGTATAGGGTCATTCAAAGCAAAAGGATTTCAGTTAAAAGTTGAACCAGATAAGTAGAATGATCCATATACTACACTGCACTTTGTGTGCACTATATACACTATATTGCATTTTGTAAGTATACAAATAATTGTCTATTAAACACAGTGGCATTGTGGGTTTTTAACACTATATATTGTGTGTATAAATGTGCTGCCTTGATGCAGCTTTGCAGACTCTTGGCATTCTCTCAAGCAGCTTTGCAAGGAGCCACCTGGGCTGCATTTCCAATAGGACAAAAGAGGCACACCCTGAGATGTTTATGTCCAAAAATGATTTACTGCTTATCACTACATTTAAAAAAATTATAAAAAAAAGAAAACAGATTAGAATAAATTCATACATAGGCATCAACTCCTCTAAGGAACAAGGCGATGAGGCTTGATGCAAGTCAGAGTTAGGTTCATTGGCATCAGAGTGGAGATATTTAGAGTGAAAATAGCAAAACCAAAGAACAAAGGAACCTGAACGATGAGAGCAAAACAGATTTAGAGATTAGAATAGAATAAAATTTATTGTCCATTTATGGAAATTTGTCTGTGGCTTCACTAGGTTGCACAAAATAAAAATAATAAATAGATTATTAGCAGAAAAAGTGTACATACAAATACAAAACACAACATGCAAGCATGAACCTAGCTTTGAATACACCACTTATCAGAATAATTTCAGTACAGCTAAAATTAGCTATGTTTTCATCAGATCAATAATTACCGAAGGAATAAGGAGTGAATGAATTCTTAAAACGCTGAAACTAAACCAGCGAAAGACTAATAAACTAGAAACAGAAGGAAGAAATACAAACTAGCAGCACAAACAGGCAGCCACAGCAAGCAAGACAGGACCTGGGAACAAACAACAACAGGCAGTAATGACGAGAGGGTGGGCTATCGACTAGACATAGGTGAGACAGATAACAAAGGGGTGGAGCTAGGCTGATTCTTAAAGGGCTCCCTAAGCCCTACATACCGAAAAGTGCATAATAAATCTAACTAAGAGTTATTTGGGATTCAACCACTTGTGCAAAATACCATACTAGACAAATAGTGCACTGTTTTCATAACTTATATATTGCACTATATAGGGAGTCAACCTAAGAAAAAGAGGAAAAGTGCAGAGAATTGGGAGAATGTGACAAATTCACTATTTGCCTTCCAAACATTGAACCCAAACCTCTTTAAGAAGTAAAAAGGTGAGAATACTGATGATATCTTCATATCTTAGCAGCAACAGTACAATTTAGATGTGTAATAAAAGTCTTACAGTGCACAAATGCAAAGCCAGAGCTGGTGTGACTTGAGCCACAGTTTGGCATGTTGGCAAACAGTTAATCGCTGGTGTTTAGCCAGCTTTGAGACAACTAAACCTTTGTTCCTAGAATCTACACTAATGCGATTGGGAAATGTGCAGCCTGTAACATACATACAGTCTACAAACTGCAGACTGAAGACTCATTCATCAGAACAGGCTGCGCAACATTCAATACTCTATAATGTTCAGAAGGAACCACTTATGAATGAGTATTAGAACTAGAACGACACTCTCCAAAGTGATGGTTCTTCAAGGGTTCTTTGGTGAAGAAAAGGGTTCTATATAGAACCATGCACACTCAAAGAATGCTTTGCATGATTGCATTGCTAAATTGTTCTTTAGATTGAGGGAGAAAGTGCTGTAGATGGTGGTACATGGAACCCTTTTTAAAAAGGTTCTTGTAGAATCTTTTTTTAAGTGTGTAGTATTAACCAGCAGTGTTTAGAGAAGTCTTAATCCATACTTACTTTTTAGTAAAAGTAAAAGTACCTTTCCAAAAACAACTTCAGTAGAAGTTCACTGTTAGAAATAAAGGTTCTGTGCAGGTACAGTTAATGTTCATAAAGGTACCTCAAAGGTACAACAGTGGTTTTAAGGTCTGATTGTGAACCTTAAATAAGTTTTTCCAGGTGAAAAGTTTGTATTTGTACCTTTTCATAACCGAATGTTTTAAAACAGAACAGTAAAATAAAAGCCTGGAGACGAGACGGGGTGTGTGGAGTCAGTACAGCTTAGAACATATCATTTCAGTGGATTATGGTTCAGTTATGTTCCCTGACTAAAGGTACTGAGATGTACCCTTGAGGGAACCACACCAGTGACAGTTTAGTACATTTATTTCTGGGAGTGTAGAGGGAGCATGTAAAAAAAAATACTACTACTGTACTGAGTGACTTGCACTGAGTGAACTGCAGTGGAGCTCCTTAGTGTATCAGTATCCATCATCATAGGAAATGCTCTATTCTTCTCTCTTTGGGATCATTCTAGTCTAAATTAAAATCCTAAGGCTTTAAAGTGAAAACTGTGAGCAACAGTAAAGCAGTCCAGGACCTGAACCAACACAACACAATGGAATTAAACCCAATAAAAGAATTAATAACAAAATATTAAGGACTAAAATGTGATTGAGTGAAAAGTCGATTCCTTTCCTCACTAAAATACCTGAGTAGAAGGAAAACTTTTGAAAATACTCAGGAAAGCAGAAATCCATCATAACTGTCCTAAATGACATGTACCTATGTGAACAGAATTAGTCTCATTAACCTCTGGTTCTGCTGCGTTAAAGGACCCATATTAGGGAAAATTCTTCTCACATTTCTAATATAATAGAATTTACTGTAGTATGTAAACGTTAAAGTTTCAAAATGTACCATTCGCTCCACAGTCCATACAGTCCGTACATGGAAACTAAACTGCAAAACAGCTCAGGTTGAATTGATTGTTTTTGTGATGTCACAGTGTATTTACATATATATACCTATTCATCCTACAGCAGTTTAGCTCCACTCATTCACAATGAAGTTATGAGGAGTGTTCCAGCCTGGACTGTTTTATAATTGAAGCACAATATATATATATAGCCTCTAACTGCTAATTCACCTTTTAACCCTAACCCTGAAGGTTGCTGAGCAGACTGCCAGTCACCATAGACAACAATCTCACCTAGCTAGTAGCTAACAAAAAGGCAAAGAGAAAGATTTAAGACAAACATCGATTATTTGGAGACAAACAGACTTATTTGTGTTTATAATCACTCCAGCTGGTTTCCTGATACGTTTAATCTGCAATGGGAAACTGTCAAAGACTAAAAAGTCACAAAGCTGAAGTCGCTTCTCATTCTCCAGCTTCTTGTTCGAATTGTCCCGTTCCACCTTAAATGGTGCAGCAGTAACATTCTGGCGCCTCAGGTACCATTTAGCGAGAATCTGGAGAATGAGAAGCGACTTCCTCATAAAAAGTCAAACGTTGAGAGACATTTTACAAGAAACTGTTCTACTTTTGCGGAAAAGTTTCCTGCTGGAGATGCGAGAAAAGCAGCTATAGCTGAGCTAAAGCTTAAAGCAGAGCAACGTGTGTGTTTTTATTTATATTATATTTTTATTCTACACTAGTATATTAGCTCATACTAAGACATATTAGCAGCCAAGATGCTAAAACATTACTTTAATAAATTGGACATAAAATGTTGTGGCTCCCAAGGTGGTTTGATTTTTGTTGAAAGGACAAAATGGCTCTTCTTAACATTATACTTACCGACCCCTGGACTAAGAGATAAAGAAAGGCTGTAAAATATGAATGTAAGAATTATGAAATGAAATATTAATGTAAAAATAAATCATGGCTGCTTTTGCTACATAAACCCACAAAAATGTTATAAGTGGACCTCAGGGGAAAAATTAACATACAGGACAAACGTAGGATCTGGGCCCTTTGAATCCAATGCCACACTGGTGGGTTTATTTGCTTCCCTGAAAGACACAGTAAGACCGTTTTAAATGAGGTGAAGATGGCACACATAGTGTAATTGTGGGATTAAAGGCTAAATTGTCTGTTTGGAAGCAGGACATCGGTCCTTCCTCTTGGTGCTCTGCCCTGGCTGTGCCCACACAAGCCTCATCTGTGTGGGCTGCTTTAATGGGACACAGTCAATAATCACATTATGGATCTCTTGACTAAGCAAGCACTAAGTATGAGCTCACGCCTACAGGTCAGCGAACAGGGCAGACATATATACTATATATGGAACTGAGTAAACAATCTAATTCAATCAATTTCCCTCTTAACCTCTTAACCCTCTACTGCACACATTATGAGAGCAATTAAAAAAAAATCAATTCACTTTTCTTGCATAAAATAGTCCTTTATTTTTTGGACCTGATTATTAAATTCAAAAACATTAAAAATAATAATAATAATGTATGCAGGGGTCCTTTTGGAGTATGTTGCCTTGAGGCAACATTGTGCAGCAATGGGAAGAAATGATATACAGCCATATTCCCTGAAGTGGTGAGACCTGGCTTGTGACTGGCTAAATCCATTCCACTGTCACACAATGTTGCTTCTAGGCAACAAACATATTTCTGCAAAATCCCATGACAAAAAATTGATACTCAATGTTTAAAAAGAGGTTTAAAGAGATAGTATGACCAAGCACGTGCTTTTTATTGACACACTCAAACTTTTCCCTTTAGTGTTAACCCTATCATTGTCTTTAAATGTGTATAATGTTATTGTACAGTGAGGAAAATGAGTTTGTTGCCCTGAGGCAACATTGTGCAATAGAGGGTTAACCTAAATGTAAAGTGCATCAGACATGGTTGGTGCTTGAAGTTAGGATTATTTATGTGGTTTCTGAAACTGCATGGACATACTGTTTTCTATAAAGATGGACAAAAGTACATGACATGCAGTGACAAAAGTCGGAGACCAGCCTTCTTTTTTTCAGTGTTTAGTTTGTCCACTTTTTCCCTTTATTCCAGCTTCCATTCTTTTCTGGAGACTCACTTTCAGTTTCTCAAGTAAACCTGCAGACACACCTCCAAAGTTCAGTCTTAGAAGTTGTTTGATCATTTTCTGAAGTAATCAAACACATTCAGTGGTGTTGAGGTCTGGACTCTGGGGTGGTCAGTCCATTGTTCAGCTTCTTTGTTTGATGTGTCCGTCTCCTTTTCTCAGTGAGGTTCTTCTTGATCAGCTACACATCCTTTCAGACCCACAGCGCTGAGTCGTCTTCTCACAGTGGAAGGATGGACAGAAACACCTGTGGATGTTTTCAGATCTGAAGCAGCTTGATTTTCTCCTCTCTCTCAAAGATGGAAGCTTTAAGTGCTGTTTATCTGATGGGGGCAGTTTTGGGGTCTACCAGCTCTTCCAGGTGGTTGTTAGGAGCCAAATTTTCTCTGTAGCTTTTTGTCATTTTTTGGAAACTCTTGTTTTCCTTTGACTTTCTTCATGCAAGTGGATTATCTCACATCTAATCTTATCAGAAATATCTCCTAAAAAATGAATAACTTGCACTTAATGGCAGTTTGACTGGAAATAAAATGAATGAAGGGGGCTCTTTGAATTTGTACCGTACTTATGCTAAAAACAGTAATAGCAGCCATTCTGAAGCCTGAATTCTGTCTGAACCTTTGTCTATTTTTAAAGATAAAAGTTAGCTACATGAGCTTCATAGTACCGGCGCAAAACTAACGAAGCAAACTTTGAACATCAAACATGCCTGGCCTGACCAACCACACAGGGGGAAAATGTGTAAATTTTATTTTTTAACATTTTTTAATTTTTTAATGATATTCTACAACAGGTTGTATAGAGACATGTTTATATTTTGCTGTATAAGTGATATGCTTTTTATCAACTTTCAATTTCTTTTACCACCCACTGCTGGATAAGACACCACACAGGTAGCAGTGAGTGTTTGTAACACAAGGCCAGTGGCAGATTGCTCTCAGGCAGCCAGCGCATATAAGCAGATTGAATCTGGTTTGATCCTGCAAGCCAAAAGCCACCGTCCACCTGCCAAGAGTGTGACCAGCTTTCACCACCACACACACAGACCCATCACTTTAAAGACGGATCAATAAATGAGGCCTCATAGCTGATGAAATTACATCATAGTTTGGAATCAGTCTTTCATCTTCAGTAAATACAAATATGGTTGTTCCTACTCTCTGCTGCCACTCAGTGGTATTACTGGGAATTATTTATTTGCTGCTTTTTGTTTCCTCCATCAGCAGAGGCATGCAGGTTAGACTGTTAAGGTTTATTGCCAACCAAAATGAATTACTATCATGTAATTCCTTATTATTATATTATTATTTATTTTTTTATTTTATTAGATATAATAATACACTTGCATAAGGAAAGAGAAAGTCAAAAGAAGAAAAAACAACAACAAAAAAACAAAAAACAAAACAAAACTAGTGTTAAAAAACTGATTAAAAGCTACAGACAAAATGTGGCTCCTAACAACCACCTGGAAGAGCTGGTAGACACCAAAACTGCCCCCATCAGATAAACAGCACTTAAAGCTTTCATCTCTGGCACAGAGAGAGGAGAAAATCAAGCTGCTTCAGATCTGAAAACATCCACAGGTGTTTCTGTCCATCCTTCCACTGTGAGAAGACGACTCAGCGCTGTGGGTCTGAAAGGATGTGTAGCTGTCAAGAAGAACCTCACTGAGAAAAGGAGACGGACACACCAAACAAAGAAGATGAATGATGGACTGACCACCCCAGAGTCCAGACCTCAACACCACTGAATGTGTTTGATTACTTCAGAAAATGATCAACCAGCTTCTAAGACTGAGCTTTGGAGGTGTGTCTGCAGATTCTTTGAGGAACTGAAAGTGAGTCTCCTGAAAAGAATGAAAGCTGGAATAAAGGGGAAAAGTGAACTAATAAACTCACTAATAAATAAATAAATAAAAGATACATGTATTATATCTATATATGTATACATAAGATTAAAAATGCACCTAAAAAGAAAAGCACAACAGTAAAACGTAAAGTAAAAGGTCAGAGACCACATTATTAAGTATATATTATATAAAATTACATACAGTTAACAACTAGTTGTTGAGGCTTCTGTGTAATTTTATATAATATATGTTTTCTGTATTTTTTTCTTTAATGCTGAAAAATGAATAACGTGTACTGAATGGCCATTTTGACTCGAAATGAAATTAATGAGGGGGGTCTGTGACTTTAACTTTACATTTTACTGTTGTTTTTTAGCGTGCATTTTTAACCCATGTGTACACCAATACACTAAAACAATGCGTTAAAATAATATAATTATGTTATTGTAAAAATGACAGGATTATACAAACATAAGCAGGAAAATTTCATTCTTTCATTCTCTCAGGTAAATAAATTCATATTTGTTTCAGATTCATTTTATTAAAAAAATACAAATAAATAATACAAATAAATAATAATGATAGCTTTTCCTCCCACTGAACCCTTCAACGTCTAAGTACAACTCCTAAATGCATAGTTATGTCATGTTGTGTTTATACTCCTGGTGTCCTGCAGTATAAAGACCCGTTCCAGTGAAATGAAAACGAGCCGCCAATGAAATACAGAGGAAAACAAAATTCCTGCCCAGTCTGAAACTCTATAATTAACCCTCCAATCAAATGTTTGGAAGTGCCTGCCCCGCATATAAACAAAAGGCAAGCATATAGCCTATGAGCTTCCAGGAAGGAAATAATCGCGTAAATGAAAATAACCCAAGTCCTTTCTCTAATCCTCGTCTATCCTTTTTATCTGGGGATTCAGCGCAGGCTGTCCAGTATGGACTACTGAGGCAGAGAGAGAGAGAGATCACAGCGATGGTGCTGCTGCTGCAGGAGCACCAATAAGGCGCTTGTGGTTGGATTTTTTAGGTTTTTGACACTAGGCTAGAGCGGTAGGATAGTTCATAAGAGTGCAGAGATGCTGGGCCGTGTGCGTTTGGGGTTTTGCCTGGCGTTCTGTTGCCTTCCTCTGCTGTGCGGTGCCTGTCCTGCACAGTGCAGCTGCTTTTACCACAAACTCAGCGATGGATCCAAGGCGAGGTAGGAATTCGTCTTTACTCCATGGCTCAGATTGCTCAGATATATTAGTTTTAAGTGCAGGATAGAGGCATTTCAGATGAGCTGCTTGTGTGTGGGCAGAATTCATTCGCAGTCCAGATTTGCCCTCCTCTCTATTTAGTATAGGATTAACTTGGGAATGCTCTTTAATCTTCTTTCCTTAGCTGCAGCAGTGCAGGCCTATTCTCTCTACAGGAAAACAGAGAAAATGCAAATATTCATATTCAAGATTTGGTGTGCATGTATATACTGTGCAACAGATGCTTATACGCTGATTTATAATATACAGAATACAGTGATAGTGTATAGAGGCCACATAGCGTCCATCAAAAGTCCATCGTCTGTCAATGTGGAATAAGTTTTAAGATCATCGGTATAGGCACAAAACCTTGCATCCTTATATTTGTCATTTTTTTCCTTTTTTGACAGTTAGAAAACAGCAGCTGTGCTACAAATTTAAATTAAATGTCATGATGAATGGAGAAGAAACAGAATAAAACAGGAATGACTTAGAATACAGTCTTTTTACATTAATTTACATTGAAAATTAAGAACCTTATTTCCTTCTTCTGTAAATTTAACGTTTCAGAGGTTTTGTTTGCAACACCAACAACATTTTAAAGACTATGCAAATGTTTTTTAGATGTAAATATCCGTAATATCTGTAAACATATGTGACAATATTATCAACAGTTTGGAAAAGAAAATCAAGTCATTATTTAGGCCGAATCTGCTCTTCGTATCAAGGAAGAAACTTTGATGAACATCAAGCTGAGAGTTGATGCTAAACATAAAGAGTATCAAATACAGCCTTTGTAGAACATTAGACTGAAAATGTACATTTTAAAAGGTGTCCCCAAACTTTAGCAGGCTGTGCAGATAAAACCCCTTGAAGGTAGATTTTGTATTGTAAAAGAAAATGTCTTCAAAATACAGTTTACTGTAAATTTACAGATTTTTCAAATAATTCTGCATAAGTTAGTGGTTGAGATGAAAACAGAGTCATTCAGAGTAGTTTGGTTTGAAATTGCTCATTGTAGAGACTAGAGACAAGAGATTTCTTTACAGTGGTGGTGATGGGAACCAGGGCTCACAACATCTACAACAGACATATTAGCATTTTATTTACTATCAGAAACCACCAGTGAACCTACACGTGTCTTCTGGGTTTTATATGTAATGATGATGGTAAAATAGTGATAAATCTGGAAAAATAAGGCTCCTTTGGGGACTAATTTGCCTCACAACACCCTGCACATCTCCACCATGACTGCCATAAAACAATATCTCAGCTAGCAAGCAACATATTGAAACCATTTAATGTAGTAACTTTCCGTGACGGAGCTTTTAGAGGCATTAAACTCGTCAGATGTCTGGTTCCTATCAGCACCACTGTGAAGAATTCTGTAAGTTTCTCTAGAGCGGAGCATTTCACAGCAAACCACTCTGAATGACTTTACATCTTAACTTTATTTATGCTGATTTGTTAATAAATCAATGGAAATCCTTTTTAATAGTATTGTGTAAATGAGACAAGTGTTTCTTTGAGGTCTTCTTTAGGCCATCATGGAATTTTTCACATTTTAATGTACGTGAATACTGTGCAACAGATGTCAGTACACTGGTTTGTAATAATATATATCATAACCCTGTATAGTGTAAACAAATACAGTAGATTTAGTATTCTGAAAAACAATATCTTTGATATTTAATATTGCATGAAGCACATTTTGATTGTCTATCATTGTCAAAGCTGTAGAGAAAAGATTGATTGTCTCTGTATGACTGTATAAAGTCCATCGCTGCCAATTTATCCTGAGTCCTATCATTTTTATCTATTTCCTATCTTTATTTATACAATTAGAATCACAAATCTAACCTACAATTTGCATTTTTGTAGGAGTGTTCTGTGCAACGACCCCGAGCTCACCCTCGTCCCCACCAACTTCCCTGCGGACACGTCCAAGCTCCGTATCGAGAAGACCGCCATCAGCCGCATCTCCCCCGAAACCTTCCACTACCTCAGCAGTCTGGAGTTTCTCTGGATGTCCTTCAACTCTCTCTCCACGCTGCACTCGGACAGTTTCCGCGGCCTCTATGCGCTGGACGAGCTGCGGCTGGACGGCAACTTCATCACCTCCTTTCCGTGGGACTGCCTGACGGACATGCCCAACCTGAGGCTCCTGGATTTGCATAACAATAAAATCACAAGTATTCCAGCTGAAGCCACAATCTACATCAGAAACCTGACTTACCTGGATCTGTCCAGCAACAGCCTGACCACGGTGCCCCCAGAGGTGCTGACAATGTGGTTCTCTCCAAAGCTGACACAGGACACTGAAAACTCCAAGATGATTCTGGGTAAGATTTATTATTTTTCTGTAAAATATTTGAATCGATTTTTTTTTCTGTGAGTTTCTGTATGATACAAGTTTTATATCTCATTCAAAATAACAGAATTGTTTTTTTGAAAATGTAGAGATTTTTTTACTTGTGGTAGATCGAGTGAAATAAATACCTTATCTTTAGAAATATGTTAGCATAATGCAGTAATAACTTGGATATCAGTTTGAACATCAAGGTTTGACCCCTTTAAACCCCCTTAAATGGCCAAAGAGTTATTACACAATTCCATAACTTAAGAATAGCTCAACTAGTTTGCATTGAAGTCTCTGTATATACTGACTAATAAGCCTTAGTATGTCATAAGCCTGAGATTTTAGGGGTTAAATTAAAGTAAGCATCCATCCATCCATCAATCCATCCATCCATCCATCCATCCACTCATCCATCCATCAGTTTCATAGTAGTTACTGAGCAAGAGGGTAAATCGTCAGTAATCTAAAATTATCATCATCACATGATCATCATCTGTTAATCCCATTTGACCCCTCAAATTCTGTTTGGCTTATTTTTCAGTTATTGATCTCAAGTTTTATTATTCAATACTATACTATGCTACTATGAATTATTCAGTAGCTTCTATATTCTATACACACATGTATTTATCAGTTAGAAATGGCCAACAGGTCCTTAAAGATTAAGACCAATTTTTTTTTCCCTCCAGGTCTCCACGACAACCCATGGCAATGTGACTGCCGTCTGTTTGACCTGGTGCAATTCCAGAAGTCTCCGTCCTCGTCCGTGGCATTTATCGACACGCGGCTGCGTTGTTCAGAGCCTGAGAGTCTGTCCGGCGTCCTCTTCTCGGACACGGAGCTGAGGAAGTGCCAGGCACCTCGCGTCCACACGGCCGTGGCCAGAGTCCGCAGCTCTGTGGGAAATAATGTTCTGCTTCGCTGCGGAACCATTGGGGTACCCATCCCTGAGCTCTCCTGGTCTCGAGCCGATGGCAAGCCCCTGAATGGGACAGGTATGTTTGGTAAGCCATTACCACCTCATCTCCTCTCTAGTAGCTATGAGAAAAGTCGTAAGTGCAAAAGCTACAGAATGTGAGCCCAAATAAATAACAAATGATTGCTGTTTTATTTTACAGTAAACAAATGTCTACTCTTTTATTTTACAGTCCAGCAAGAGGTTTCAAAGGAGGGCATCATCTGGTCTGTCCTCAGCGTTCCTGCCGTGTCCTACCGCGATTCAGGCAAATACGTCTGCAAGGCCACAAACTTCGTAGGAAGCGCTGACGCCATCATCTCCCTTGTCATCTCTGACACATGGCGCATCGATGAGACCGTGGCGAAAGAAGACTCGCGGCAAGAAGCCTGGTGGCTTTGGAAGGGCAGCGTACCAGGAGAAGCTAATTGCTCGCTACGTTCCTCCCACCACCAGCTCAGCAGCTGTCCCAATTATCGAGCCACTTAACAGACCTAAATCTACAGCATCCTTTGAGATAGAGAGCTACAGTATCTCAGATGGAATCTCGGCAGTTAAAATGACAGTCCCTCCTGAGACGGGCACGGGGACGGATGGCCGTTCAATAGAGGTGGAGAAAGAAGTGTTGAGTAATCTAGCAGGAAACGCCTCCTCCTTGCAGCAAGGTCCAGAGAAAAGAGTGGTACGTTCCGTCAAAGTCATCGGTGACACCGATCATACAGTGTCCCTAAACTGGCGAGCACCAGCTGCCACCAATACAACATCCTTCAGTGTCCTGTATGCCGTTTTTGGTGAGAGAGACATGAGGCGCATCAACGTTGGGCCCGGCAAGAACCGGGTCACCATTGATGGACTGGTGCCCAAAACAAAGTACATTGCTTGCGTTTGCGTAAAGGGTCTCATTCCAAAGAAGGAGCAGTGCGTCATCTTCTCCACCGATGAGGCAGCCAGCGCCAGTGGGACTCAGAAGCTTATCAACGTGGTGGTCATCACTGTTGCTTGTGTCATTGCTGTGCCACTCACTCTTATTGTTTGCTGTGGGGCGCTGAAGAGGCGGCTCCAGAAGCTGCTGGGCCGCAAGTCCAAGGACATCCAGGACTCCTATGTGACCTTTGAGACTCTCTCACCGGGAACCAAAGCCAAAGGGTTGGAGGGGGAGTACCTCACTCGGCTCAACCAGGATGAGTCCAACCGCTTGCTCTCGGCACGCTCCAGCGTGGATTCAGAGGCCACAGCCAGGACTGAGGGACAGCCTAATGAGTACTTCTGTTAAGGCATGCTAGAGAATCAGTTCTTTCAAACAGTGGTTCTTGACTTCAAATCTGGGAACCCACTCTTCTTCCTGTATCCTATGCCCCAACACACCTGATTCCACTTATGAAGGGCTTCATAATTAGCCATCAAGCTGGATTAGATGCTGGGCAGGGAAGTGGGTCCCCAGGACTAGTGTTGAGAACCTCAGCTTTAGACCACTGGTTCTCAACCCTAGTCCTGGAGTACCCCATCCCTGCAAGTTTGGCATTTTCCCTGCTCTAACACAGCTCAGGAAGTGCTCATCAATTAGCTGATTATTTGGATCAGCAGTATCAGAGCATGGGAAACAACAAATTATACAGGGGTACTCCAGGAACAGGGCTGGGAACCACTGTTGTAAAGCCCAGGGCACACCAACCCAACCTTCTCCAACTAAAAAGACACTTTCTAAAGACTTCCACAAATAGGTACAGCATATCGACCAAATATTTGGGTTCACAAGAGTTAGTTGGAGAATGATGTATTGATGTGCTCAGGGGTTTAATGCATTATAAACACATTTGCTTTGAACCGATTGTGCTGCAAGAAGATGCAACCAACCACCAATAACCAGAGGGCCTCAGCCGAAATGAGAGATTCTTGAGAAAGCAGGCATTTCCGTGGGCATGAAACTGGGATTGGGTCATTTCTGCCTTGTTGGAGATGAACCTCTGCTCTAGGGCAGTTTGGAGGTGCCTATGAATGGGCTAAGACATGTGTTAATGAAGCAATTCCACATCTCTTCACAGCCTTGAAAGTATGAACCATATTCATGATGGTGCGCTGTTCAAAAAAAAGGGAAAACATTTTATCACTGTAAACTGTGCAATGTTTAAAAGAATTCTGAATTAAGCTTTTTTCTTTTTTTTTACTTGTGATGCACTTTTTTGCATATTCCTGCAGATGAATGTCTTCACTGTGACATTTCAATTAGAAGATTTGTCGCATACAAACATTTTCATGGAGGGAAGGAATTTTAAAGGACTAGAATCGCTGCAGTCGACGTCTTCGTACAGCAAACAACTTCTACAAGACTGCAAATATGAAAGTTTACAATATGTGGTTGACGTGGCTCTCTGAACCATGCAGAGGGCAGCAGTGACGCTGTTTCTGCAGTTGCTGATTGGAGTTTGAAGGGAATAAGAGGGAAAAGAAACAAAAAGAAAAGAAAACTTCCCTCGTTTCCTAGTATGTACCATTTTCTTTTGACAATGTTTGTGCAAAAATACTAGAGCAGTAGTCATAGACATGGATTAAGAGAGAATAATTATATCTCTTTTCTTCTTTTTTTATATATCTGTATTTACCATGTCAGTTTATGTGCTGGGTTTACCACGTCCTGATTCAAACCTGAAACTGTGAATATATAAAGTTGTTAAATGTACTTATTTCTGAAACTTACATGTTTTAAATGTATGAATGAATAAATATTTTTATATAAATGTGTAAGAAAGCTACATTCCTGATTTTTTTTCCTGCAAATCCACTATTTCCTGAATGCAAACTCTTTTAGTGTTTAAACATGTATATATATATATATATATATAATATATATATATATATATATATATATATATATATATATATATATATATTAATGGTAAAAGTGTTTTTAAGAGTGCATGTCCTATGGGTTCCATTCCCCTGCGGTCCACTTATGGCATTATTGTAGTCATAATTCATCTTTTCATGACTATTTCTATTACTTTCTTTAAGACTTACATATCGCTGTTTCTTTTGGTCCATTCATCATGAAATTTACACACAATGTAAAGGGCAACAGATATTTTCAAATTATGACAAAAACTGAAAAACGACAAAAATGGAGATACGAGGTTTTCTTCTGACAGCAGCGACATGTAAATGGGCTCTATTCTGATTGACTGTCCTGCATTATGTTGCATTCAAAAAGCAGTCCAGACTGAAACACTCCTTATAACTTCTGTGTAAACAGGCGGAGCTAAACTGCTGTAGGCATAATTGGTGGAAATGTGTAAATGTGTTGTGACATCACACAAACTGTGCCTTCAAAATGGGCTGAATTTACAGTTTGCAGGAACTATATGCTTTGAAACTTGTTTACATACTGCATCATTTGTTTTCCCCCCACATAAAAGTAAGAAAAATTGTTTTTCTATGATATTGGCCTGTAAACAGAAGGCTGCTTCATCTCTAAAGGCAGATGTAAGAGTTTACGATGGTGATATTTTTCTTAAATATTTCAAACACCAGTGGTCTTTATGGTAGCATTGTGTGCTATATCTCTATCTCAGTCTCTATTTTTTGCGGGTGAAGTTGTGTCATAGCTTAAGCCGCTTGGCATTCCCTTCATGGTGTTGAGTTTTGGAAAAAGCACAATGGCTTGTACCTGTTTACAATTAGCTGTGTTATTAAAAGCTTGGTCAGATCTAAAAGTGACCAGCGAGGCCTTGCTGGCTGCACAAGGGGAGATTAAGGATAATAAGCTTTACTTTACTGAACCACTGAACTGCGTGTACACAGGAGGCCCCACCTTGACAGCCACGCCACACTGAGAATGACTCAACACTTGCGTTTCTATTCCAGATATAAGTATTATTGAAAGAGAGTCTTCAGTGTTTTGAGTTCTTGCCCTTGTGTAGTGTTAGCTTTCATGCAGCACACAGTCTGAGACAGTCTTCACTACTTTAAACACTAAAAACCTGCTAACACAACACTGTTAATGAAGTCTGGCGAGAACCTCGTTCAGTCAAAATGCAAATAACTAGCACTGTGGCTAATAGCAGCTCCACTCAAGTTAGGCTAATTCAAGAAATGCGACAAGACGCAAACTAAGACGCAGTATTTCTTTATCTCGCGCTCTAAGCTGTCAGCCGTGAGGGTTTTGGCTAATATTGACTGACATATTAGTGGTAATTGAATGGGAGTTAAGCTAAGCTGGCCCTCTGTGTGAAGTGTGGTGATGTCAGGCCTGACGCTAATCTGAAGCTGAAATAGATCTCTATCTGTCTGGCGCTGCTTAGCCTTGATTCGCATGCGGACATATCACTGGGCAGATAGCGACACTGCGGAAGTCAGACACAGATTAATCAATATAATCAAAAAGAAATGATGCAGCAGGATTTTCTGAATTACCTCTTTGTGGCTGGTGTGTCTCTAGAAATTGCTGACTGACGATACAAGGGGAGCCACTTGCCTCCGCCACAACCCTGCTGAGAAAATCAGCAAAGACCAGCATGCATTCCGTGCTGCACTAAGCTGGTCTACGCTAGTCTATGCTGGTATAGCGCTGGTCTGGTGCTGGTTTAGCTGGTCACCCAGCATGGTCTTGCTGGTTGACTAGCATACCAGTATCCAAAACACAACACACACTAGTTTTGCTGTTGATGAGGCCTGCTGTGCTGGCTATGCTGGCTTTTCTCAGGGTAGCACACCATCTGAGTGTGTTTTCAGCGGACATAGAAAAAAGGAGCCATAAATGCAGTCAGGTTGCTCCCTATCCTGGTAGTCAGAGGAACCTGTTAATCAGCATCTATGGCCCCGGTTATGTGTACTCACACCATCAAAATCAGGTTGTTGCATTACTTTATCAGTTTAACATGTATGACAACAGGTAAGAAAAAAAAGATGACATATCAGGACTGATTCAGGACATGGACTAACATTACACATCAAAAGAAAACTAGACTGCGAGACTCTCTGGTGGCTCCACAGCAGATTTAGATTTTTGGCAATAATAAATAATAAAATAATCCTCCCTTGCAGTAAAGTAATGCTTTGCTGACACACACTTGTAACACACAGCTCTAACACAGTTTTAACAATAAATGGTCTTAAACGCTGGAATAAGTGTGCAACTCTCACACAGCAACGCAGACAACAATCTCGCCTAGATAGTAGCTAACAAAACAGCAAAGAAAAGAAAGATTTGGGTCATTCTACAGAAACATCCATTTTTGTGTCCCTAGTGTTTACAGATATATTACACTGTTAGGGTCACAATGTATTTATATTTTAATATAAAACAATAAGTTATTTTAACGATTGCACCTTCTTGAGCCTCAATTTAGCAATATTGGTTTTGAAATCAATTATCTAGAATTCCAGGCACCACAGAGGAGCTCGTCCACACAGCCATGAGTAAAGGCTGAGGCCATGTTTTAAAGAAAAAAAAACAAACAAACACATTTTTCTGCAATTTTAACTACAATAATCTATACATGACTATGGAATATATTAATTAAATGACATAAAGAAAATAAATGCCAAATAAATATTATAAAATATATAATGAAAGTTGGTCCCCAGGAGTCGTGTCACTGGTGTTACTGTGTAACAAAAATCTCCTATTTTGAAATAAAAGTCACACTGATGACATCACTCGACTTCCTTTTACCTGTTTTCTGAGGATCTATGAAGAAAAGCACATGGTGAGTCCACTGTGTCTCTCAGTTATCAGAGATTTTCTCATTTAGCTCATGATTTCATATGAAGCTTTTAGCTGAAGTCACTGGTATGACCGACTTTATTCTGAAGTAATTGTGAAAAAATAGAATACAAATGGATTAAATTACATATTTTAGTGGATATTCCATGATTGACAACATGTGGTTTGATGCTCTGTAGCGGTTATTTTGTAAAATGCATTGTTCATCAAAAATGTCTCTGGTGTTCCTTTATTATGTGTAACATGTGTAACTTTTCTTTCTTAGGATTGGTAACACCAGTGACACCTATGGATAGATAGAAAAGTGGATGTTTTTGTGACCCTTAAATGACCCATTTAAGAGATGAATAGACAGACTTATTTGCGTTTATAATCACCCCAGCTGGTTTCCTGATATGTTTAATCCGCAATGAGAAACACACAGAAAAGCTGCGAGGCTGAAGTCAGTTTCTCATTTGCCAGCCTCTTGTTCATATTTTCCCATTCCACCTTAAATGGTGGAGCAGACATTCAAGTTCCTAAGCCACTATTTAAGGTGGAACGGGAAAAACACCTAACAAAAAGTAAGAGCCTGTGTAAAAATACGAATATGATGTTTTGTGAATTCAGAGTCTTTAAAGAGAGCATTGTGATTTATCTAAGAATCAATTACTTTTCCCAGCACTGTTGTTTTTTTGTTTGTTGTTTACAGTTGTTTTATCTAATGAAATTATCTTACTCTATGGGCACATAATTTTGTTTATTTCAAGCATTATTTATTAAAATAAGCAAAAACGATCTGCACTCTGTCTTTAAACAAGCAAAATTATGAATCTGCAGATACAATTATTTAAAACAAGTAAAAACATTCAGAAATAAGTTAAATAACCTTATTGCATTACAACCTCATTTCCAAAAAAGTTGGGACTCTGTGCAAAATAAAATAAAATGAAAATGCAATGATCATTTAAACCCTATATTTCATTGAAAATAGTACAAAGACAACATATCAAAAGTTGAAACTGAGAAATTTTATTGTTTTTTGAAAAATATTTGCCCATTTTGAATTTGGTGCCAACAACACATTCCAAAAAAGTTGAGGCGGGAGCAACAAAAGGCTGGTATAGTTGTATAATGCTAAAAAAACACCTGGTGGTTAATTAGCAACAGGTCAGTAACATGACTGGGTATAAGCAAGCATCCCAGAGTGGCGGAGTCTTTCAGAAGTAAAGATGAGGAGGGGTTCACCACTCTGTGAAAGACTGCACAACCAAATAGTGCAACAATTCAAGAATAACGTTTCTCAACATAAAATGGCAAAGAACTTTTGCTTTTCATCATCTATGGTACATAATATCATTAAAAGATTAAGAGAATCTGGAGAAATCTCTGTATGTAAGGGACAAGCACAAAAAACAGTATTTGCTGGCCGTGATCTTTGGGCCTTCAGATGGCACTGCATTAAAAACCGACATGATTCTGTAGTGGAAATCACTGCATGGGTTCATAAACACTTCTGGAAACCACTGTCGTTGAAAACAGTTCATCACTGCATCCACAAATGCAAGTTAAAACTCTAAAATGCAAAGAGGAAACCAAATATAAACAGGATCCAGAAGCGCTGCCACCTTCTCTGGGCCCGAGCTCATTCAAATGGACTGAGGTGAAGTGGAAAAGTGTCCTGTGGTCCGACAAATCAAAATTTGAATTTTTTTTGGGAAATCATGGACACTGTGTCCTCTGTGCTAAAGACCACTCAGCTTGTTATCAGCATACAGTTCAAAAGCCAGTATTCATGATGGTATAGGGGGGCATTAGTGCGCATGGCATAGGTGATGTGCACATCTGTGAAGGCACCATTAATGCTGAATGATATATACATGTTTTGGAAACATATGCTGCCATCCAGACGACGTCTTTTTCAGGGAAGGCCTTGATTATTTCAGCAAGACGGTGTCAAACCCACGTTCTGCACGTATTACAGCAGCATTGCTCTGTATTAAAAGAGTCCGGGTGCTAAACTGACCTGCCTGCAGTCCAGACCTGTCACCCACTAAAAATATTTCGTGCTTTATGACATGAAAAATACAACAAAGGAGACTCTGAACTCCTGAGCAGCTGAAATCCTGTATCAAACAAGAATGGGAAATATTTCACTTTCAAAACTACAGCAGTGTTTGTAGTATTTTCCTTTAAAAATATGGTTTACATGATTTGCATATCATGCATCCTATTTTTATTTACATTCTGCACAGCGTCCCAACTTTTTTGGAAATGGGGTTACATATTATATTGAAATATGAGATATATTGACTAGAATTAAGGTGTTTTCACTTGTCAGTGTATCACTTTTAACAGCGCAGTTTGTATCTTTCATGCTGGTTCAAGTATTAGTATTAATTTAATTAGATATTAATTTAATATTAGAATCAAATATACAATGGTTTGCAAATATTTGCTGTTATTCAAAATGGGTTGCATGATTCCTAAATGTAAACTTTGTGAATCAACATAGTACTATCAGTGTCATTATTCATTAAAGCTCCTTCTCAAGTGTGTTCTTTCCTTTTTTTTCTAGCTCTTGCTTCAGGAGTTGCGTCAGGCTGGATTAAGTACAATGAGCTTAACGCCACCAAGCTCAGTGACATGTCCTGCAAAATAGCCCGCTCTCCATGCCTTCCTCAAAAACCACAATGGCCACGTTTTGCTTTCTAGCCGCACTGTTAGTATTCAGTCATTTTCATTTTGCCTTCTGTTTCTGCGTGACGGGATGCTCCTGTACGGAGGACAGCTTTGGGAGGTAAGTTGGCTGGGAATCTAGCAAATGGCTGGTAAAGACTGAAGGCAGCATCATGTCAGTGGGTTAGAGGGTCTGTGTTTACTGAAGGAGGATCTGCAGGTAATCTGAACGACGCTCTCTGTTCATTGACAAAAATGGGCCGAGAAAATTGGTACAAAATAATTTGGTCTACTCTTATCTGAAGTAATCATGAAATAATGAGAATATGTTTTAAATATTTTGCCAATATTTATGCCATGAACATTTCATTCGCATCTAGCAAGACTTAAAGATGGTCTGTGTTTATCTGAGCTGCTATAATATATAAAGCTGAGAAAAGATTTTTAGTTTACGTTTATAAAATATCTGAAAGACATGAATAAATATACATATGTAGGGGTGCACTGGTAATAGGAATTGTGGGGCGATGCCGACACCAATGTGAAACCTTTACCTGTCAAGCCTTTATTAAATTAAGAAATTGAGATTAGATAGAAAGAGAACTATAACATTCATTTTAGTGCAGTAAACCAGAGACACCTAAACAATCTTGTTTTGCTGGAATAAATACAGACGTTGTGTTGATTTTCAAAGTGAAAATAAGTCAGCACATCATCTACAGGGAACAACCTTAAACAGGACATTGTCTACAAATTTTAGTCCACAGTTTTTATTTATTTGTTTATTTTAACATACTGAAAAACCCATGAAATATAACTTTTGCAGAGGCTATGTTTTTTTTTCTCATAAATTCTGCAAGTAAACTGTAACTGTGAGTTAAAATGTGTTGAACTCTGTTCTATGTACACTGTTAGAAATAAAGGTTCTGTTCAGGTACATTTTTTCTTCATCAAGGTACAAACAATGTAAATGTTCCCTCAAAGGTACAACAGTGGTTTTAAGGTCTGATTGTGAACCTTAAATAAGTTTTTCCAGGTGAAAAAGTTCGTATTTGTACCTTTTCATAACTGAATGTTTTAAAACAGAACAGTAAAATAAAAGCCTGGAGACGAGACGAGGGTGTGTGGAGTCAGTACAGCTTAGAACATATCATTTCAGTGGATTATGGTTCAGTTATGTTCCCTGACTAGAGGTACTGAGATGGACCCTTGAGGGTCCCACCCCAGTGACAAGAGGGCCACTGCCCCAGTGACAGTTATCTGAGAGTGTAGAGGGTGTGTTAATTTATTTTCACTTAGAAAATCAACAAAACATGTCATTTGACTAAGAGCGCCCAAATCTGTCAGAAATATTGGACAAATCCAAACCTCCAGTCATTTTTTGAAGCAATTCTCTGCTGATACCTACATGACTCTGTTATCATCCTGCGCCCCTTTATATGTTGTCAGTATTAAAAATGTTCACATTATCTGGTGACATTCCTTAATTCTAGGGAAAAGCAGCTGTATTTTCTCATTTCCTGTCCAGGTCTTTATCGTGTATGGAAACTGCTTTGGGATCGATACCTCAGAACATCCCTGGAGATTTCATAAAAATCAGGATTGAGAACTCTCACCTAACTGAAATACCCCAAAGGGCTTTCTCCACAGTCAGTGCCTTGGAATCACTATGGCTGAACTTTAATGACATCACCCTGATGAACATTAAGAGCCTTGAGGGCCTGCAAAACCTGACAGAACTGCGACTGCAAGGCAACAAGTTGAGATCGATACCATGGACGGCTTTCCAGGACACACCCAACCTTAAAATCCTGGACCTGAAGCACAACCGGCTAGACGTGCTGCCGGAATACGCCCTGCGCCACCTGCCTGCGCTGACCTACTTAGACTTATCCTTCAATCAGCTTACGGTCATTTCCCGAGATGTCTTTCTCAACTGGCCGCGCTACCGCCCACAGACGCATGGCAGGAGGGAAGACAATGCGGCTAACGTTGTGCTAGCACTGCACGACAACCACTGGCTCTGCGACTGCCGCCTCAAAGGCTTCGTTGAATTCGTCAGATCGGTCAGTCCACCCATCATTTTGATGAACTCTTATCTGACTTGTTCAGGCCCGGATTTCAGAGCAGGGAAGTTTTTTCACGAGCTGGAGCTGAAGAACTGCTTGAAGCCAGAAACGTCCACTCTAGAAGCTAACGTCACGCTTTCGCTGGGAGCGAACACGACGTTGAGGTGCTTCGTGAAAGCAAGGCCCGATCCAGTGGTGCAATGGAGCTACAGTCTAAAGACCATCAGAGGATTTACAGGTAAAGCCACCCGGCCCTGGTTTCTACCACGGCTCAAGTGCCATCGTACTGACACACTTTGCTGCAGAAAACACAATGAGCTTAAAGACAGTAAGCATGTCTGTGGCCCACCTTCACACACGGATTATCGAGAAACATCAGAATGAAACTGGGTCAAAAAAGCACTTACACTGCTACACAAGAGTACTGGCTTTGTTCTGAATTTAGCGAGCGACTTATTTCAGAGCGTCCAAATTACATCTATAGTTTTCCAAAACATTTTTTGTCTGGAAATCTATATTGCAATATATTACAGTCCCAAACAAACTGAAAATAATCCTGCTGTCCCAGTTAAATACAAAATATGCTTACTAGGGATGCACCGATGTGGGAATTGTTGGCTGATGCCAATACATGATATTTTCCATGTATTTATCTGCCACTGCAGATCCATAAATATCTATAAATAACAGAAATTAGGACTAGATGCAGCATTTATTTATGAGATTATACAAGCTATGTGACTGACTGTATAATGTACCTTATAGTAGCTGAATTAACTAATCAGGAGGGCTGTCTGGTTACTTTTGGGCATGTAGTGTATGTTGGCTTTCTGGAAAGGAAGTCTGCAGTAGGTTTTTTTCTGTTTAAACCCTCATTATTCCACTGTTACTTGCTAATTACGCCGCCAGTTGATCTAAGGTGTCTTCTGTCCAGCTCCTGAAGGCCTAATGAATAGAAGCACTTGCTTGTCTGTATCTACCTAGATACCATGAAAAGAGAAATCCTAATTGGACAATTTTTCTTTAGGTAATTCAAGATTTTAGCCCTTTTGTTTCCAACTAAAGCTTAACAATGGAATAAGAGTATTAACACAGAGGTTAAACACAACAAGCATGATGATTCTATTAAATAAAATGAATAAAAATAAGAATTCCTTAGCTATATCGTTCGGTAGCAATTGCGATTGAGCGCCTGTGTTTCTGGAAAAATTCATTTTGCTGACAGAAAAATTTGTTGACAGAAAATGTTCCACTGGCGCTGTGGTTAGCTAACACTGACATTGGTGGTTCCACTGCTGGAATTTTCCATCACCACACCTTAAGAAAACATGGAATATCTGGATTTCGGTTGTTTGTCTACTGTCGTATTCGTATAGTGCAGCTGCAGCCTCGCTTGGTGTACTGGCAATTTTTTTCAAACTCATTTTTTTTCTGATGGCTCTGTTTTCCTGTCTCTGCTTTTGCTTACAGTCTCTCAGTCGCAGGTGGGCGAAGACACCATCAGCTCTGCCCTGATAATCCCCTCGGTTCACCTGGCTGACCGAGGTCTCTACACCTGCACCGCCAACAACTTTATCGGCAACTCATCCGTGGGCATCCAGCTCAACGTCCTGTCCGGCGACACCTCCTTCCCCATGTCCCCCGCCTTCCCGCTGGCCTCTGCTGATGAGAACGTCTACATCGACATCCGAATCGCCAAGCAGACCGTGTACGGCATCACCATAGAGTGGTACGCAGCGACGGAGAATCCTGCAGAAACCTGGTTCACGGTCCACTTTGGGCGCTACGATTCGCCAAAGAAAGAGATGCTCTACGTCGGCCCAGGAATCAACAGCTACTCTGTGAACGACTTGCTACCGGTGACCAAGTACGAAGTGTGCGTGTCTCTGAAGAACCAGCCACCTCGGCAAGAGCAGTGTATCGTGTTTGTGACCGGAAGTGGCACAAATGAACTGGAACAGCGCGAGAGACTCATTCACATCATCGTGATCGTTTGCGCCATGGTGCTGGCTGTCCCTGCAGGAATGTACGCCTGCACCACGGACACCAGGCTCGGCTGCTTCGACCGCTGCACAGAGCTCTGCAAGAGACGGAAGAGGGAAGCCAAAGGCCTAAAGCTGGGCGACAGGCAGGGAACCTTCGACAGTCTGCAGGCGGCCAGCGACGAAGGACTCTGCAGAGATTCTGGCGAAGAGATGAAAGCGAGGAGGCGGTCCGAAGACAAAATACAGAAGGGCAACAGCGCCCAGCTGTACTAACCAGTTGTCTAATCGACACGGACGATGCTTTGTTTTTATATTTTCAGTTTTTTGGATAGTCCTCTACACGGCAAAAAAGAGTCATTTGTCAAGTAAATTTATCTTATAGCCAATAAATCTAATATTTCTCCTGTTGAGATTGAAGTGTAATTTAAGACTATTTACCTTATTTTTTACTTGTTCTAAGCAATTTTATATGGTAAAATTATCTCACTGTATTGGCAGATGATTTTGCTTGTTTTATGAAATGGGCTTGAAACCAGCAAAATTATCTGCCAGTACAGTGAGATAATTTTACTAAATAAAGCAAGTAAATAATGTCCAGAAATAAGATAGATAATCTTATAATAAGTTCACAACCATCCCAAAATGGGAAATCTTAGACATGTCGACTAGATTTAAGGTCATTTCACTTGATAAGACACCATTTTTTGCAATGTATAAGATGATTTACAGATGCTCAATTTTTTTTTACGTTATTAACTGGTTATTCTCAACAGTGTTAGGATTAGGATTAGGACCTGGTTTAGTGTTATAGTCAGTGAGTGTTATATTTAGGACAGGGTGTAACAAGCAAATTAAGGCAGGATGTAAATACAAAGTGCAAGTGCACTTTACTTGAGAAAAATCTGAGAATTATAATTGTTCCCAAAAATTAAGAAATTGTGAAAAATACGTGGAATTCCCCTTTTAAGTGACACTAAAAGGTGTTTACATGTAATCTAAGGACAAGTTAAGAATTTGCAAACTGTCTACAGTGGACCATCCGAATAAAGTGTTACTGCAGTCTGTGTGCAGGACAGGGGACCAGAAACCGCTGGTTTAGGCTGAGAGAAAGTACATATTTCACCAATTTTTCAAATTTCTATAGCTGATCTGACATGTAGACAAACTCCTTCAGAGTGGTTGGATACGAAGTGATTCATTATAGAGGGACTCTTAACAATGGTAGTGATAGAATCCAAAGATTGCAATGTCTACAATGTAAATATAGCCATTTTATTTACTATCAAAAATGACCAGTCAGTCTGACTTTCATATGTAATGGTGATCATAGTAAAACAGTACAAAATCTGAAAAATTTGCGTTTTTGCCTTACAATGCCCTGCATGTACCCCTCCTGCGGGAATGCATTTAAATCGCTGTTGTCAGAAAAAAAACTCGTATCTCCAAAATGAAAACTTTACAGGAGAAGGAAAAAACCTTCTTTACTTTTAATGCAAGTCAATGGAACCAGACTTTGTTCCATGTCATTTTGGGTAATTTCTTTTAGTTCATTCATCATGAAATTTACATATGATGTAAAGGACAACAGGCATTTTCAAATTATGTCAAAAACTGAAAAACGTCCAAAATGGAGATACGAGGTTTTCTTCGGACAACAGCGAAATGTAGTTATATTATATCTAACGTTTTGGGGGGAGGAACATGCCTAAAACCCCTCCTTCTTCCAATCGAGTGCCCTATAAATTCACATCCTCACCTTCCGTTCCTGTAATGAAGGGTTCGCAATCCCCACCGCCCCCCATCTCCTCCCTGTTCCTCAGTCCTGTATCAGTCCTACTACAGCTATAAGGGGGGCAGAAGCTGCCCAGAACTACAGCCCAAGTTCTCAGAGTTCTCCCCCCTCCCTCAATCAATCTTCCCTCATACTACCACCACCATGTTGAAGGCATGGTCTGAACTCACAAAATAACTATGTTTTAGTCCAGCATAAAACAGTGTCTCAGGCATCAGGCAGCATATTCATAACCCTTTCATGTAATACCTGCCTGTGATGTATCTTTTAGAGGCATAAAATGTTTCAAATAAGTTTCTCTAGAACAGAGCATTTCACATCAAACCACTCTGAAGGACTTTGTTTACACCTTAACCACTGAATTATGTAGAAATGTAAGCTTTCAGGTGGTTTATTGACAAGGTAAGCATGTGTAAACTATGTACAGTGGAACATCCAAATAAAGTGCTACTGCAGTCGTGTTGCTGAACGCACTTCGTCTTTTGTGACAGTGAAGCTTTATAGGTGTGAAACTTGATCGTTTTAAGATTAAACAACCTATTTTTTTTCCAAAGTCAGTGGAGGAATATTTATAATAAATTACACACCTGTATTGCACTGTTTGGTTTTACAGTCTGTATAAATGTTTGAACTAAATGTACAATAAATTTGATACGTCATTAGGAAAGGGTGATATTTTTTATTGTCCTTCTATCAACAAGAGGAAGCCTAACTTATTAAGATTCACTGATCAGGCATCACATTATGACCACCTCCTTGTTTCTATGCTCATTGTCCATTTTATCAGCTCCACTTACTATATAGGTGCACTTTGTAGTTCTACAGTTACAGACTGTAGTCCATCTGTTTCTCTGCATGCTTTGTTAGCCCCCTTTTACCCTGTTCGTCAGTGGTCAGGACCCCCATGGACCCTCACAGAGCAGGTACTATTTGGGTGGTGGATCATTCTCAGCACCGCAGTAACACTGACGTGGTGGTGGTGTGTTAGTGTGTGTTGTGCTGGTCTGAGTGGATCAGACACAGCAGTGCTGCTGGAGTTTTTAAACACCTCAGTGTCACTGCTGGACTGAGAATAGTCCACCAACCAAAAATATCCAGCCAACAGCGTCCTGTGGGCAGCGTCCTGTGACCACTGATGAAGGACTAGAGGATGACCAACACAAACTGTGCAGCAGCAGATGAGCTATCGTCTCTGACTTTACATCTACAAGGTGGACTGACAAGGTAGGAGTGTCTAATAGAGTGGACAGTGAGTGGACACAGTGTTTAAAAACTCCTACTAACACACTAACACACCACCACCACATCAGTGTTACTGCAGTGCTGAGAATGATCCACCATCCAAATAGTACCTGCTCTGTGAGGGTCCGTGAGCATAGAAACAAGGAGGTGGTCATAATGTTATGCCTGATCAGTGTATGTTTGAGGTAGAGGTAGTCAGTCTAGCTTCTTGCCAGATGACTAATTAGGCCAAATTCCTTTATAACTTTCATTTTTGCAGGACAGTCCAGCTCACACCCTAGTAACTACTTAGTAAGTAGGGCAAAATCAGCCTGCAGTGCACTTTTAGCTTTAACTTTGACTCTCTGTCATATCATCACATCAAAAGCTGATTATTCAGGTGAGAGGTGAGAGGTGGGGGTCACAGGTCACATTGTGAGAGTGTGGTTATAATTACAGGTGATGGTGGGAGAATGAGGTTAAGACAGAATCAACAACGAAAGCTTAGGGAAAAAATTGACTCAAAGGATTATTTGCTTCTATTGTTTTCCATGAATGGACAAGACCTTTTGTCCTTTTCCAGGCAGCATGTTCCTCCTAGTGTTCTCAATCAGTTATAACCCTTTCTTCAAACATCTGAGTGAGGCGTCAAGATGTCCTGCATGAAATGTCAAGACAGCACATTGACATTAAACTTCACACAATATGCAGTGGTACATTTATATATGTAAAAGGCCTGTATGACAGTCGAGATGCTGCAGTATGACCTGCTTGTGACTGCAAGACTGTATGAAGCTTAAAGGGACACTGTGGTCAAAATGAAAACATAACCATTGCTAGGTATGTTGTAAATATGCTTTCTTTCAGTAGTACAGTAGTGCCACAGTAGTCTCCAGTGAGGTTTTACAGTTTAAAAGACTAGGAAAACCTCCTTCTGATGATGTACGCTATATGGCCATATGTATGTGGACACCTGACCATCACACCTATATAGATTGTTAGACATCCCATTCCAAAATCCTAGGCATTAATATTGGCTCTACTCTGCGGCTATAGCAGAATCCGCTCTTCTGTGAAGTGTTCCACGGGATTTTAGAGTGCGTCTGTGGGAATTTGTACTCATTTAGTCAAAAGAGCATTTGTGAGGTCAGACACTGATGTTGGATGAGAGGGCCTGGCTCACAGTCAACATTCCAGTTCGTCCCAAAGGTGTTCAGTGGGGTTGAGGTCAGGGCTCTGTGCAGGCCTCTGGAGTTCCTCCACACCAAACCTGCCAAATCATGCCTTTATGGAGCCCACTTTGTGCACAGGGGCTCAGTCTTGCTGGGGCAGGAAAGGCTCTTCCCCAAACTGCTGGCACAAAGCTGGAAGCATATGATTGTTGAAAATTTATTTGTGTGCTACCCTTCACTGGAACTAAGGGGCCCAAACCCTGATAAAGAGCTCCAGCTCATTATCCCTCCTCCACCAAACTTTACTGTTCGCACTATGCAGTCCAGTAGGTAACGTTCTCCTGGCAACTACCAAACCCAGAACTGTCCATCAGACTGCTAGATAGTGAATTGTGATCCATGACTCCAGAGAACACATTTCCACTGCTCCAGAGTCCAGTGGTGGCATTAGAGGTGGGTGGAAAATCAATTCTTAGATGCATTGCGATGCGGACATGGACGATTCTGAATCGATTCACAAATGTCAAAAAACGATTTTCTAAATATTTAATTTATAACGTAATGTTGACGGAACGCAAAAGGAGGAACTTGGAAGTGCAGAAGTGCAGCGCCCGGACAGTCTGTAACGGCACATAACAAAGACAACTGGATGAGCGAGAAATCCGACCGGCTCCCTCTGCATGATATTTTACTGACACAGCGACCCCCCCCACTCTCTACAACCAGACCAAAACTGAAGTTACAAAATCAAAAAATATAAAAGGAAACAGGCAGGACGGCTGTAACGTGCTGCACGGACACCCACTGCCACTGGATCTTATTTCACCGTAACAGCGCATTTTATCACAGATGAGTGGCAGCAGCGTCTCATGTGCTCCAAACAAGAGCGGTGAATGAGAGCCTTCTAGTTCACTTGCCACATCACTTCCATTTGTTTTATTAATAAAAGATACTGGGTGTAAATGCATTATGGATCATTACAAATACTTTCCTTTAAAAGTTCCAAGTCCTCACACAGTGAGAAAAAAGAAATCCTGTATAGAAAAAAAAAGATGCATCGAGATGCATCGATAATCGTTTTATAATCGCATCGCAGCCTCTGAATCGTAATCGAATCGAACCGTGAGGTGCCTAGAGATTCCCACCCCTAGGTGGCATGCTTTACACCACTCAAGCCAATGCTTGGCATTGCATAGAGTGATCTTATGCAACTTACAACTGCTTCGGGTTTGATTTTTGTGTGCAAAATCTTTCTTTTTTTTTCGTTAGCTGTTAAAAACAGAAGGAAGGCAGAAAGCTAACGTTGCTGCTAGGACACCAAATATAGTATTGCAGCTGCACTGTCAAATTATTATTACAATAGTAGGAATGCATTACTCAAATGACAAATATCTCATCAGATAAGGAGGACAGCAAGCTATACGCTAAAGACACCTTACCTCACCTATAGACACGTTACCTCAGTATGGCTCAATATATCTGGCTGACAGAGGAAAAAAACTTGTCTCTAGAGTCCATTTTGTGCTGAATAAAGATAGAATCACTGTTTTCTTTGTGATTTATAAATTTATTTTATTACCCTATAGATCAGTGGCTGGACTAGCAGGTAGTTGACACCGCAGGGATTCCCAAAAGTCGTATGATGCATTTGCGTAATGCATGCTGGGTATTGTAGTAAATAACTCACGAATTCTGTCAAACCAATGAAACGGAGGGACTCAGCGTTGCACTAGGGAATATGGCACATGACAAATAGCATAGTAAAATCTAGTTGTAGGCTGAAATGCCTCTTTAAATTGCACCAAACGGAATAAACAAGTACTTGAAACAGTCACTTTATCAGTGATTTGTACATATTTATTCAAAATAATACAAAGACAATAAAAAGACACAAGATAGTCAAATATACTGAACAGTCAATTTCTGAGGAACGTCGCATTGAACGTGGAACAATTTGAATCATTTAAGAAAAATGCTACGTTAGGCAGTGTTAAGTAAATTTACCATGCAAAAAACATACTTCATTACAACAAACTGTTTTCACAATAAACAGGAATTTATAACCCCCATAAAAACACTTTGATATCTGTATTACTCCAATAAGCTGCTTCCTCATGTATTCTTTTAAAATGTCAGTGAATTTCCAGAACTATTTTGATAAAACATTAGTGTTTTTGTAAATCTGCTTCCACAGGATGTCTTAAAACTGGACCTGGGAGATACAGTATTCTGAGCATGTGTCCAGTTTAGATTTCTGCAAAACCTTATCTAATTTGGAATAAGCTACATAGATACTGAAGCAGCTGAAGGTGAAAGCTCATCCTCCAATGCTGCTATCAGACATGCAAAACCAAAGACGTGACTCAATGCAAAGCTGCTGCTGCTGCACAAGTAAAAAAAAGTCTGATAAACACAAAAGAGATTAATTCATAGAAGAGGCTCGCGTTGAACACGATACTGGAAGCATATCATAAAGACAGGTTTAGCTGCGGAAGAAGAAGTGAGTGAACATCTAATATTAAAGGGGCTGACACCGTTCAACTGTGGTTCCATCCACTGCACAGCATCAGTCAAAAGTCTGGACACACTATCTTTAAGAAATAAAGCATCTGTACCAACCTATTTACTTATTTACTATAAATGCTGAAGTTATAAGGTGGGCTGCTTTTTAAACAAGGCATAATAAGGGCAGCCAATTTGGAGGACAGGTCATTTACATATATCCATTTTAAAGGTGCAGTAACAAAAAACAGCCTGTTTAATTGAAAGGGCATAAAGAAAGGCTGGAAAATGTCTCGTAATAATGAATTGTATTATAAATGGGGGGTAAAAATACATACAAATGTCGAATGTAAGTAACTTATTTCTAGATGTTTTTTTATTTGTTTTAAGTAATTTCAGCAATCTAGTCAAAGTGTCTTATTTCAATGGCAAATAACTATATTTCAGGAAAGAATGCACAAATAATGCTTAAAATAAGAAAACTGATCTACCAATAGAGTAAGATCTTATATTAATCTTGTAATATCCTTACAACAATCTCAAAATTAGTCATATTACATATGGTATTTAAGCCATTTTCATGTACCAAGATGCATTTTTAGCACAGTCCAAAGTAGCTAATTAGAGTACAGAGCAAAAATGAGCATCTAACATATGCTGTTCATATAACACCGATATATTACTGAGCGAAATCTGTCATAATTCTTGACAGCATATAATGTCAGGTATAATGTTAACAGTGTTCATTTTGGAAATAAACACATACATATGCATCAAGTTTACTATTTACATTTGTCTTAGAAATAGATTTCGAGCTAAGCCTTAACAAAATGTCCTTAAGAATATAACACCTAATCAAGCCACCTAATCATGTCCAAAATTTTGACTGCTACTGTCTATGTGGACTTAAAGGTGATTTCCACAGAATATAATACTGCTGAATAATTCAGAGGTTGAGATGTAAACACAGTCAGTCAGAGTGGTGAGATTTAAACTATGGAGACTCTCATTTCCTACTCTCACAGTGGTGGTGAATGGAACCAGGGGTCACAATAACGACAAATACCTCCATTTTATTTACCATCCAAAACCCACCAGTGAACCGACACGTGTCTGAGTGATATATGATGTTGTTAATGATAAAACAGTGATAAATCTGAAGTAATACGTTTTCTTGGGAGACAATTTTGCCTTGCCTTGCAACACCGTGATCGTCCAAAACGATCATAAAACCAGCATATTCATAACCATATCATGTACTAACTTTCTGCGAGGGAGCTTTTAGAGGTATTAAACTCTTCAGACGTCTGGTTCCTATCACCACCACCACTGTGAACAGTTCTGATTCTAAGTTTCTCTAGAACAGAGCATTTCACATCAAACTACTCTGAATTACTTTACATCTTAACCATTCAATTATGCTGAAATTCTGAAAAATTGGTGGAATTCCTCTTTATTGTATCTGCTACAGTGTTTGTTGATTAGTTAATACTGGAAGAACTGGCTTTTTGTGTCAATTAGCACGCTCCCATGCTCAGTCAATATGGGTGTTGTGCATTTGAATATACATCACAGTCATTTAAGCTGGGCATGCAGGCTGAAATAATATAGAAACATTAATATGTACACACAAAAGTGCCAAGTCGAAACAAAACAAAACAAAAATGCCCAGCTGTTTGGACCTAATGTTTTTTTCTCTGTGCTTTGTCTCTGTTCACTATATTATAAATGTAACATGTGAGTGAGAACGCCATCCAGCTATCATTAATCTAAAGGTCTACCTTCACCTGAAGATGGCAGCACAGCGTCGAGCTACTCAAGAATCAGGAGCGCTCGTCTCAAGCTGCCTAAATAACTTCTGTAGTGCTGCTCTGTAAGCTGACTGTGCTGGAGGGATTAAGCACACGGACTGTACGAGAGAAAAAAACTAGCAGATACTATTTTAATTCACATTTAAATGTATGATTTCCTTATCCTTCATTCTGTTTTCCTTGTTTTTGCCTCTAAATCTCCAATCCTAGTTATTCCACTGCACCTTTGTTTCATTTCATTTTTCTCCAAGAGATTTCAAGCCTTTGCATATCACTTTTAAGCTATTTTATAGTTTTCTATGTTCCTACATGTTATAGAAGCTTATATATTTGACGGTCCATCATTAAGGAAAAGCAACTTTCAACATCCATTTTCCTCCCCAGCAGACATTTCTGCACAAAATCCCGCTGCAGTCCTGTAATCCTGCACTTCCATTCCAACAGAGGACGTTCAGCATGTGCTTCACATCAAAGAGTCCAAACTCCACCGTCCCGACAGGTCCAATAGCATCTACACTAACCCACTGGCTTCAGTAGTTAGCATCTATGCTAAGCCACTGGCCTCAGTAGTAGTAATAGCCTTGGTTTGCCTCGATGATCTTCTGCTCCAGCTTTTTCTTCAGCTCTGACACCAGCGCTGAGCTGACGTTTCCCTCTTTGCTCTGGCTGGGCCTGTCTTCTGTATCTTTGCTAGTGAGGGATTTCTGGCTGGAGGTGCGGCTGCAGCTCCTAGAGGTCAGTGACCCAGAGATGGTGGGCACCGCCGACCTCTGACGCTCAGTGACCCTGGGATTGGCCAGCGGTGGCGGAGGCAGGACCGGCGCAGTGGGTGGGGGTGGCTTGGGCCACGAGCTGTTGTTGTTCTTGTTGCGGTTGGCAGTGCTGCTCTCCACGTCGTCGACCACTACCTTGTCAGGACTGTCAGACTGGCCGAAGGGCGTTTTGAAGTTCCACTGCTGCTGCTCCCTGCGTCTGCGGCGGATGATGCGATGGGCCGGCGCGATCCTGTTGGACTTTGTGTTGCGCATGTACATGGCCGTCGAGATCAACACCGTGACCATTACCATTACGCTAATGACCCCGGCCACCATGCCTAGGGCTTTCAACGGATTGTCCCTACTTTGCATTAAAAAGGCCGCCATGGGGCCCGAGAGAGGATTCTGTAAGAGAGCACAAAAAGCACACTGTAAATACAGCCCACAGAAAACAACTGTAAAAAATAATAAAGAAATAAAGAAATAATATCAAAGCATGAAGAATGTCCATATGGGAAGATGAGGCCCAATTCCACCATTGATTAAGGGTCTGTTAATGTGGCACTGAAGTGTAATTCATGCCACTCCTCATGTGGGGCCAGGTAACCATGTGAGAAACTAATCAGCACTTTGAAACAGGTTGGGAAATGTGGTGCCTTCAGAACCTTTTATTTCTTTATTAATGTCACTGAGGGATCTGCTCAAACTCAGAGGCAGCGCTTGTTTATTCTGGTAGAAAAGCATCCTCAAGCTGACAAACCTTCACATTTATTTTGCTCTAGCAAATGTGCATTTGGGCAAGTGCAGTTCAAAATCATGCTTGCTACTGTAAGATATATTCATATCACTCATTATTTATTATAAGAGTGATATAATTCTTGCTATCATACGAGACGTCACTCATTTTTTACAATAAGAGTGAAAATATCCTTGCTACTGTAAAAGACATAACTCATATCACTCTATTTACAGTAAGAGTGATATCATTCTTGCTACTATTAGAGACACTCATATCACTCACTATTTACAATAAGAGTGATATCATCCTTACTACTGTAAGATATATCACTCATATCACTCTATTTATAATAAAAGTGATATAATTCTTGCTGTCATACAAGATGTCACTCATTTTCTTATAATAAGAGTGATATCATCCTTACTACTGTAAGATATATCGCTCATATCACTCATTATTTACATTAAGATCGATATCATCCTTGCTACTGTAAGATACATCACTCATATCACTCATTATTTAAGAGTGATATAATTCTTGCTATCATATGAGATGTCACTCATTTTTTATACAATAAGAGTGAAAATATCCTTGCTACTGTAAGATATCATTCATTTTTTACATTAAGATTGATATCATCCTTGCTACTGTAAGATACATCACTCATATCACTCATTATTTATTATAAGAGTGATATAATTCTTGCTATCATACGAGATGTCACTCATTTTTTACAATAAGAGTGAAAATATCCTTGCTACTGTAAAAGACATCTCATATCACTCATTATTTACAGTAAGAGTGATATCATTCTTGCTACTATTAGAGACACTCATATCACTCACTATTTACAATAAGAGTGATATCATCCTTACTACTGTAAGATATATCACTCATATCACTCATTATTTACATTAAGATTGATATCATCCTTGCCACTGTAAGATACATCACTCATATCACTCATTATTTATTATAAGAGTGATATAATTCTTGCTATCATACGAGATCTCACTCATTTTTTATACAATAAGAGTGAAAATATCCTTGCTACTGTAAGATATCACTCATTATTTACATTAAGAGTGATATCATCCTTGCTACTGTAAGATATATCACTCATATCACTCTATTTATAATAAGAGTGATATAATTCTTGCTGTCATACAAGATGTCACTCATTTTCTTATAATAAGAGTGATATCATCCTTACTACTGCAAGATATATCACTCATATCACTCATTATTTACATTAAGAGTGATATCATCCTTGCTACTGTAAGATATATCACTCATATCACTCATTATTTATTATAAGAGTGATATAATTCTTGCTATCATATGAGATATGACATTTTTTATACAATAAGAGTGAAATTATCCTTGCTACTGTAAAAGACATACCACAAGAAATCACTCATATCACTCATATCACTATTTACAATGAGTGATATGTCCTTGTTATCATATAAATTCATGTATAGCAAAACACAGAGTTCTACAAACTGCTTTTTAGAGAGATGTTTCAGGTAAACTTCATTTTTATCAATATTCTGAATCCAGCATTATCCAATATTATCATTTATCCAACATTATCATTCACCATTAACCCATAGATAGGGTCATAGGTGATAGATTAAATGAAAAACTTGAATAAATGATTATTAAATTAATCAAATTTTAATTAGTGATTGAGTTTGAGTTTTTTATTGAGTAGAGTAATTGAGTTTGAGAGTTCAGTGGTGTGAGAACCACAGGCACTAGTCTACAGAGATGTGGAATAAAGTGATATGGTCAGAGGGTCTCCATACTCTCCACAACTGGAAGAGTGCATGTGCAGTGTACACCAAGAGAGCACTATAGGCTGGAATGCCTGACCCCTACAGGGTTGGGGTCTGGTGCCTCTGTTATACTGTGGGGGAGCATTTTGCTGGCATAATTCTGCAAATAAATACAAATTCTGACCGATCCCCTTCATCTTTCATGAGCATTATTTTCTTAATTGGAGTGGTCACTGAATGGTTTGATGAGTTTGAAAATGATGTAAATCATATGCTTTGGCCTTCACAGTCACCACATCTCAACTTAGCTGACACCTATGGGAGATTGTGAACCAACAGTGGTCTTAACCACCACCATCAAAACACCAACTGAGGGAATATCTTTTGGAAGAACGATGGTCCATCCTTCCAGCGCAGTTCCAGAGAGATGTGGAATCTATGGCAAAGTGCACTGCAGCTGTACTGGTGGCTTGTGGTGGCCCAACACCTTTCGACAATTTATGTTGTTTTGTCCTTTGTCACCTGTCTGCATATTGAGTATCGCTGTAAGAGAACCTTTAACCTGGATTAAAATCCCCAAAACAAGAGTCTTTAGTGTAGATATCAAATATAATATTAAAAAAACAAGGCAGTTTAATCTATAATAGCAAATAAAACAAAACAATAAAGTTTTGCAGAACAACACTAATGAAAATTACTCAGTGACAGAAAAAAGACATGCAGGCTATAATAACTACTAAAATAAACGTATATAAAAAGAAAAAAATAATCAAACTGAAAATAAGGACGAACAAAAAATACATAATGTTTTGGGCACAAATTAGACCTTAGATGTAACACTGCTAAACTACACAAACATAAAATATATATATGTATATATATATATATATATATGATTTTCTGAATATATAACATATTAAACATCAAGTATTTCAAAAAATAGATTTCCCCTCAAAATGTTCAGTGACCCTTGAGATGAGGTGGACTAAGAGTTACAGTTTGGGCCTTCGGATTATTTTTCGGAAGCTAGCCTCGGGATTGACCCGGGCCTGTCTCACTGCAGTCCAGTAAAGCATTGATGAAATGAAGACGGTTAGCGAAACGGCGAAGGTGACAAAGCTCAAACAAATTCCAAAAACAGTCAACGGACGATTCCTCAGGCCCAAGAAGTACGCAATTATTCTTTCTTTGATCTGAAAGCACAATACAACACACAAAGAACTTAAGATAGCAAGATCGCCCGCTGAAAGCAACGTTAAGGACATCGCTCACAATGTCCATAGTTAACTCTTTAACTGCTTGTTAAAAATGACTGTTATAATGAGCTTTTTATATTGCAACATCATGAAGGATGTCTCTCTACAAATATCCACACTGGGGCTTTCTACAAGTCAGGGTTTGAGTCAATATACCTCGAGTGCGTGTCATTTGTGAGCCAAGGTGACTTTCGATTTCAGAGCCGTTCAGGTGTAGTACTGAAATGTAATCAACCCCAAACCCTGAACAGGAGCACAAGTGACACAAACAACAAGATACAAACAAAACTAATGGTTCAAGACTAACAGGCCTGGGTTCGAATAACCAAAGTCTCCATTAGCAATATTTCCAACCTCATAATTCAACCAGAAAGGTCCATTAACATGTCTCAGATAAGGTACTTTCCACTTCCAGCAGACTTTGGCTCTTTGAAACGAGGCGTGGCTTTAAATCAACATGCTCAGTGGTGGTTCGTGGGAAAATTGAGAGGGGAAGCAAACATTGCACTGCTTAAATTGGCACCTACTTAGGTGTAATACGGAGTAGTTCAATGCATACAGGGATAGAAAAGGTCCAGTGCAATTACTGGAATTAGATCGTACTTACAAGTAACTTGTGCTATCAGCTAAAATGTAAACATGTGATTAACAATTCATAGACACTTGAAGTAGTTTTAAACGTATGCAAAAGTTTGAGCACCTCTGGTCAAATTACAGGTTTGTTGATTTTCTATGTAAATATAAGTTAACGTCCTCTATTGGGAACAAACTTAAATGTGACATTTTCCTGCAAATTTTACCTGCAAAAAAAGAGACATCATAAATAAATAAATAAAATATGAAATATTAAATGCACCAAAAATGCACTTTTTTTTTAATATGTTCAGTTCAGCAAATAAATAGTAGTTGTGCATTAAAATGTGCAGAACTGTGTGTTGTGCAGAGGATGTGTTACTTATTTATACTTAACAAAGTGCCAACTTTGCATACAAATAAATGGCTAAGCCAGAGTAGATAATACTCTATATGTGCACTTTGTAGCTCTACAGTTACAGACTGTAGTCCATCTGTTTCTCTGCATACTGTGTTAGCCCCCTTTTACCCTGTTCTTCAGTGGTCAGGACCCCCATGGACCCTCACAGAGCAGGTACTATTTGGATGGTGGATCATTCTCAGCACTGCAGTAACACTGACGTGGTGGTGGTGTGTTAGTGTGTGTTGTGCTGGTCTGAGTGGATCAGACACAGCAGTGCTGCTGGAGTTTGGACACCTGCTGTGTCTGATCCACTCATACCAGCACAACACACACACACCACGTCAGTGTTACTGCAGTGCTGTTAATGTAACCAAATTTTGGACTATTTCTACTGATCCATTCATCATGAAATTTTCTTATATTTCTTATATTCCTTTCATTTAGCTTATATGAATATGAAAATTCACCTTGACCTTTCCTAAACCTAAACCTGGCCCTAATCCTATCCCTAATCCTAACCTCAACCCAAACCCTGCTTCTAAACCTAACCTGGCCCTGAAACCCCAAAGCTACTTTAATTTGCCCCTTATCTCAAAAATAAAGGTTCCACTAAATAGAAGAACCACTAACTGTTCCTAAAAAATCTCGTAATGGATGGTTCTTGGATGAGATGTGTGAGTGTGAAAAACCTGAAAAAGCTTTCAGAAGCCAGAAACCATTTTAACTTTAAGTAGTATTTAAATTTAATTCACAGTTTTCACAGATTTTTTGAAGATGATGCACCTTTTTCACATATTCTGAAGGCCCACCACTGAGCATGTTACATGAGTCGACACTGCGATACCATCTAATGACTCTTACCGCCTCAGTGATGTCAATCTTCACTACAGCTGTGGTGGTGAAAGACGGCGATCCGCGGTCTCGAGCCTGGACCACCACGGACCACTTGCAGTCTTTCTGCCTGGTGATGTTCTGCACGATCTCCATGGACTTGATGAACGGTTTGAGCTTGATCTCGCCTGTGCTAGTGTTGATGTCGAAAACGTTTTCGGGGTCCGCCTTCATGATGGAGTACTCGATGACGTTGTTTGGTTCTTCTGCATCGTCGTCCACCGCCTGCACACAGAAAAGCGGGTTGAAGGGACAGTTTAACCAAACAATGATATCATTACTAACAGTGAAGCCTAAGTCAATCATTGCTAGCTACATTGGCAGTGTTCAGTTGACCTATGCTGGCTGCATGGGGTACAAAGTAACTTGGGGTGAAATGTAACATAGATTTTTATGTGGTTAAACAGGTTAAAATGAAATGTGTTTTTGGTCTGGCAGATATTTCTTTAAAAAAATAGTCAAAGAAAAAAGATTGAAAAAAGACTGCAGTAAAAAAACCCTCATGTCTCCTCAGTAATAAAACTCACGCATCTGTACGGTAATGAAATTACTACAGGAGGCACAATTTCGGGTTGTAATTTCTACACAGTCACACTTGGTCATATGATCATGCTCTATTCTGTTGGATTGTGGTTCTGTCTATCAGAATAGTGATTCTGTTTCTAAGGGCCTGATCCTCTTAAGCCCCATGTGGCCACATCTGGCCCACCACACAATCCTATCTGGCCCACAGAAGTATTTTAATTTTCTATTAATATTAGCTCGTTTCACCACGTGCTGCACTACAATCCCCAGCATGCACTGCAACGTAATGTATGCTCTGACTCTCCCACCCCAACAACAATCTTTATAGTCCACCAACCAAAAATATCCAGCCAACAGCGTCCTGTGGGCAGCGTCCTGTGACCACTGATGAAGGACTAGAGGATGACCAACATCCTGATCTCAGCAGCAGATGAGCTATCGTCTCTGACTTTACATCTACAAGGTGGACTGACAAGGTAGGAGTGTCTAATAGAGTGGACAGTGAGTGGACACAGTGTTTAAAAACTCCAGCAGCACTGCTGTGTCTGATCCACTCAGACCAGCACAACACACACTAACACACCACCACCACCACCACATCACCACCCAAATAGTACCTGCTCTGTGAGGGTAACAGGGTAAAAGGGGGCTAACAAAGTATACAGAGAAACAGATGGACTACAGTCTGTAACTGTAGAACTACAAAGTGGACCTATATAGTAAGTGGAGCTGATAAAATGGACAATGAGCGTAGAAACAAGGATAATGTTATGCCTGATCAGTGTATAATGCATTATAGATGATTATAGCTGTCCAGATTTCTTGCACCTAACTTTCTCTAAAACTTTGGCACAGTACTGTAAATTCAAAGAATTTTTAAACTCTAGTCATTTTCCACAAGTTTTCTCTAGTTATACAGAAGAATCCTGAAGGGGATAAAAACCGAAATCGTCAGGGGGAATTTGTGGCAGCCGGAAAAGATAAGTGCTAGGCCTACAGGGATTGGTCTAATCTACTGCCCAACAGGACAGATGGCTATCCACAAAACAGAAGGGCACAGTGTTGTCACACATTCCACTCCATATATATTCTGTAGAAGGGATTTGTCAGAAACGCCAGTGTTAAATGAAACCCTTTTATCACTGGTCAACAAACTATGGATTACATGAAGATTCTGTGAAAATAAAATATTTTACATGCTGGAAACTTCATGACTATAAGCTTTAAAATAATGCTGCTTCATGATCAAAAGGGCCTTACAACAACAAATATGTCTTAAAACCTGTTTTGGTGACACAGGACATTAAAATTACTATAAGCGATTCTCTTGTCTGCGTGAGAATTGAGGTTAGGTGCATTAGTGGAGCTGGACGCATGCTTTAATTAGAAATTTTAATAATCTTGTTAGGAGTAGGTATGTGTGATATGTGCTATTCTATGAGGCTGTGATTGTTAAAGGTTCAGGAACTGTGAAGGTCTATATTTAGTTCAGCACATTTGAGAGCCATGAAAATAGTTAAGAATTCTCTTTATATGTATTATTGTTCACTCTGAAGGCAGCGGCCTTGGAGGGAGTCCTTCCTGGTCCGACCACAATTTGCCACGCTGCTCCAGCTAATCAACCACTTCTCAAGTCCCTGATTGGCTGGATCAGAGGTATTACAGTTAAATAAGAGTCGGAGACCACTGCTGTAAGACCTCCAGTACTGAAGAAAACCACAAACCTCTACTTTCACAGGGGCTCCGATGATCATGGTCTTCTCCAGGAAGTTTTCATCAAACTCTGGAGGGTGGTCATTTAGATCCAGCACAGTGACAAAGACTTCCGCCAGGCTGTATTTACCCTCAGTGTCTTCTGCTTTCACATAGAAATTATACTTGGACTTCACTTCAGCGTCCAGAGTGGCCCACGGCTGAGTGTAGATGATTCCTGAAGTGGGGTGGATCAGAAACCTGGAATGCAGAAAGTCAAAATCAGGGCTCAAAACTGGTTCGAGAACAAATACAAATGCTCATAGATAAATCTGTCATCTATAAATAGTGTTTATTGGTTTCTGTGTATCCCATGATTATGCGAGAAAAACACAAATTTATATCAGCTAATTATGTCTTTCCTTCTGTTTATGCATGAGCTAAAGTAAATTGAGCTGACTTATAAATGTTTCTTATTACAATCTGTAATGTATGCCTTGTATGCCTTTGATCAGGGGTGCTCAAACTTTTTGTCTTAGGGGCCAAAATGCAATGTTTGTGGTGGGCTTAGGCCTTCAAAGACAAAACAATATTCAAATAAAGAAGGTAAGTAGGTTTCAAATAAATGCATTCATAACTGCACACTATATTTTGTTAGTTAACTGTTTCAAAAATACAACTGTAAATGGACAATAAGAATTTATTGAGTTATATAGAGCATACAAATATGTTTGTTCTCTTATGGGGTGAGAGGGCGGGGTTAGGGTAACTTTCTGGTGGGCTGCGGGCAAGCTTTGGATCTATCTTAGATAGATAACTGGGCCTGTTTGTTGGTGGCTATGATAGGATAAACTGCAATACAACTGTTGAGTTTAATAGCTTTCCAAATGTGCTATTGAACTATACTGGGCTTACATAAAGCAAATGTATAAGTTTGTCATAAATGGTGTAGGAAGTGATTAAGGAATGTTTGGTGTAGTTATGGGGGTCTGGGGGGGTGGGCCTAGGACCTCTCAATTGGAAGCTAGCCCCACATGTAAAAAGAATAAATTCATCTTACACACTTCTAATACAGGCTGAACCCAATGGTGCTGTGTTTTTGCGTCTTTGTGTCTTTATTTTCACCTTAAATAAAAGTGACTGCCAAAACTCTCATTTGATCACTAATTTTTGGCACCAGCAATCACCAGAGCAATGCTTACACAGCTGCATGGCACCATCAGGGGCGTAACAATGAGGTTTTAAACCAGCCATGCAGTGAGGCATGGAACAGCTAGTACAGTGGTCGGCTGCATGTAGCTCTGGAGCCACATGCAGCTCTTTTACTGCCCTGTTGTGGCTCCACAGCAGAATTAGATTAGTAGGTAAAAATAAAATAATCCTCCTTTACAGTAAAATAAAGCTCTGCTGATCGTTCAACACAGTTTGACAACAAATGGTCTGAAACGCTGGAGTTAATGTAGAACTGCTGATTCACTGATTCAATGAGAAACGGTCAAACACTAAAAAAGTTGCAAAGCTGAATTCAGCTTCTCTTTTGCCAGCTTCTTGTTCGATTTTTCCTGTTCCACCTTAAATGGTGCAGCAGTTACATACTGGCACCTCAGGCACCATTTAAGGTGGAACGGGAGAATTCCAACACAAAGCTGGCGAATGAGAAGCGACTTCAGTGTCATAAAAAGTTGAACATCAAGTGATATTTCACAAGAAACTGCTCTACTTTTGAGAAAAAGTTTCCTGCTGGAGATGTGAGAAAACAGCTATAGCTGAGTTAAAGCTCAAAGCAGAGCAAAGTTAGTCTGTGTTTTTGTTTATATTATATTTTTTTAGCCTATACCAGGACATTAGCACATACTGAGACACATTTACAACCAAGATGGTAAAACGTTACTTAAATAAATGGACATAAAATGTTGTGGCTCCCAAAGTGGATGAATTTTGTTGAAAGGACAAAATGGCTTTTCTTAACATTTGGGTTGTCGACCTCTGAGCTAGTGGAAGCTACACTCCTGTGCAAAAAAGGGCCAAGCCCAAAATTGCAAAATGTGATGCTTTCAATAGTCTTAACAACAAATTTTTCCACTCATTCCACAGCATTGATGGCTTCAAACAGTCAAAAAACATTGCCAAGCTAGTTTGTTTTTATTGTGAGACCAAATAGTCTTTATAGGGTTTAAATCTGGACTCTGATCAGCCCAAAACCATCAGTAAAAACCATCATATTTTGGGCTTGGCTCTGGCTTTTTGCCCAGGAGTGTATATTGTAGAAAAAAGGTTAATTAGCATTTACCTGCTTTGTTATGATGTCAGCTGTTATAGCACTAACAGTTAAATGCAATGCCAGCGCTTGTGTGTTGCGTTTAATATTTCATTATGTTTTCCTCTCTGATTAAGGAAACTGAAGGACAGTAGGTTGTTGTCAGTTTCACTACAGTAATTTCTCTGGTATAAAATCCTTCCTAGCTGGCCCCCCCAACCTGAGACCAAGCCCCCTAAAATGAAATACTCCACTCTTTGAAACACAAGAATGGAAAGCGCCCATATCCTAAATTTTTCTTGTATTTTACTTTTTCCCCATGAGGTCCCACTTACAACATTTGTGTAGTTTTATGTACCAAAAATGGTCATCATTTACTTTTCCATGACCATTTTCCAACGTTTTGTTGCTGTTTTTGTTACTGTGTCTTTAAGACTAACACATGCAAATACTCTGTTCTGATTGGTTGTGCCTCATTTAAAAACCAATCAGAGCTGAAATACTCTTTGGAACTTCAATGTGAATGGGCGGGGCTAAACTGCTGTAGTCTGAATAAGTGGACATATGTATGTATGTTTGTTTTTGTGATATCACGAAATCAATATGGGCTGTTTTCACAGTTTAGTTTCCATATGTGGACCGTTGTGAACTGTATGGTTTGAAACTTTAACAATGTTTACATATTACTATTACAAATTACACTGATACAAACACTTTTTATTCAAAAAAGCGAGGAAAATTTGTTTTTTCTACGATACGGGTCCTTTAAAAATATTATATACATTTATTATATGAAATATCTAATTTTTAATTATTTTTTTTTATTCTGAACCCTGGTCAAAATTATTTTACATATACAAATTGCTGTTTTTATATGTAGCCCAGGAGCTGGTTATCTGTTATAGACTGAGCCTTGAGTGTAGGACACCACCCAGGATAAACAATTCACACGATAATCAATGACTGACATTCAACAAACAGCAGGAATGTGTGATCAAATATGCTGATATGTGATGACCAAGATATGCATGTTAGAATAGCACAGTGACCAGTCTTTGCTGGCAGCATGACCCCAGCATTACAACACAATTGCATCTACAGCCATCATGCTTTGTGCTGACCAGAGATACTATAATGTAAATCCTGCCAACTATTCAGGAGCTGAGTAATCTTAAGCATTATGTGCCATTAAGGCCCTAGATGGGTCTCAAACCCTGTGATAACAATGAAATTTTCCATTTCATTTCAGACAGGCCTGCGCCTCAATCTGTTTTCTCGCCGTTGTACCATCAGCGCTCAGCTGGTGAAAATTAACAAGTCTGCATTAAACTTGAGAGCTTTCGCACATTTCCAATGCGCCTTCCGTGCCAGGGTGGGAGCGAGGCATACATTAACAGGTTTTTGCATTTACTGTGCACTTCGTGCTCTTGTCAGCATGGCTGTCTTCCTATCTCCAGCTGTCACGTCGCATGCTAATTGGGCTCTGACTCACAAAAGGAGCCTGGAGAGTCTATTTTTACTCTTCCAATCCAATTAGGCGATTAGCTAGTGTCTTTGCTCCAGTCTCCAAGTAAACCGTTTGTGCAGGAGATGAACCATCCAGAGAGTCTTCTCCTTTTAAAGAGGCCAGCCCAGCCCAGCCCAGCCCCGCCCTCCAAAACATATCCCATCATCCTCTTAACCAGGTGGCTTTCAACTCCAAACATCCACATGGCTGCTTGTCACCATAATGGCAGGCCAGTTCACTCTCTGCAGGCTCATGTGTGACATGTGACAATATTTGTTGACATGTTTTCCATCTGCTTTATTAGAAACACCTACCTTGAATTTCTATTCACTGGCCACTTTATTAGAAACAACTACCTTGTACGTCCACTTAGTGGCCACTTTACTAGAAACACCTACCTTGTACGTCCACTCACTAGCCCCTTTATTAGAAACGTCCACTTAGTGGCCTCTTTATTAGAAACAACTAGCTTGGTCTTCCACTCACTGGCCACTTTATTAGAAACACCTACACTGTACATCCACTTAGTGGCCTCTTTATTAGAAACAACTACCTTGTATGACCACTTAGTGGCCTCTGTATTACAAACACCTACCTTGAACTTGTACTCACTGGCTACTTGATTAAAAAACAACTACCTTGTACTTCCACTCACTAGCCACTTCATTAGAAACGTCCACTTAGTGGCCTCTTTATTAGAAACAACTACCTTGGTCTTCCACTCACTGGCCACTTTACTAGAAACACCTACCTTGTACGTCCACTCACTAGCCACTTCATTAGAAACGTCCACTTAGTGGCCTCTTTATTAGAAACAACTACCTTGGTCTTCCACTCACTGGCCACTTTACTAGAAACACCTACCTTGTACGTCCACTCACTAGCCACTTCATTAGAAATGTCCACTTAGTGGCCTCTTTATTAGAAACAACTACCTTGGTCTTCCACTCACTGGCCACTTTATTAGAAAGATCTCCCTCATAGCTCCACTAGGTAGGTGTACAATAACAGCCTGTGGTTCACCTGCGGCTACACAATTTATCAGCCCCCCTCCACCTCATTCATCATTAGTCAGTTTCTGACCACAGCACAGCTGTTGTCCAGATATTATTTTGGTGGTGGTCCATTTTCAGCACAGCAGTGACACTGACATAGTAGTGTGTGTGGTGATCATATGAGTGTATCAGACACAGCGGTGTTGCTGGAGTTTTTACACATGTCAATGACACTGCTAGGTCGAGAGTGGACCACCATCCAAAAATATCCAGACAACAGCTGCTCTGTAGTGAGAAACTGACCAAACTGACCACAGAATGTGCATCAATACAGGAACTACAGCCTGTAGAGGCATTTTTTCCACTTGCCAGCACGATATGGTTACAAACCCATGATCACACATTTTGCAGTCATTTCCACTGCTAAGTGAACCGTACTGTACCTGACTTGCAATCGTCATGACAGTCAAACACAATCGTCAGACCACCGCCATTAAAAAGCGACACTAGCTGGTCAGCCTTTTTGCGACTCTCAACATGAAATCAAATGCCAAGTAAAAGCTAAACCAGAGTTTGATGCTCCTCTATTGCTGTGTGTTCACTTTTATCGGCACCTACTTTAACAATTCTGGGATGAGAAACAGACACAGGTGCTCGAGTAGGGTGGATATTTCTGGGTTCGATTAGTAACTGTACTGTGCCACACTGCCCACTGAAAAAACAGCAATAATAAAGTGGCCAACATGTACGCAATAATATGTTGAACTTCAACATTTGAATATTTCATATAGGTGTTTATTTTTTGTTCAACTTGTTCAAAATCAATTTATAAATGATTAATGGCTTAAAAAAAATCATACAGAGATGTAAAACAAAAAAGCCCATTGAAAAGTACCAGTACATTGATAGGACCGCCAACAGCACAGTGTTAGGATCATTGGCAAAAGATTACTTGTAGAAGATCTCAGTGCTAATGTCTTGTATTGCATTGCGATGTTATGTCTGTATTCTGTATTTATGTGTTTTCTTTCTAGGCGTCACCACTGAATTTTGATTAAGGCAGTATCTTAACTCAAGGGTAGTTTGGACTCACCTATTAGTATAAGCTAGGATACATTTAATGCTGCAAATGTAAACATACAACGTTGGGCAACTCATCTCAGAATCTGATACACATTCAGTGATCAGCACAGCCTCCAGAACACAGCAAATATGCCAACATAGTAGAATGAATTAGTCCTGCAGGAGCAGACATCGATGCATAATGACAATAAACATCTGGAGACAACTTGTTAGTCTTTTGTTCTGGATGCCGCTGCAAAATCCGCCACAAACAAGCGTATGTCTCCTCTAAACCCCCTACGGTCCTCTAGTTCATGCTCTACAATTGATAACAATAGCAAAGCAAGCCTGTTAGTGAATCGCTATTGTTAACTAACAGAACTGTTTTTCCCTGCAAAGGCAAGGTTTAAATTTCTCATGTGTAATATGTTCTCCACACACAGGTGGAACACATGCTTAATTAGAGTTTTCACATCTACATGCTTAGAGTTTTTTTTTTACCAATGCTGTCTTACATTACATCCTTACACTAACAGCAGGCCTGTCAAATAATGCTGACGAGCGCTCCATCGCCCCCTACTTTGAGCTTCACCTTCACAAAATGTTGGAGTGGTTTAGAGGTTTCACACTCTTATGAGTCTATATTCCCACCCACATTTAATCCAAAATCATGAATGAAAGCTAATTTCAAAGCAAAGATTCTTAAATTATTCTTAGTCTGGACTTTTGGTTCTAGGAAAAAAAATGTAATTGGTATAGAATCTTTCAATAATCTGGAGGTTCTTTAAACTTTAAAAATGTCACCCATTATTCTCATTTACAAAAGTGACTTAACCCTTGTGTGGTGTTGATGTGGTCTGGTGAACCCACCACATTATTGTTTTTTAAATCAATACAGTATCAATACAATAACAATTTATGTAAAAATACCAGATATTTAAAAATATCACGTGTCCAGGGTAGGGTTCTCCTTTAGCAGCTGTAGCCAGTCAGCAGCCTGTCCATGCTGTCCACCCTCACACACACAGACACACATATACAAACACATACACACACAGACACACACACACACACACACTAACAGCAGGCCATGTAGGAGGAGAACAGAGTGAAGGACACAGCACCTCCACACTTTTATTCCCCGCGGGTTCAGCCCAACACCACATGTGTAATATAAATGTGTGGGGGGTGAACAGAGTGAATACACTGAAAATGGGTTATTTTATATGTTCTTCACAGAAAATGAGCAAAGGGGTTGAAATAATAATAAATTGCATCATTTTTTCTTTTGTTAAACATTGAAAATGGGTCCCACAGACCTGAACACCACACAAGGGTTAAAGCACTGCAAGGTTATTTAGGGAACCAGATGTTGTTCTTCAATGGCATCGCTCTTAAGAAAAACAGATTTTACTTAGGAGTCAGAAAACAGAGGTCATTTACATATATCAGTCTTAACAGCATGGCCGTTTAACTCTGAGGTATAAAGAGAGGTTAGAAATGGTCATATAATCAACTGCGATTGTTTTCAGTACATACAACCACACAAACGGACTAGTGTAAGTATGCCAGTAGCTTTCACTGTTGAAAAATCCAAATATTCCTTAAACCGAACAGGTTTTGTGGTACTAATCTAGTGTTTATCGATCACTCTGTGCAGCATGTGTGCTGTTACATAAAGATCAGATGCCGCTGTCACTAGACTATCTGTTTTCCTTCCTAAGTACATGAATCACAGCTTGGGAGATAATAATATTGCATAAGCTATTACTGGTTCAGTGTGATTTAGTCTGGGTCGCTGGCTGGGAGACGGTCGCAGGCTGAGTCAATCACTTAATTTCATGAAGCTGTGATTATTAATATTAGCAAGGAGGTCATTTTAGCTCTACTCACAGATCAGCTCCTGAGCCATAGATGGAGTACTTCACATCTCCCCACAGGCCTGAGTCCGGATCTGTGGCCTGAAAATAAAAGAATCCGCTAAACATAGACCCCACAATAGAACACTCAGAGAAATATATATCTATATTTATCTATCTGGATCTATACACAGATATATAATTATGTCTGGGAAACCATATATGTACAATATTTAGGGCTGTCAAACTTTGTTGCATGTTTATAATGTGACAAATTATTAAACGCTTGCCCGTTTTCCTGGTTTGACCCTTCAAACCATCCACAGTAGTGCAGGTTGAAGCCCAGCTGCAGCACACTGAATATTGCTATGATACAATCCTCGATTATAGCCCTTTTGTTCAAACACAGCTCACAGCCCACAGTGGTTTTCATAGACCATAAAGGAGTCGGGGGCCGTGGGGATTAGCCTAGGCCCACCAACTATTCATGTCCCACAAAACCCCCTGTTTTGTACATGATTCTATGATTGGTAGGTGGCAAAAAACAAAGTAAGGCTAAACTCCGAGTAAGCTGCTGCACTGGTTCCACTTATAAAGGGCTAACTCTATTAACACAGGAGGGTTTGCATGCATCACTTTGTACTTTGTATGGGGGCAGTCGTTAGGGAGGTTAGGGAAACAGCCTTGTGACCGGAAGGTCGCCGGTTCGATCCCCTCAGCTGACAGTACGTGACTGAAGTGCCCTTGAGCGAGGCACCTAACCCCCAACTGCTCCCCGGGCGCCGTGGATAGGGCTGCTCACTGCCCCCTAGTGTGTGTGTGTTCACTAGTGTGTATGTGGTATTTCACTGCACGGATGGGTTAAAAGCGGAGGTCCAATTCCGATGTGTTCAGATACAGTTGGCTAAAAAGGTTAATTTCATCTCATCTCACTAGCTGCATTTCAGTAACGCACTGTATGTTATGGAAGGATAAGTCAGCAGACATTTCCTAAATTAGTAGATATTTGGTGATATTTTACTGTAAATGTGCCTCTCCTGGCGATTCTGTCCTGAACGTGTGGCTCCTTCAGACAGATCTTCTATAAGTCTTTTGTGCAGTGTTTTATATCTACTGTTGATAAGTGTAAAATAATACTAGATCTGAAAAATGATGTTTTCTCTGGGCACTTTTCGCCTCATAGTGCCTTTCTTGTACCTATTCACTATGAATTTTAAAAATATTTTTAAAAATGTATTTTAGGCTCAAAACTATCATAGAATAATAGCTGAATCTCAAATCACTCCCTGTTTCTTATATATTATGCTATAGAAGTCATTAAACTATGGTTTCTACACCCAAATAGTGCACTAAATGTTAAATAAGGAGTCCGGCAGCCTGTGAATGAATCCCAAAAGGTTTTCTATGGGTTTAAAAGTCATTATGTCATGATCTACATTGTGCACTACACAGGGTGAAGCGAGTCAACTGAGATTCAAATCATGTTTCAGACATCAAGCAGGGAATTCATAACCATTTCAAGTAAGATCTTTCTGTGAAAGAGCTTTTAGAGACAATAAACTCTTCAGATGTCTGGTTCCTATCACCACCACTGTGAAAACTTCCAAAACAAATAAGTTTATCTAGAACAGAGCATTTTACATCAAACTACAATCCATTTCCAAAAAAAGTTGGGATGGTGTGCAGAATGTAAATAAAAATAGGATGCAGTGGTCATTCGTACAAATCATGTAAACCATATTTTTAAAGGAAAATACTACAAAGACAACATATCAAATGTTGAAACTGAGAAATTTTATTGTTTTTTGAAAAATATATGCCCATTTTGGGACGGGGGCACGTTTACCACTGTGTTTCATCACCTCTTCTTTTACTCTGTAAGTGTTTGGGAACTGAGGAGACCAATTACTGTAGTTTTAAAAGAGAAATGTTTTCCTGTTCTTGTTTCATGTAGGATTTCAGTGGCTCAAGAGTTTTGAGGTCTCCTTTGTTGTATTTTTCATTTCATAATGTGCCACATGTTGTCAGTGATGACAGGTCTGGACTGCAGGCAGGTCAGTTTAGCACCCAGACTCTTGTTATACGGAGCAATGCTGTTGTAATAAATGCAGAATGTGGTTTGGCATTGTCTTGCTGAAATAATCAAGGCCTTCCCTGAAAAAGACGTCGTCTGGATGGCAGCATATGTTGCCAAAACATGTATATATCGTTCAGCATTAATGGTGCCTTCACAGATGTGCACATCACCCATGCTAGAACTTTACCAGCCTTTTGTTGCTCCCGGCCCAACTTTTTTGGAACGTATTGTTGGCATCAAATTCAAAACGGGCATATATTTAAAAAAATAATATATATATATATATATATATATATATATAATTTCTCAGTTTCAACATTTGATATGGTGTTTGTACTATTTTCAATTAAATAAATTCATTGCATTTTGTTTTTATTTACATTTTGCACAGCATCCCAACCTTTTTAGAAATGGGGTTGTACTTTGAATGATTTTATTTACATCTTAATCACTGAATTATACAGAAATTTTGAAAAATCACTGGCCCTTTAACCTGGGTCTGTGAAACTGGCTCATGCACTGAAACGCTAGTGTTTATCATGCTGTAACACAATCACAGGTGGAATAAGAACTGAACCCTGCCGCACTCACAGTGACAGATACGACATTGGAGCCTCCAGGTGAGTTCTCAGGGATCCTGGCGATGTAAAAGTCAGTGGAAAACTTGGGGGTGTTATCATTGGTGTCCAGGAGGTGGATTATGATGTCTGCTGTGGCGCTGAAACGCTCCGGCGTGTCAATTTCAACAGCTAACAGCTGGAAAATATGGGAAATATCATTGAAGAGAACCTCTGGCTCTACAAAAAGCTTGTTTTTCTTTTTATTACACACATCTAAATCTAAAACAGTCACTATTGGCAATAGCGAATAGACCAATTCCAATCTAAAGTGCCATTTTCTTTTCATACCTTGAATGATAAAAATGTGTATTTTTCATAGTCGATGGCAGTTGAGTTCTCTACTATAACGGTGACTTGGGCTTCATTAAGCACTGTTTGAGGGACCACACGAAGAACTCGACCAGGTCCCACCAGCCTCAGTCTGAACTTAGCATTTGCCCCCTGATGGAAAGAAGAAAAGAAACGTTAATCTAGACCAGCTACAGTTATCATTATTGATAACACAATCATGCTGTACTTTTTCATTTTATATATAGTTATCTATATTTTACACAATTATCTCTCACTTCTCTAAATCATTGACAGGAATGGAGACACTCTGTGCAGATTCTAAAATTTCAATCCATACAACACCACAGAGTAGAAAAGGGATATTTCACTATGTTTCGAATTGGGTGGCAAATTCTTGTTGTGCACAGTCTAACAAGAAATCACGATGTCTAAAATACAATCATAGCCATTTCATTTACTATTGAAAACCACCAATGAACGTGCATATAGGAATATGTAGTAACTTTCTGTGAGGGAGCCTATAGAGACATTAAACACTTCAGACGTCTGGTTCCTATCACCACCACTGTGAACAATTCTGAGTTGTTAAATAAATACATTTCTGTAGAACTGAGTATTTCACACCAAACCACTCTGAATGACTTTTCATACATCTTAATGATTGAATTATGCTGAAAATTTGGAAAATTGATGAAATTCCCCTTTGAAGTAATAGTGCCTCACAGCTATGTTGCCCAGACAAAGTAAAAGCATTAGAGCATATGTAAAAGCATCAAACTATACAAATAAGCTGGCAAAAGCTGGTTTAAAGCACTTAATCCAAAGCATAATGCATGAGTTGAGCACAACAATCTTGATCCTAATATCAGAATATTATAAATTAAGTTTTATTCCTAGGAATTTGGGTTATTTTGTGGAGATAATTAACATACTGCACCATGTACGGTTAAATCTGTGGTCATTCTCAGGATAAAAATACATCCAAATTTCTGAGACTAACATTGAAACGTTTCCAAAATCAAAGGATAACAGCTGACAGCAGCTTATATCAGATCTTATGCAATGCTGAGTTGCGCTTTTATACATATTTTGGCTGTTCCATGCATAAAGACAGATTAAATACATGGGGAAATGTTCATTATGTTACATAAGACCAACCAGACAGCGTATACAGTACAGCATGTCCTCTGTCTATGTGAAATGTATCGCTGTCTAGACTGATGCTATTCTGTGATAATTAACTGTTTTTCCACTGTTGAGGATCCTTACATTCATCACAGGAAGCTGAGATAAATGTGTTTTGATGCTAATTGGTTTTATGTAAAAGACAGCAGTAGTTTTTTTGTTATTAACAGACTTTTCTACAATATAAAAAACTCCTAAATGGTCATGATCTGACCTGATTTGGAAAACAACCCACATCCTTTAGTTAAATGATTTTCAGAGATTCTGCACATTTTGGCATGTTTACTTCAGTTATTACAGTCAGAGCTCATGTTTTCCATTAAAAATCTGGGTTTTGCAGGTGTGCATAACTGGCAAGCCATTGAAGACCCTTCTAAGAATCCTGAAACAGCTTCTGCCTTGCCAGCACAGTGAGCTGCAGACGTATTCTATTTGTTAAAAAAATATATTTAATACACACAGTTTGCTCTCCATAATGCATTAAAGTAACAGTTTAACAACAACAACAACAACAACAACGCTAACAATTTTCACCAAACTGCAAATGTAGTCGATCATCCGAGACACGTTTGGTGTCTGAAGTTTACTCCTGTATTTTCTGTTTGTTTATTACTTTCCAAGACAAATTTATCATGTATTCATTTGTATCCATCTGAAAAGTTATAACTAGCAAAAATAACCATGTTTACAAACTGAAACTGAAAACGATCCCAGTAATTAACTGAAAACAAGGCAAGTAAAAGTACTGAAACATTAGCAGGACAAACATTAGTGTCTCCTTCCTTCATGTAGGTCAGTGTCCAGTGTTTATTTAGGTCAGTACTGTGTTGTATATTCTTATTTTGGATGACAGCTTTAAGTCTTCTAGTTATGGAGTGTGTGAGTTTGCACAGCTGATGCTCAGCCAGGCTTGCTGGGTTTTCTCTTGTGGATGATCACGTGGCTTCTGAACACTTTTCATTCTTGATTTTGGAATTAAGAACATATCGGTAATCTTTGTCATGTGCATACATGAATAACTGGATCACTGTCCCAGCATTCATTTGGAAGTAAAATGGGAGTAAAGTCAATGTTTTCTAGCTCACTATTGCTCAGTCGGACTCAAAGTATCGATTGATCCGTCATAATACAGATGAAATGATGTCCTTTGGAATGAAACAAAGCACAATTTCCACAATAGATTAATAAATTAAATAATGCTAAATGTCCCAAATCTACTTTTGAGCTCTGGATATTAATATTGAAATGTGTATGATTCAGGTAACACATCAACAACTCACCCAAAACCTGACCCTGACCTCAACCCAAAAACCTAATCCTGACCCTCACCCTGGCCCTAATCCTAACCCTAACCTTAAACTCAACCCAAAACCTAATCCTAACCCTCGCCCTGGCCCTAACTATAACCCTCATATGTTTTTGACATGCTACTGAGAGTCCGTTGAGTGTTTGTTTCATCTAAAATATGACTCAAAATAAAGTGTCACCGATTTACAAAACCAGAAGTGAACTGGATTTTCATCATAGGTGAGCAAGCAAGTCAGCATTTGTGAAGGCAGTTGTCAGTTGTACAGATTGTTTGATATAAAGAAAGCTGCAGTTGTCTCTTTTATCTCAGCATTGCCATCTTTGTGGAGAGGTGTGAACAGATTTCACAGCAGGAGGGTCTCACCCCCCCACTTCACCCCTCATTGCTCACTAGCAGCTCACCACAGAGTCGCAACATTTCTCATACAGAGAGAGAACAGTGCTCTAGTTAATGTGATAACATATTTACAGGGAAAATGTTTTATATATAATTTCCATTCCACCAGCAGAGCAACCACTAGGGGGCAGCAGAAGGTGGTTACACTTTTGAAGGCTGATGCAAAAAAGTCACAATTCTTGCCCTTAATCTGCATGATAACATGTTCTCTTAGTGCTTTTGCTGCATATATTTACTATGTAGGAACACATTCTAATAATGCAAATAAGTGTAAAAGCTAATAAATCAATAATAACTGTATACCGATCCTAAATGCTTTCTGAATCTGTGTGCATGGTCACTAAGAAACTATCCCAGTGCATCCAACAATAAAGACAGCATAGAGCTTATTTTATATAGTAATAGAAAACAATGTAGAACACAGAAAGCTTCAATTCCACTGATCCATGTTACTTTGGCCAACTTGCTTGTGCCGTAGTTAAAGGAGACAAAACAAAAGGTTCTGAATGGATTGGTAGCGAAAGGTTCAGTGTGATCGGGTTAGTGGAATAGCTTACAAAAAGTTAGTGGTGACCAGAATGCACTGTTTCATAAAACAAACTGGCTCCAGCTTTCAGTTGTCAGCACTAAGTGTCGAAAAAGACATACATGTGGTGTAAATTCGATAAAGTTTCTAAGCACTGACCTGGTCAGAGTCATTGACCGTAATCTTCAGGCCTCGGAGGATTTCCCCTTCGGGCGGGTGCTCATACATGGTCAGTTCAAACCTGTTCTGTGGCCCATTCTCACCATAAAATGTTGGTGGGTGGTTGTTGAGGTCCACCACGCGAATAGTCACCATGGTGATGGTGTAGTCAAGCAACTGGTTTTCTGGCCCAACTTCTGAGGCCTTGTTTTAAGACAAGGAAGAGATTATCAATGTTACCAGTAATATACCGTCATATTTACAACTACTCTGCTTAAGAACTGTATGAAAGTACCTTGACTTGAAGTTCATACAACTCATTTTTCAGTTGGATGGGATATGTTGTCAAGGTGATGCAGCCACTTGAGCTGTTGATGCTGAAGGAGCCATCGCTGCCTATAATAATAATAAAAAAAACCTCAGTGGCTCAAATTTATCCTTATCCACAATTACGCATACGTGTAGAACGAACAACACCACATAAGTGATTCAGTACAAAAACCTGAAGATAAAAGTCAATGTACAGCACTGTGAAAAAGTATTTGCCCTCTCTTAATTTCTTTTATTTTCCATATTTGTACCCTTTAATTGTTTGAGATGCTCAAATAAAATTTAATATAAGACAAAGACAGTCAGTCAATCCAACCAAGCAGCACACTATTTCTCAAAATTCAAGAAGAGACTGGAAATAAAGTTATTGAAATCTATCAGTCCGGAAAGAGTTACTAACTTTCTGGGACTCGAGTAAAACGCAGGGAGAGAAGTTATCTCCAAATGGAGAACTTGGAACAGTGGTGAAGTGGTCAGCCTACTAAAACTCTTCCAGGACTGCATCGATAACTCATCCAGAAAGTCACAAAAGAACTCTGATGAACATCTAAGCAACTATTGGCCTTGTTCATCTCAGATGAGTTGGTGTTGGATAACTTTTTTCCCTTCAACAAGTGAAATGATCATTTAAAAACTATGTTCTGGCTTTCTTCACGTTCTTTTTGACTCTCATTACATTTTACATAAGGATCTGAAACTATTTAGCGTGCCAGATGTGCAAAAAGAAAGACAACCAGGAGGGGGCTAATACTTTTGCACAGCACTGTACGGAAGTCAGCAGTCTATGAGCACATTGTGCTCCTCCTATACAAGCAGGGAGAAAAGCAAATATACTGCTTACCATTAACAATAGAGTACTGAATAGCGTTGGGGTTGCCTTGATCTCCGTCCTTGGCAAAAACGGTGAAGATCTCTGACCCCTGAACACATAAATGTCCAAAACAAAGGTCAGTCAGCGAAACACCGATGGCATACAATCACTTTTTGTGTACAATACGTCTCTGATAATCTATCACCTCATAAATCAGGTCCGAACAATATGACTAAAGTCGTAGTGTTACAATTATATAGCTGCTTATTACAATTTCAGTGCCTTGCGATGTATATTAAAAACTGACTGATAAGCCAATAATGTTACTAGGGCTGGGACCACTTATTGACTAATCGATCATTATCGATAATGGCTATGAAATCTATACATTCGTCTTATTTTTCCCATTTTGTGTTCTGAGCTTTGATCCATGATCTGAAACTCCAGTTCTGATGTATATACACATCAGTGAATGTCACAAGTCAAAGTGAAAAACAGTATATTTCAAGCTTAACGGGTGTATTGTTTAATATTGTTTAATATTGTTTAAGTCTTTTCACATTGGGTCGATTTTTACAGGTTTAACGCACTGAAACTTTCACATCAAGTCTAATGTGCTTTTATATTTAACACTGACAATGCAGGAATAAGTAGCTGAGTCATAACAGCAACGGTTTTCATTTTTCTTTTCACCAGCGTGTGTCAAAGACGTGGACCCTGAGCTCCACTAACACACAGGAGCCGAAGCTCTGTGTATCTGTGTGTGTGATGGAGTTTGAGAGGCTCTGCTTCACTTCAGCACAAAGTATTACAAGCGAACAAACTGTAAAAGCAACCATGAACTCTGATACGAAAGATAATATTTAATTAATGTTAATGTTTTTCAAAACATTTTTTTTTTTACACTTTTTACACTTTTTTTTGGCCAGTGAAGCTCTGATGAGGTGTGAAGAGGCCTTATGGCTTTGTTGCAAATGGAAACTATCCAAGATACACAGAATATATGACTGTGAAACACACAAGGCTGAAAATGGTGGAATCTATAAATAGGAATCTTCAAACTGCACCTAAAATGCAGTGGCTTCTATGAAGAACTTTAAATTTGGGTGCATAGGTCAAAAATCAATTAAACATAGCAAAAGCCACAATGTTAAGCATTTCAAAGCTGAGGTATCCAAAAAAAAAAAAGAAAAAAAAAACTTGAGCAACATGTCCGACAAATAAAGAAAAACTTTTGATATCTCAGCTCTGAATTTTTACTTCGGCCCTTTTTATGTGCAAGTCATTTGTTTACTTTTGACATGTTCAAATAATAGAAAAAATAGATATTTATCAAGAATCTTTGCAGATTTATCAATTTTTCAAAATTTCTTATCATCCCAGGCCCTCAGTGTTACTCGGGTAAATACTTGTCTGCATTCATTTTACCAAAATAATTTCCTTTATTTGGATTACATTACTTTGATTCATTGAAACACACAGAAACTCATCTAGAACTGTGATTGGTCAGAATGCTCACACCAAAAAGTAAAAACACTGGCTTGAGGGCTCATTTACACATTGCAGACTGCTGTAATATAAATAGGCTGATGCTACAGTAATGATTAATAAACATTATATTGTGCAGCCCTGTTAAAATGATAGATTCCACAGTACAGTCAGATCTTACAGTGACTTTCTAAAAGACAGTGTTTACTGTAAATAGTACTATATAAATAAAATTGAAATTAATTGAAGCACACATGCATAGGAGCTTCTACTGGCTTCCAAATAACTCCGAATAATGCCTTATGTAATACTGACTACATTATAACTGTATATCCATGCATGACAGTTGATGCAAATATGTTTGACATGCATTTTCCCATTAATGTGTATATATAAATATATAAATGTATATATATAACTTCATACATACAGGGACTGAGACTTCGTAGACATATCCAAAATATGGCGTTCCTACAAAAGTAGGAGGAGCATCCTGGGCATCGAGGACGTTGATGGTTATGGTGGCTGAAGAGGTCATTACTTGATGTTTTCCATTATATTTGCCACCACCATCCTGGACACAGGTTACAGAAATGAATCAGATTTTTGTGAAAATCAGCTTATAGTGAAAGTTATCTTATATGAACTATAACACATTGAAGCAGGAGTGGTAAAAATCAGCTACTGGTCAAGAAATATAGTACATGATATGATGGTTGTAAAAGGATAAGGTTTGTTCTCAGTTCACCAGACACAACTACAGAGATTAAACCTGTTCTAATAACTAAGTGTACATCATTTTAGGTTTATTCCTCAGTTTTGACAAGCTTAAAATGTCTAATGACTCCTGTGGAATAAAATAAATACAACCCCATTTCTGTGCAGAATGTAAATGAAAATAGGATGCAATGATACGCAAATCATATAAACCATATTTTTAAAGGAAAATACTACAAAAACAACATATCAAATGTTGAAACTTAGAAATTATATTGTTTTTTGAAAAATATATGCTCATTTTGAATTTGTTGCCAACAACAAGTTCCAAAAAAGTTGGGACGGGGGCCTGTTTACCACTGTGTTACATCACCTCTTCTTTAAACAACACTCTGTAAGCGTTTGGGAACTGAGGAGACCAATTGCTGTAGTTTTGAAAGTGCAATGTTTTCCTGTTCTTGCTTAACATAGGATTTCCGCTGCGTCAGTTCGGGGTCTCTGTTGTCATATTTTTCATTCGTAATGTTTCAAATGTTTTCAGTGGTGACAGGTCTGGACCGCATGCAGGTCAGTTTAGCACCCGGACTCTTTTCACTATGATGCCATGCTGTTGTAATACATGCAGAATGTGATTTGGCATTGTGTTGCCTTCCCTGAAAAAGACGTCATCTGGATGGCAGCATATATACAAGCTTTGGCAAAACATCATTCAGCATTAATGGTGTCAGATGTGCACAGATGTGCACGTCACCCATGCCATGTGCATTATTGTAACCCTATATGAACTGTGCACTGATAACAAGCTGAGTGGTCTTTAGCCCGGAGGACACAGTGTCCACGATTTTCAAAAAGAATTTCAAATGTTGATTCGTTGGACCACAGGACACTTTTCCACTTCACCTCAGTCCATTTTAAATGAGCTCGGGCCCAGAGAAAGCGGCAGTGTTTCTGGATCCTGTTCATATATGATTTCTTCTTGATGTTTTAGAGTTTTAACTTACATTTGTGGATGCAGCGACAAACTGTTTTCACAGACAGCGGTTTTCAGAAGTGTTTCTGAGGCCATGCAGTGATTTCCACTACAGAATCATGTCGGTTTTTAATGCAGCGCTACCTTGCAGGGCCAAAAGATCACGGGCATCCAATATTGACCATCGGTCTTGTCTTTTGTGTACAGAGATTTCTCCAGATTCTCTGAATCTTTTAATGTTATTATGTACCATAGATGATGAAAAGAAAAAGTTCTTTGCTATTTTGGGAGTGGTCTGGAGGAAGAACAGCAAATCAATAAATAAATCTACCATTCAACAGCTTTCATTTTAAATTATTAGTTATCTATTTTCCATCTAGTATCCACTGTTCTATAGATGGATCTTTTGTGACATTTTGCAATACAATCAAATTCATTGTTGACCAACCTACTTGAAAATCTAAACTTACAATAGACTTTTGTCTCTTTCTTTGAGCAGAGAACATAAATTTAACATAAAATTACACAGAAGGCTCAATGACTAAATTTAATATCAGTTTCAGTATTTAGTGTGTCCACTTTGTGTTTATTGCAGCTTCCATTCTTTTCAGGAGACTCAGTTTCAGTTTTTCAAAGAAATCTGCAGGGATATTTATCCACACCAAAGTTCAGTCTTCGAAGTTGGTCGCATTTTCTGGTTCTCACCATTCATTTGGTCTCACACTTTCTATGATGTTGAGTTCAGGACTCAAATCAAATAAAGAAAACATCTGAAAAATGAACTTGAAGCCCAATTTGACTGGAAATTAAATAATTGTGTTTTCTGACTTTTGCTCTGTACTGTATATAGAAAATTTGTCGGTAATTAACAACCTAATGATTCTTTGACCTCTCACTCAGACAGATGACCAGCCAATGCAGGCCGCCTTTACCTCTTTTTGATTTTTGATGAGGTGTAGATCGGAGTATGGTGTAACCTTTGACCCCTGAGTAATGTCAATCTAGATTAACGTTATTGAGTATGCCGCTTACCTTAGCAACCACAGTGACAAAATGCGTTTTGGAGGTCTCGTAGTCGAGATATTCTCCAGGTTTGATGCGAAGGACTCCGCTATGGCCATCAATGGTGAACTTGGTATTGGGAGTGGTCTGGAAGAAGAACAGCAAATCAATAAATATATTTACCATTCAACAGTTTTCATTTTAAACGATTAGTTATCTACTTTCCATCTAGTATCCACTGTTCTATAGATGGATCTATTGTGACATTTTGCAGTATAATCAAATTCAGTGTTGGCCAACCTAGTTGGAAATCTACACTTAAAATGGACTTTTGTCTCTTTCTTTGATAAAAAAAAAGCAGAGAACATAAATGTAACATAAAATTACACAGAAGATTCAATGACTAAATTTAATATCAGTTTCAGTATTTAGTGTGTCCACTCTGTGTTTATTGCAGCTTCCATTCTTTTCAGGAGACTCACTTTCAGTTTTTCAAAGAAATCTGCAGGGATATTTAGTTCAGTCTTCAGAAATTTCCATTACATGTAAAACTAAATGCACCAATCAGATGCCCAGATGCTCTTATTCACTTCAGCCACATGAACGGCTGTAACAAATGTGTGCTTGCAGCCAGTGCTAGGCCTAAGCCAGACTAAGCTCTCAATACCTTGGTCAAATGTAATTGAAATTTAATCCAGCAAAGTAGCAGCACATTTCCTGATGGCTCTCTGCAATGACATTAGGCTCTGAGCGCACTCTGTGTGTGAAAGGGTGAACGTAATGCTGCCCACTCTAATACTCAGCTGCTTTCTGCCTGCATTACCGAGGCTGGGCAGATAACAAAGGTTGTGGAGTAAATATGGATTTGGCATTGTTGAAAGAGCTGTCTGAAGGAGAGAAACGTCAACATGAGGTCACAGCTGTCATCGGTGGTAACAAAAGCACGTTGTAATTTCATATTAATTATACACGTTTAACAAAAACGGGTTCTATGTGGTACTGAAAAGGGGTTCTTTGACTTGTAACAATAGTACAACAATTTTTGGTGCTATATAGAATTAGATTTTTAATAAGGTCTTTAAAGAACCCTGGAACAACTGGAACTAGAACTATTTGACCATACAATGAACAATTTAAGCATTCAAGTGGTTCTTTAAGTGCTCTAAGTTTAATATAGAACCATTGCCTTTACTAAGAACCCTTGAAGAACTATTTTTTTTAAGAGTGTAGCTCATTGAAACAAGGGGGAGGTTCTGCTGAAAGTGCAGATTCTAAACTCGAAGAGGAACTATTTTATAATTTGGATTTGATGAAAAGTCATTGAAGCAATACAGTGATACAGTGCGTTACAGTGATTTTTTTAAGGGTTAAGGGTGTTATTAGGCACGATGTGAAGTAAAGTCCCCTCACCTGTGATAAAATCACTGTAACACATGGCCTCAGGTGGCTTATTGCTTTTATAAAACAGCAGACAACATAAAATGTTGTTACTCCTCTGTTTTGCGAATTCACGTCTACGGGTAGGGTGTCCCAATTTTTATTGAGATAGAGGGGTAGGGCAAAGTGTTAGGGCTACATGTCCCTCCAAAAAGAGGTTTTTCAGAGACTCCAAACAGAGTGATATGAGAAAAAAAGAAAAACGGCAAGATGGCTGAACAAGAGACCAAAGAAACCCACAAATGTGAGAATTTATCCGCTAACAAATCACAATAATCACTGTATTATCTTAGTTTAATGTTGTTTCAGTGTATTATGGTCGTTTTCTTCATAACAAGCATAAAAAAATCGCTAATAGCATGCTAATGTCGGTAGCTAGCTAGCTAACTTTCCTGTTCCACCTTAAATAGTCCAGCAGTTCTGATGCATGAAGTACCAGAATGTAACTGCTGCACCATTTAAGGTGGAACGGGAAAATTTGAACAAGAAGCTGGTGAATATCTGACTTCAGCTTCATATCACTGAAGAATTAGTGGTGGGTGATAATAAATAATTGCCCCCTCTTTGAAAGCATATGATTCCCTAAATGTAGCTAAAGCCCAGCAGTGAGGAGCTGAACTTTACCCTCCTCTGCTATCACTGTAGACGGGCAGTGTTGCCTACAGAGCACTGCTAGAAGCTACTCAATGTTTTTTTTTGTTTGTTTTTTTGTTTTTTTTGAGGGTCCCATTTCATAGGGCAAGATTTCAACCACTACCCCTTGTAACTCAGTTCCAAGGGGTTAGGGTGACACTCAAAGACAAGGGGTAGGGGTAAAAAAGTTAAGCTAACTAGCAAGCAAGGTAGCTAATTAGCCGAAATATATGTAATTTGTGGTTATTATGAAGTTTCCAGCTGGTTCTCGAGCAGGTGAGGAACGAACTAGAAGTATGTGGGCAGCACTGTTTGTTTTGCATATGCAGTGGAAAAACATCCTTAAATAGTTAAAATAATATAGCAAAATAACAATAAGACCTCAAGACCTCTAAGGGTTAAAGAGCTTCAGTCCTCACTTGTTTTCACTCCTTGAGATCACTGGCTGTTTTGATGAGCTCTATTTCTAGATTTAATGACTGAGGATCACACCTGTAAGAAGTATGTGACGCTCCCCCCAGAGCCCAGGTCTTTATCCACAGCCTGAACTTTAAAAATGCTGCTCCCTGCTTCAGCATCCTTCAACAAAACACAAACAAACACAATGTCATCAGCATGACACATCGATAATTACATTACACTGCATCTTTACATGGGGGAGTAAACTGCTTCATAACCACCGGCGCCATCTGTTTCATTTGCAAGGCACAACATGATGCCGTATTTCAGAACACCAGAAAATGAAGGACAACATTCAGCACCATTCAATAACAGCCAGATAACAGAGAGAGAAGTGGCAGGAGTGCAGCACGAAGCCATCAGTAATCTGTTACTGACCTCAGGGACACTGACGATGAAGGGCAGGTTTAGAAACTCAGGCTTTTCATCGTTAGCGTCTGTGACAAACACTCTTCCTTTCTCGACCACCTGAGAAAACAGAAGCATAAAACAAACTACAGTCCAAACATCTGTCATGCAAACTTTGGTGTTAAAGTTTGCAGAACATTTCTGTACATTTTGAAATTAGTGTTAGATGCACAGCTACCCGTAAAAGCACAGTTCAAAGTTTCTTAAGATTTTACAGATACAGCACGACAGTAACGGCACAAACCATGACAAGTTAAAGGTTTATTTTATTTACCGTAGAAAGGCGCTTTAGCCATTTACACTTACAGCCACTTAAGTAAAGTGACTGTGTCTGTGTCTTTTTATGCTTAATCAATGAACATGTCACTTTATAGTCAATTGTTAATTGCAATCATAAGGCACATCATACAGTTCTGCTAAAATATGTTAAGATATGCCAGTTCACTGTTAGAAGTGTGAAAATATTAAATAATTTCTAAGATTTTAAGAACAGAAAACTTTAAATGGTCTAAGTAATGCTCCTAAAATGCTATTTTTTTCCTTTTTATATGCTGAGTTTAACATATTGGGAAAAAAATTAAATATAAAATGTGCCGTAACTTTCGACACATTTTATGTTCTATTTTTTAATGTTAAATTCAGCAAAAAAACAGTGATTGTACATTAAAATGTACAGAAGTGTGCTCTCTGTAGAGGACGTGTAACTTAGTAACACTCAGAAAATCAACAACACGTCATTTCACCAGGGGCGCCCAAACTTTTGCACAATTCTGAGCTACACTGTAAAAATGAACAGTGTAGGAGTCAATCTGAACTGTTTGTGAGGTTTGAACTGATGTAAAATATCGATTTTGTCCATAACTAAAAGTTTGCTCTGCGTTGTTTCATTCATTGTGTTTATTTGATCCGTGTCCTAAATGTTGGTTTCGGTTTCAGCCTGAGTTTTTCACCACAGTGCATCACTAATCTTCTAAATTAGAAACAATTTTACTTCTAAAAATCCTTCAAAAGGAAGTGAGCAAGCATGTCCAGCCGTATTACCTTATTCCTGCCATCAGTGATGCTGACAAGCACGGCTATTTCATCCTCTACCTAAATAAGAAGCAAGACATCAGTTAACTCTTCCAGAAACCTGCACAGACTTTGTTTTACAGACATGCCAGATATGATTGTACATATTGTAAATTACTGCAGCACTACTGCAGATGAAACTCACCTCTCGGTCCAGCTCTGAGATCAGAGTGACCCTGCCGGATTTAGGGTCAACCCGGAAGTACTCTTTAGAACCTTTTTCGAAGGTCAGGCCATACCTGACGCTGTCTCCCTCAGGGTCAGTACCATTCAGAGTGTATACCTGAGCTCCTGTGGTGGGAAAAGTATGAGGATAACATCATCAGAGAAATGATAACAGTACTGACCACTAAGTTTTACTATAGAAATTTCATAGTATCCCAAAAAAACTCTAAAAAACAGAGATTGTACTTAATACATTCTCTGTCTACTTCATAAGAGATTCCTCCCTCATAGCTCACTTGCTAGTCAGTGGCAGTTCTAGAATTATTTTTTTTGGATCAGGCCACAATGTTGGCCACACTTCCTGTTCAGGGGCCAAATCAATTCTTTCAGATCAAAGAGCTCTATAAGTCCAAAATGATAACTTTGCAAGAAAAGGCAAAGGCAAAAATGTTTAAATGCAAGTTAATGTAAAGAGGTTTTAATGATTACACAAGTGATTTTGGAGCATCTCTATTGGTCCATTTTTCATGAAATATTTACATAATGTGAAGGACAGCTGGTGCACTCAAATTATGCAGAAAAATAAAAATCTATTTAAATGGAGATACGTGTTTTATTTTTGGAAAGCGATCATATATTACTCAATGTGTTCTACATTTAGCAGCAGACATGGTAAAATATATAATCACAATGCTAAAAATTTCACTACTAAATTTTTAATTTTTAATTGCAATTGCTAACAATTTAACTGTATACAGATATGCAGAAACCGACCTCTTGTACGGGGTCCAGAGGCTTGGTCCTCCAGAGAAAGTTTTAGTGGTTTGAAATGAAATTTAAGCACTATGGAGAGTAAAACACAAGGAAAATAGCAGCTGCTGTAGACCAGAGGTATCCAATCCTAACTCTGGAGATCTCCCACCCTCTAAAGTTCAACATGCACATCTAACACGCTTGTCTGTAACATTCAGATGTCTCTGAAGGCCTTTATTACCAGGATCAGATGTGTTAGATTACAGTTGGAGTTAAACTCTGCAGGGTGCCAGGTCTTCAGGACCAGGATTGGGTATCTCTCTTGCAGACTGGCTCAGCTAACTGAGTTGAACAGCTATGCCAATGTAAGTCATGTCAACAACTGTACTGCTTTCTCTGCATTTTAAATTATTTGTTTAAAATAACTTATTGCTTACCATACCAGAGTCAAAAGGTCAGTTTGTATGGAATTTGTCAGACATCTCCTTTTGAGATCCCTCCTCAACTGTTAATATAAATAGAGGACATTCTATTGCGTTCTGTCCGCTGAAATGCCTATACTGGCTCCATAAGGTGTGAGGTGCTTGGACCCCTATGATTGCCTCTTATAATGCAATATGAAGACAATCGCATTGAGACAATCCACAGAAACAAATATGCTCTACATCAATTTCAGACAAAAACAAAACCTGATTGTCTAACTTTTCAGCAACAGATGTTCTATTATAATTGTAACATATTGGATCTATAATGGGGGTGGATCTCCTTAACTTCCATATATGAAAATGAATAAAAGTAGTAATTACATGGATTATTAATGACAGGGCACATAATAACACAACTTGATGTGTCGAAGTTGATGTGTTTAAGATGTGTAAGTTTATTAATAAAAAATTCCACTAATAAAGTATCCACTAATTTCAAGGATTATAAGACTAGGATGTTTTAAACGGTCTACATAATGCTCCCGAAATGCTACTTGTATCTTCATTTTGGCCAGCAAGCTCTTAGGATGTGTTGTGACCTACAGCAATGGGCAAGGATGCAGAAAGTGGGGGTGTTGAGGGGGCTGCAGCACCTCCAGAAGGAGGATTCCACTGCAAAATAATAATAACAGAACTGATTTTGTTCTTCAGAAATGATTTATACATGTTCAAAATCTGCAGTAGTAGCACTGTTTAAGTTAATACTGCATTTTGCAGGGATTTGAATCGCTTCCCTCGCCAACCGTTGGCTGCTTTGGGGGCATCACTAAAGCACAAACAGGGGCTGTAGCCCAGTTCTGTACCCTGACGTGGCCTAATATTGTTCGAAAACCTTTCTTAACGTAAAAATATACATAATTATTTCTCACTCCCAACCATTGTAATGATCTCTTGACTACATGTGTGACGCAAGCACGGGTTTCCTGGCTCACATCAACAATCTGATTGGTCGACACTCAGCTCATTTGCATACAGTTTGTCCAGCTGGAGAGAGCAGAGAGAGCAGCAGGGTGAGCTTTAGCTGTGGTTGCTGTGTCAGTTACCCGTGCACAGCTGTATGGTGTCATCTATTTCCAAATAACTCAAATGAAAAGAGGAAAAAAGCACAGTATGTTACGGGACGTGCAAAGATGAAAACCCGTGAGAAAAGGTGTTGATTAAATTTATTGAGGCAATGGAGTGTGAATTTGGCACGTTGGAGTTGAGGTGGCCCAGAGCCATGCTCGAATCACCGATGTACTGATCGGAGGTCCATGGAGTTACCGCTGCGCCACCGGGAAGCACAGGCAACACTGGGAAAAACACCTCAAGGAATGGGAAATAGAAAGGCGGGAAAAAGGGCCAACAAAGGGGACGCTAAAGGAAGCTCAAACAAAGGCTGAACTAGAAACGTGAAATAAAAGAAAATGAGAAAACAAAAATGACTTCCTCTGTAATTATGAGGGGAAGGCAGACTTTATGTTCATTTGTTTGCTCTTAGTGGAGCAAACAGCTTTGTATGGCTTGGAGCCGTTTGTAGCTCAAGCCTTCCTGTTTTTTTTTTATTTTGAAGAAGTTTTGGGGCAGTTACTTTCTTTCGTTTCTTCTAGCTCTCTTTTCTTTTCTTTTTCTTTTCTTTTTGTTCAAATACCCTCCTGGGCTAAGTACCATTCCAGTCACCCCTCTACAAAGGTGTGACAAAGTGCTGCTGTTTTCCACGGCCTTAAGTAGAGGAGTCCACAGGTGTGTCAGGTTGGGCCTAATCAGCCTGAGGGCTTCTGGGACTTGGAGTTTCCTGAAGTTATAGCACTTCACTTGGGCACCTTGCCGCCGTTGCCCTCTGCTGGCAGCGCAGGCTGGACCCTTACATAGTATTTAGCATGAGGCTAAGGAATTTGTCATGAATATGCTGCTAAAAATTTAAGCACCCCCAACCTAATACGCCTTCCTGCATCCCTCACGATGGCTGTTTATCACCTAGTTTTAAATTAATTAAGAAAAAAAGATGTGAGAAATCCTAAGACAGCACACATATAAATCAATAAATACAAACATAATTTCCTTTCAAAACGCGTTTGTGTATGAATAAAGAGTGTGCTTATGTCTGACTTTGCTTGAGACACTGAGTGGAAGTAAAAGGCAGGAATTTCTAACGAAGTGTACTGTGTGCAAGTTATTATTGTACACAAAATAAAAAATGTTATTATAGGACGTGATTTCAAACAATTAAACAATAGTGTGCCAGTGAAATAGGTAGAAATATTTTTTGAGTCAGTTTGTGAAAAAGTTAGGTAGGCAAATTAGGTTGTGGTAATACTTCACAATGTCATATCATCAGCCTATAGCCCATTCCTGACAGCCATGCATTCATCACCCTACCTATTCCAACAATCGACCAGAATGCAAGGCTCATACTAACACGGCAGAGGTGGCAAATCTTTACTATAAAGCAAACGTCCATTCATCACAGACCCGACCCAAAGAAGATATGGCTGAGTTAAAAGCAGACATTTGAGACGTGCAAAGATGAGGAAAAAATGACTTAAAAACCTAAACCTCATCATCAAAGCCAAAAACGTACTGCCACAGTGGGTCTAAAACATGTTTATGATCCATTAGTGTCTTACCTTTGATGTATTAAACCAACATTCATGTTTGCTTTGACATTTTCAGAAAGTCTATTTAAGCCTTTGTAGTAAAAGAGCAATATAAGTACTAAATTTGCGGAAAACTGACAACAACATTTTGTTTTCTTTCCAGCATTGGACTGATAAAAAACAACATAATTTATGGGACTGAATGTCACTTTGAAACACCCCCAGGTTTCAAATACGAACTCTGGCATGTAACGAAATGAAGGCTTGAGGATATGGCAGACGGCCATAGCCTGTTTATATAGCAAGTGGAGGGCTGAGAAAAGAAGGTGGAGCTTGTTAGAGAGTGTAATGATTTGACTAGCCATAATAAAATGACAACACTCACAGAAAACAAATCTATTTCCATTATCTTAAAGTAATTCAGCTTAATGAACATTTTCCCCATTTGATTGGGTCAGCCTACCCATGGCTGCGCCCCTGTTCTGTATATATAAGTACTCACTATTGAATGTTACACACGTTATACAGATAAATATAATGATGAATATTAGTCCAGATATTTGTTGGATGTCATATAGCATTCACGTGTATAGCATCTAATAATTAGCTGAGATACGTATATATCAAAATAAAAGAGTAATGGGAAGTTATATCAGCTTCCAGTTGATTTAATCTGATCCAATGTAGTTTTTGCAGCTCAACAACTGCCGTCAAAACCCCACGTCAGGTGTCAACTGAGTCAGCACAGACTATTTTGCTGGTCTAATGTGCTGCATGTACTTATCAGCAAAAGTACATAAAAAGCTGAAAAATCATTACCATCATTTTAAATGTTAATCCAGCTCATCGTTTTTCTCACTGAAATAGTGTCTTATATGAAATATACATCGATCAGGCATAACATTCTGACCACCTCCTTGTTTCTACGCTCATTGTCCATTTTATCAGCTCCACTTACTATATAGGTGCACTTTGTAGTTCTACAGTTACAGACTGTAGTCCATCTGTTTCTCTGGATACTTTGTTACCCCACTTTTACCCTGTTCTTCAGTGGTCAGGACCCCATGGACCCTCACAGAGCAGGTACTATTCGGGTGGTGGATCATTCTCAGCACTGCAGTAACACTGACGTGGTGGTGGTGTGTTAGTGTGTGTTGTGCTGGTACGAGTGGATCAGACACAGCAGTGCTGTTGGAGTTTTTAAACACTGTGTCCACTGACTGTCCACTCTATTAGACACTCCAACCTTGTCAGTCCACCTTGTAGATGTAAAGTCAGAGACGATAGCTCATCTGCTGCTGCACAGTTTGTGTTGGTCATCCTCTAGTCCTTTATCAGTGGTCACAGGATGCTGCCCACAGGACGCTGTTGGCTGGATGTTTTTGGTTGGTGGACTATTCTCATAAGCCACCACCCAAATAGTACCTGCTCTGTGAGGGTCCATGGGGGTCCTGACCACTGAAGAACAGGGTAAAAGGGGGCTAACAAAGTATGCAGAGAAACAGATGGACTACAGTCTGTAACTGTAGAACTACAAAGTGCACCTATATAGTAAGTGGAGCTGATAAAATGGACAATGAGCGTAGAAACATAATGTTATGCCTGATCAGTGTACAGCCGCATGCAAAAGTGTGGGCGCCCCTGGTCAAATGATGTTGATTTTCTAAGTGTAAATAAGTTAACACACCCTCTACAGAGAACACACTTTTGCACATTTTAAACACCATTACTTTATTACACCATTGTTTATTTACTGAATTTAACATATTGGGGGAAAATATTGCAAAAGCTGTCGCTCATTTTATATTTCATGTTTTTTTTCCAAAATTTTAAACAGCAAATAAATAGAAATTGTTCACTAACATTTGCAAAAAAATGCTATATTTAAGTGAGTTCACTGTAGAGGGTGTGTTAACTTCTTTTCACTCAGAAAATTAACAAAATATGTAATTTAGGGGTGTTCAAACGTTCATGTTCCTGACTCCAGCTGCATCAATGAAACATCTGTATCAAGTATAATCTCAGTGTAGAACTGTGTAAACCAAGCCTGATTGCTTGTGTGTGATGAGAAGCTTCAAAAAAGGCCTCGTCTTGTCTTTGCGGTTATTTGATTGAGCTAAATTAAATGACTAACTGCATCTAAATTGAGCTTCTCCTTGCCCAAAAGGAGGTTGGCTGAGAAAATTCATGGGGCTACACTGAGGTACATTTCCAGGCAATGGCCCACCGTCTGCACGAAACTGAGACTGGAGCTGATTTATCTGGTGAACGAGTCCCGTACGTGAACACCAATCAACACCTTCTGTTTCGCCAACACTTAGTCATCAAACAGGCCTCAGAGCAAACTCACCTGTGTAAAATGTGCTTGTGTGGTGTTAATTTAAGTTACATGTTACTCAAATAATCACAGCTGTACATAAGTTCACACTCAAGTTACCTGCATTCAGTAAGATATGTTAAAATGCAGTTGCGTCTCTATTCCATTTACATTGTCAGCCCAGCTTAAATAAGGCATGGCTTCCATTTGCAGTTTACTTGAGCATTCAACACGAAACAAAAGCTGTGCTTTATAATGTCGCTATCTCACAGTCTAGCCTTACGCTAATAAGTTAGCTCCAACCGTACACACTAGCCACAAGCTATTCAAAATACAAAGATACAATACAACACAATACAATAAAATATGATATGCTGCGATGCAATTTGATACAACACAGTGTGTTGTATTGTTACATCCCTCTATGTAACCTTCAACACAAGCATGTAACCTTGATGTCCAAAACTACGCAGATGTTAAACCTATTCTAGTCTAGTTCCCAAATTTGTTCTCAGGGCCCTCCATGCAACTCAAACCACAGGGTAAAGTGAAAGAGTATGGAAAGTTGCAGGTACCTGGAGGGAATGTGGCATTACTACATGGCTAAAGCCCACAGATTAGAGAGGGATCAGCTCCATTGTAGCCTACATGACTGACACAGCTAATCTCAGAACAAGGCCGTTTTCATACATGTATGCCATGTATGTGTACATATACAGTACACATCCTGTGCAAAGTCAGAGAGACCAGCCACCCCCCCCACACCACCCTCCCCAACCCCCCGGCCCGTTCATTTATTTGATTTCCAGTCAAAACTGCCGTTAAGTTATTAATTTTTCAGGACATATTTCTGATTTGATATCAGGTAATCCACTTGAATAAGGAAGGAAAAGCTTTCTAAGGCTGAATGTGTTTGAGATTACTCGGATGGAGAAATGCAGAAAATGTTAAACCAACTTCTAAGACTGAACTTTGAGGGTGTGGAAAAACCTGAAAACGAGTCTCCTGAAAAGAATGGAAGCTGTAATAAAGGCAAAGAGTGACACAGTAGATACTGAAAAATGTGATATTATATTTAGTTGTTGAGGTTTCTGTATAATTTTCTTTTAAATAAATATTTTCTGATTTTTATGCTGAAAAATGAATGACTAGTACTTAATGATCATTTTGACTGGGAGTTGAATAAAGGATGGTCTCAGACTTTTGCACAATGCTGCATACTTTGGAACCATATGCATGCGCTATGTTCTTAAACATATGGGTCATTCTATAGAAACGTCCACATTTGTATCTCTCCATAGGAGTCACTGGTGTTACTGATCCTCATTGGTGTTACACATAATAAAGGGAACACCAGAGACATTTTTAATGAACAATGCATTTTACAAAATGTCTTCTACAGAGCATCAAACCACATGTTGTCAATCATGGAATATCCACTAAAATATGAAATTTAATCGATTTGTATTCTATTTTTTCACAATTACTTCAGAATAAAGTCGGTCATACCAGTGACTTCAGCTAAAAGCTTCATATGAAATCATGAGCTAAATGAGAAAATCTCTGATAACTGAAAGACACGGTGGACATGAGCTTTTCGTCATAGATCCTCAGAAAACGGGTAAAAGGAAGTCAAGTGATGTCATCAGTGTGACTTTTATTTCAAAATAAGAGATTTTTTTGTTACATAGTAACACCAGTGATACGACTCCTGGGGACCAACTTTCATTATATATTTTATAATATTTATTTGGCATTTGTTTTCTTTATGTCATTTAATTAATATGTTTTTTCTTCAAAATATGGCCTTACCCTTTACACATGACTGTGGGGACAAACACTTCTGAGGTGCTTGGAGTTCTAGATAATTGATTTAAAAACCAACATTTTTAAATTGATGGCTGAAGAAGGTGTAATTGTTAAAATAACAGTTTTATTTTAAAAAATAAATAAGTTAACATGTTTTTCAGGTGTAATATATCTGTAAACGCAAAAATAGACATTTCTCTGTTAGAACACACATATACACAAGGTGACCAAAAGTATGTGGACACCCTATTTAGTAGTGTTTGGCTAATTCAGCCACACCCATTGCTAACAGGTACATGAAGACCTCAGTGACATTCAGCATGGCACTGTCATAAGATGGCAGTGTGTCAATTTTCTCCCCTGACAGAGCTGTCCTAGACAACTGTAAGTGCTGTGGTTGTGAAGCTGAAACATCTTGGAGCAATAACAGCTCAGATGTGAAGTGGTGGGCCACACAAGCTCACAGAACGGGAGTCTGTTGTAAACACTCCAAGCCTCTGGAAACATCAGCACAAGAACTGTTCATTGGGAGCTGTATGGATCAGGTTTCCCTGGTAACCATGGCACCATGTGCAATGGCAAACGATGCCTACAGTGGTGTAAAACACTCTGCTATTGGACTCTCGAGCAGCAGAAATGCACTCTCTGGTCTGATATAGCACATGTCAACATCTGGCAGTCTGACAACAACTCTAGGTTTGATGGATGGCAGGAGAACACTACCTGTGTGAATGCATAGTGCTGACTAAAAAGTCTGGAGGAAGTAATATAATGTGTTTCGTGGGTTGAGTCCCTTAATTCCAGTGGTGGGAAATCTGACATCCCAGATATTTGTGTGCTTTCAACTTTGCCCCTCGTTCACAAAGTGAGGTCCATGCAAAAATACTGTGTGCAGAAGATCTTAACTAGTCTGCACAGAGCCCTGATCTCAACCTCATCCAACACCTTTGAGAAAACGCTGGAACTCCAACTGCGGGCCAGGGTTCATCGCCCAACATCAGTGTCTGACCTCACTAATGCTTTGTCAGATGAATGGTACCTCTGCAGCTGTGTTCCAATAAATCGCCGTTGTCAGAAGAAAACCTCATATCTCCATTTTTCAGTTTTTGACATAATTTGAAAATGCCGGTTACCCTTTACATTGTGTGTAAATTTCATGATGAATGGACTAAAAGAAACGGCCCAAAATGACTTGGGAAAAAGTCTGGGTCCATTGACGTACATTAAAAGTAAAGTAGGTTTTTTCCTTCTCCTATAAAATTACCATTTTGGAGATATGAGGTTTTCTTCCGAAAACAGCGATGTTTCACAGTAATCTCACAGTGCTGTCAATAAACATACTATATCGATTAACTGATTAGCCTCTTAAATAGCCATGTACCGATGATGGTCCAAACTTCTATTAAATATCTCTATATCTTAAGAACAGCTCAGCCAGTTTGTGCCATAATCGATGTATTTGCTGAAGTCTTAGAATCTGATAAGTCTGGGATTTTTGTTTGCTAAGAAACAACAATACATGCATCACTCTACTTTTGGAGTGAAATGAAACATATTTAAAAATTTTCTGAGGCTTACTTTTTCTATCTTTGCAAAACTGTTGTATAAGCAACAGAACAGAAGGTTGTGTGCTGTTGTAAACAGTATCACAGGTATGATGGTCTGCGGCAACCAAATCACAGCACTGATGTTATTCACCATAGTACAAATACACTATATGACCATAAGTATGTGGACATCCCTACTAATTAGTGAGTTCACGTGTTTCAGCCACATCTATTGTTAACAGGCCTATAAAATCAAGCACATAGCCATGCAATCTCCATAGACAAACACTGGAATGGGTCATACTGAGGAGTTCACTGACCTTAAACGTATCACTGTCACAGGATGCCACCTTTTGTCAGTTCATGAAATTTCTGCCGTGTTAGATGTGCTCCAGTCAATTTTACGTGCTATTATTGTGAAATAAAGCCATCTAGGAGCGACAACAGCTGAAATGGTAGACCATACTCAGAAAAACTCAAAAAGCAGTGCTGCCGAGAGCTGAAGCACATAAAAAAACACTGTTTTATAATTCATTAAAGAGTTCCAAACTGTCTGTGGAAGAAATATCAACACAAGAACTATGCATCAGGAGCTTCATGAAATGGGTTTCCATGGCTGAGCAGCTGCACACAAGCCTAAGATCACTATGTGCAATGCCAACTGTCAGCTGGAGTAGTGTAAAGCACCGCCACTGGAATCTGGAGCAGTGGGAACGTGTTCTCTTGAGTGGTGAATTATGGTTTACTATCTGGCAGATTCAGATGAAAGAATCTCGGTTTGATGGATGCCAGGAGAACACTATCTACCAGAATGCATAGCACCAATAGTAAAGTTTGGCTGAGGAGGAATAATGGGCTGGGGCTGTTTTTCAGGGTTTGGGCCCCTTAGTTCCAGTGAAGGGGGATGTTAATGCAACAGCATACAAAGATGTTTTAAACAATTATATGCTTCCAACTTTGTGGCAACAGTTTGGGGAAGAACCTTTCCTGTTCCACCACAACTGGCGAGGTCTATAAAGACATAGTTTCACATGGCTTTTTGTCTTAAAGTGCCCTTTCTGATGGGCTCTAAATGCTTAATGTGCCACTGTGCTAAACCTATTAAAAAATTAAAACTAACCCTAAACGCCAGGCACAGTTTGGTTGTATCCGTAAATTTACAAAAGGGCATTAAAAACACCAGGTTGATCATGCAGAGCTGCAGTTTCTCATGACCGAGCATTTTTTTGGCTGAAGCTGTCAGTTTTCAACGCCCAACAGCCAAACTGTCCGCCTTCAAACGGCTTACATTTCACAACTGTTCACAAGGTGCCCATTTTAAGCACCTCAGCTCCTGCCATTGCCAAAGTCTGGGCACACTACTGCACCCTCGAATGTCCAGTTAATTCAAGCACTCACCCACTGGTGTGTCTTCAGCAATGCTGAACAGCGCCATGTTCCCACTGGTGCTGCTGGGGCCATTGTCATAGAAGTAAGGAGCAAAATCGGATTGTCCTGGAAGAACGTAAAGATTAAAATTAGTTTTATGTGTCTCTAATTTGACGTACCATCACGGTCAGAACAAAACCTTGTATTCTTGTTGTTTTGTTTGTGTTTTTTTGGAAAGTGCCAGGAGCCACACCATGACAAACATTTCATAGCAAATAGTCCAACAGAAACAGCCTGATGTAGAATAAAATCTCATTACATTAACTTAGACTAAAACTTAGGAAGCTCTGTTTCTTCCTGCTGTAGTAAAGTTACTGTTTTGGAGACACAACGTTTTGTTTTGACAGCGATGAAATGGACAGAGATTGAAATTGGCAAAGCCGTGTGAGAGCGCTGTTAAAAAACAAACAAAAAAAATAAAAACAAAACAAAAAAAAATTAATGAATAAATAAATAAAACTTAAAGCAACATTACAAGCAAAGCTGAAGCTGCAGCCAGATGATAGTCTAGACGGACCAAACTGGTTTCATATTGATCACTTCTTAAATATGACTGACTTATGGAAACAGAATAGAAATTCTATTTCAAGTCCATAAGAAAATACACTCAATATTAAAGCCAATAAGCAAATATGCAGCTGCGAAGGGGAAATGTTTCAGTGTCACTCACTTGCTATAGGAGCAGGTTAGCAGAACAAAGGCAGAAAAAGTTATGAAAACATGACATCATGGTGGAAAATGAGAGAAAAAGCAAGAAATTAGGTGTTTACAAAGTGCACACACACCCACCCAGCCCAATGTTCCTGTTAACCCTCCCCATTACTGAAGAGTCCAGCTGGACCCAAATGAACGCTGTAGTTAATTCAGCACTGGGGATTTTGCCGTGTACTTAAAGGATTATCAGGGCAATAACAGCTCCGGCGCAGCTGATAACTAACTCACCTCTTCCCTCCGTCCCTCCTGAAAGCTTTTACACAAATGAAGATGAACTCACCGAGGTGGATGTGAGGCAGCAGAAGGAGCAGAGAGAGCCGGAGCGAGTGTGGACTCTTCATCCTGCGGGCAGAGCGAGAGTGTGGAGGAGGCTCATGCGGAGAGTGAGATGAAGCCGGTGTCCTTCTGGAGACGTCTTCCAGCAGGACTGAGCCGAGCTGAGCTGGAGAAGCTTCACACACTCTAATCCAGTGACGTATCACGCGCTCCTCTGCTGCTGTTCCACACCTTAGGGCTCCTCACGCTGTCGAACCCAACAGTGACTCAAAACAACACCCAACACACACACACACTCACTCAGCAAGGTGATACAGCTCCTCACTCTTTCCTTATGTACATAAGAAAACCTTGTGATTTCATTCTTTTTCAGTTCATTTTGACATCATTTGAAAACATCAGCTGCCCTTTACACTGCATATTTTATAATGACTGGAGCAAAATTTTGCATCATGGGTAACATTTCAGTACAGGGGGACTTCATAATGCCGTAATGTCATAATGATATATGTGGAGAGGAATTCATGCCAGATTGAAAAGCAATCACTACAGCGGACAAATGTGAAATTTGATGCACACATGACATTACTTTTCCATAGTGACACGCAGAATGTGTGCCAAAATGAAAAACAAAATCTTTATTATATTGCTTTCACATCGCTTGACCACCTTATTGAAAAAAAGTATTTGCATTTTAAAATTAAAATGCTGCATTGGTGTCAGAATTGAGTACAATCCACCTTGTAATGTAATGAAATGATTTGTCCTTATTGAAATGCAGTCATAACAGTAAAAACAGTGAAACACAATGCGCACTTCACATTACTTTACGCAGGTGACATGCGGAATAAGTGCCAAAACGAAAAGCAAAACCTCTATTATAATGTTTTATGTTGCTTGACCTCTTTTTTGTACCGAAATGGAACTAAAACACTGAAATGCAATGCACTGCATTTAAACAGTAACATGCAAAAAACAATAAAAGATCCATAACATTGATTTAACGTTGTTTTAAGTACTGCATAGTGGAAAGCAATAGTTGTGCCTTCATTGCATTTTAAGGCAGACTGTTTTCAATTCTGACACATATTCAGTGTTTTATTTTTAAAGTGCAAATCCTCATGTGTTGTTAATCAGTAAAGAGATAAAGCAAAATGAAAACAATGTAATAGAGGTTTTGCTTCTCATTTTGGTATGTACTCTGCATGTCACTATAAAATTACTGTATCAGATTTTCTTACAACAGAAATTATATTTAATTACTAAAACATACACTGATCAGGCATAACATTATGACCACCTCCTTGTTTCTACGCTCATTGTCCATTTTATCAGCTCCACTTACTATATAGGTGCACTTTGTAGTTCTACAGTTACAGACTGTAGTCCATCTGTTTCTCTGCATACTTTGTTAGCCCCCTTTCACCCTGTTCTTCAGTGGTCAGGACCCCCATCGACCCTCACAGAGCAGGTACTATTTGGGTGGCGTATCACTCTCAGCACTGCAGTAACACTGATGTGGTGGTGGTGTGTTAGTGTGTGTGGCGCTGGTACGAGTGGATCAGACACAGCAGTGCTGCTGGAGTTTTTAAACACTGTGTCCACTCACTGTCCACTCTATTAGACACTCCTACCTTGTCAGTCCACCTTGTAGATGTAAAGTCAAAGACGATAGCTCATCTGCTGCTGCACAGTTTGTGTTGGTCATCATCTAGTCCTTCATCAGTGGTCACAGGACGCTGCCCACAGGACGCTGTTGGCTGGATATTTTTGGTTGGTGGACTATTCTCAGTCCAGCAGTGACACTGAGGTGTTTAAAAACTCCAGCAGCACTGCTGTGCCTGATCCACTCAGACCAGCACAACACACACTAACACACCACATCAGTGTTACTGCAGTGCTGAGAATGATCCACCACCCAAATAGTACCTGCTCTGTGAGGGTCCATGGGGGTCCTGACCACTGAAGAACAGGGTAAAAGGGGGCTAACAAAGTATCCAGAGAAACAGATGGACTACAGTCTGTAACTGTAGAACTACAAAGTGCACCTATATAGTAAGTGGAGCTGATAAAATGGACAATGAGCGTAGAAACAGGGAGGTGGTCATGATGTTATGCCTGACCGGTGTAGTTTGAAAGAATGCCTTATTTCCATTCAGAAAAAAGTGAAAAACTGCACACTACCAACCCCCGTCCTCAGACTGACGTGATGACTCATGTGCATGTGTGTTGCTGTTTTCTATCTCTGTTCTGTCTTTGCTGTTTTATGGTTTGATTCTGGCTTGTCTTTACGGTGCCACTCTGAAGTTTGGAAACATTTGCCATAGTAAAAATTGTTATGCCACAATAACTTACACAGTGTAGACTGAGGTTGTACTGCAATTACTATAGTTCATATTGTTCCTAAATGCGATTATGATTTTCAAGTAACAGATCTCACATTATGATACAATACAGGTGAAAATGAATAAGGCTTAATGCACAGTGAATAAACCATTCAGAAGTGTCTAATCTGACACCTTTATTAAACCCCAAATGTGTTCCTTAAAATAAAGTGTTACTTTAATTTCATGGCCTGAAATGACTATGAACAGCTATTTGATCACTGAGATTTGGTCACCATTTTAGGAATTCTGTATATTCATTTTATTATTAGGTTCATTCTTGATGCTCTACAGCTTTCTCAGTGACTATGGAACTATCCTCAGCTCTGCTCACCACATATAATGTCCTAATTATTATTTACAAGAAACTTACCTTATAATATTAGCATCATATTAGAATCATTTTATACGTTAATCCATAACAAGACTGGTTTTATATTATTGAAAACAGTGATTCTACACTTTTGAATGATGGTGCATCTAAACTGTCCAGTATTTTGTCTGTGGCCTTGCAGTTGAAAGTTAGTCAGTGGGCTAACACTAGCATACTGAGCTTGTTGATGAAAGTTCACCATCCCTAATATTTATTAAAAATAAAACACATGGTTAACCCCTTAAATGGCCAGCATCTGTCAGTAGGTACAGTCTTCCACTTCTCACTCATATAACATATAAATAATTCAGCTAGTTTCAATTTCTTTTCTATGTAATTGTACAATAATAAGCCTTACGCCCTATTTGGATTAGTTTTCCATTGGGAAGTGGGGTAATGTAATTTACCAAAGGACAGCTGTAATGTTTATGGCCAATTTGCATGGGATAGGGAATCTCAGTATAAACGAATGGCAACTCAATTTACACACAGAAAATGTCAAAACATTAAATTTAGCCATTATTTCATGTAGCCTAACAGTTTACCTTTCTGTCTAAAATGAATGAAGTGCATCATTAGCATCAGCATTAGCTTAGAAATTTACAGCTATCAACGTTACCCAGAAAACTGAACTTTTCTTTTTCTTTGTTGTACATATGAGCTAGGACAGTAATGATAGATAGATAGATAGATAGACAGATGAATAGATAGATAGATAGATAGATAGATAGATAGATAGATAGACAGATGAATAGATAGATAGATAGATAGATAGATAGATAGATAGATAGATAGATAGATAGATAGATATAGATAAATGAATAGATAGATATAGATAAATGAAGATAGATAGATAGATAGATAGATAGATAGAGTAGATAGATAGATAGATAGATAGATAGATAAATGAATAGACAGATAGATAGATAGATAGATAGATAGATAGATAAATGGATAGACAGATTGATAGATAGATAGATAGATAGATAGATAGATAGATAGATAGATAGATAGATAGATAGATAGATAGATAGATAGATAGATACATAGATAGATAGATGAATAGATAGATAGATAGATAGATAGATAAATGAATAGATAGATAGATAGATAGATAGATAGATAGATAGATAGATAAATGGATAGATAGATAGATAGATAGATACATACATAGATAGATAGATAGATAAATGAATAGATAGATAAATGAATAGATAGATAAATGAATAGATAGATAGATACATAGATAGATAGATAGATAGATAGATAAATGAGTAGACAGATAGATAAATGAATAGAGAGATAAATGAATAGATAGATAGATAGATAGATAGATAGATAGATAGATAACTTTATTTATCCCAGAGGGAAAGTCACCTGTTACAGCAGCCCAAAATACTGTAAAGACCAAAACAAGAGCAAAAGTATTGCCATACACTATTATACAGTTGTATAAATACACAGAGTAAAAATATACAATAAAATATACTAAAACAACCATTAAAAATATATGCAGTACAAAAATAATTAAGTCAAATTGCTTAATTATTATGCAGGTGACAATACAGTGGTGCATATCACGTCCAGTGAATCAACCAAGTGACTAAATGCTGTAAACGATAACATATGTTAATATTTGTGCAATATGCCTGGGTGTATAAACAAGTGGCAGTGCAATATGCAATATATATGGACGTATAAACAAAGTGGCAGTGCATAGTGAAGAGTAGAGAGATATAACGTCCAGTTGGTGATCAGTGAGCCTGTCCTGTCAGTGGTCTAGTATACAGTACTGTCCCGGCACAGCGGCGAGGTTCTGTACAGTGAGATCGCTGTTGGTACAAACGATCTCCTGCACTGTTCCTTACTACAGCGGCGCTGAATGAGTCTGTTGCTGAAGGTGCTCCGCTGTCTGACCAGTAGGTCATACAGGGGGGGGTGATGTATTGTCAAGGATAGCAATGAGTTTATTATGTGACCTCCTTTTACCCACCATCTCAAAACCATCCAGTGAGCAGCCCAAGACTGAGCCAGCCTTCCTGATCAGTCTGTTGAGCTTATCTGCTTTATTTTGGTCACAGAGAACAAAAGCAAGCACTTCTTAAATGATAACATTTATACCGACACGTCGATCTCACAGGGTTAAATGTAACCTGAGGTTATTTCTATAGCTTGTTTTATAGAAGGTAAAAGGTGCTGGGATATTTATTGATGCAGGAGCGCTCAGGTAAAACATGGCACATTCAGAGGGGACTAAAATCACTGAGAACTGCTGGTTAAAATTACATTAGCCACATCCTCATATATTCCAGTCCTAATAGGGCTTTAGAATGTATTGGACCTGAGAATTTGAGGGGTTAATCTACATTTTTACCACACGCACACCAGATAAAGAATGAGCTGCTGATCTAAATGAAGAGTTGAAACATGTATGACTCACAGTGGTGTGTCATCAAGGTTAAAGAAAAACAAGGGCTGATGTTTTGCACCACATGATTTTCACCAGTTGGCCTTTAAATTGAGCAAACATGCTGAATATTACACAAAACCTCCAGAGTAAAACTAGTGAACTAAAACGCCTTAAATCGTGTGATTAAAATCATTGCACTTAGTCACATGTCCTCAGACGTTCTGGGTTAATCTCAGAACACTTGGCATGGCCTTTGGTTTCTTAAGGACACAGTAATACTACACACATCACTTACTCTCTCTCTGACCTCAACAGTATAAGGCCAAGCCTCCGCCACAGACACTCTGTCGAGTTTAAATGTACGGCAGTGTAATGCAGCCTCAGAAAACTTAAAATCTCCACACACCCGAAACACTGGAGCACATTATTTAACCTCTTTTATTTCACTTTCCTTTTTCAATTGAATGTGTACAGATGTTGCTTAATAATCCTGCCCGACTGGAAGGTATGTATCTCAGTTCAGTCCATGTTACATTTTGAAAACTGCATTCTGGAAAATCCCTTAACATTTTTGGACCAAAAAAAAAAACGGAATACTCATCACTTAAATTAAAACGAAGACCCATAATATTTAAAAGAAACACCATCAATGCTTGTTTATTAATTATTTTCAGACCAATGCACAACAAGGAAATATGCATGTTAGACATACTCTAAAAGGAACTCAACAAACAGCTTCTATACAAACACTGAAGTTCCTGCTAAAGCCTGAGTAGACTGATAAATCAAGGTAATTAATAGGTATTAATCTCAGTGTTACTGAGCTCTTTTAAGGAACGACTGAACTGAACAGTTTCTGTTTGTAACTGATAAGCATAGGTGTTGTACTGGACTTGTGTGTGCATTTCATGGTGTGTGTCACACACACCGATCAGTCATAACATTATGACCACCTCCTTGTTTCTACGCTCATTGTCCATTTTATCAGCTCCACTTACTGTAAAGGTGCACTTTGTAGTTCTACAGTTACAGACTGTAGTCCATCTGTTTCTCTGCATACTTTGTTAGCCCCCTTTTACCCTGTTCTTCAGTGGTCAGGAGCCCCATGGACCCTCACAGAGCAGGTACTATTTGGGTGGTGGATCATTCTCAGCACTGCAGTAACACTGATGTGGTGGTGGTGTGTTAGTGTGTGTTGCGCTGGTCTGAGTGGATCAGACACAGCAGTGCTGCTGGAGTTTTTAAACACTGTGTCCACTCACTGTCCACTCTATTAGACACTCCTACCTTGTCAGTCCACCTTGTAGATGTAAAGTCAGAGATGACAGCTCATCTGCTGCTGCACAGTTTGTGTTGGTCATCCTCTGGTCCTTCATCAGTGGTCACGGGACGCTGCCCACAGGACGCTGTTGGCTGGATATTTTTGGTTGGTGGACTATTCTCAGTCCAGCAGTGACACTGAGGTGTTTAAAAACTCCAGCAGCACTGCTGTGTCTGATCCACTCAGACTGGACTGGTTTTAAACACACCACCGTGACCTTTGAGGTTAAAGCTCAGACAGTTACAGAACTCTAGTCCAGCCCAGGCAGCACAGATGACTCATCTGGTGAAACGTATTTACGATTAACATCATTAGCGCAGCTTTAAGGTCAGAAACAGAGCAGCGTGCATGAGTGCATGTTACCTTTCGAGTCAAGCTGTCACGCTTTTCGCAGGTGTAAAAATAACATGTGACGCTTCGTGATGAGGCACACGCACAGACCAAAAGCAGCCAATCACGCTCTCTCATCACTTCCTGAAATATGCATGGTTACCAGGAAAGGCAGAGTCTACAGATATAAATGAGAAAAACAAGAGAACTGATTCAATAGGTTAGCAATGTTTAACAGCACAACAATCTGCTCATTTAAAAACAGCTAATGCTGCTAAACAATACCCTTCATTCATATAATGAAAGTGAAAGACAGTGTACTTATTACTGTGTAATAATGTAGTTATTACATGCATAGATATGAGCTATTCCAGGATGGTTAATGTAATAGACATATATAGCACTTCTCACTGCTACGTTTCATGATATGATGGATATCAGAGTTAGAAAAGGTTCTAAACAATGTAGACAAATCAGCAGCAGCACCTCACACACATGCGCTTGCACCTCAGTGCACACACAGACTCTCACCCTCACACAGTCAACCAAATGCACTGTGGAATTTGTATGTAGATAAACTGAAGACTAAAATAAAATAATAATAAAGCAGCTGGTGAAGTTTGAGTGACTCATGTTAGGATAGGATTTGACTGTAACACTTTACTATAGGGTGCTGTTCATAAGGCTACATGACACCTACACGAGGTTGTCATGACAACTGACATAACCCTACATAACTGTTCATAAATGCTTATTACAACAGGCATCATCTGTCATAAAGGCTACTGTAGCTGACATTGGTCAAAATTGGACAATTTAACATTCATAGCAAATTACGCGTGTTGGAATAAGCATTATTAAACAGTTACGTACGGTTATGTCAGTAATCATGACAAGCTTATGAACCGTACAGTACAGTGTTACCGATTTGACCACACATAGCTTTGGGGCAGCCCCAAAGGAAACAGTGTCTTCATAAAACATGAAGAACCACTGACAGGAACCAAAATCCAAAGGAAAAGCTCCCAAAGAGCATGAAGAGGAACCACTGAGAGGAACTGAGACTCAAAAGGATGAGCCCCCTATGAGCGTTAAGAGGAAATACAAAGAGGAACCAAGACTTCAAAGGAAAATCTCCACAAGTGCATGAGAAAGAACCACTGAGGTGAACTATGACTCAAACAGAGGAAAGCTCCCCCTCTGGGCCACAGTGGATATTGCAGTCAGGATTCAAGAACAGCAACTTTGCCAAGAAGAACATGGCGCATATACAGGTAACATGGTGGAGCACGTTTAGGATGGTACATCTAGAACATGGTGGAGCACGTTTAGGATGGTAGATCTAGAACATGGTGGAGCACGTTTAGGATGGTAGATCTAGAACATGGTGGAACACATACAGGATGGTAGATATAGAATATGGTGGAACACACACAGGATGGTACATAAAGAACATGATGGAACACAGAGAATGGTAGATATAGAACATGGTGGAACACATACAGGATGGTAGATATAGAACATGGTGGAACACATACAGGATGGTACATATAGAACATTGCGGAACACACACACAGGATGGCAGCTATAGAACATGGTGGAACACATACAGGATGGTAGATCTAGAACATGGTGGAACACATACAGGTTGGTGGATATAGAACATGATGGAACACAGAAGAAGAGGGTAGATCTAGAACATGATGGAACACAGAGGATGGTGGATATAGAACATGGTGGAACACATATAGGATGGTAGATATAGACCACGATGGAACACAGAGGATGGTGGATATAGAACATGGTGGAACACATATAGGATGGTAGATATAGACCACGATGGAACACAGAGGATGGTGGATATAGAACATGGTGGAACACATACAGGATGGTGGATATAGAACATGGTGGAGCACATACAGGATGGTGGATATAGAACATGATGGGACACAGAAGATGGTAGATCTAGAACACGATGGAACACAGAGAATGGTGGATATAGAACATGGTGGAACACATACAGGATGGTAGATCTAGACCACGATGGAACACAGAGGATGGTGGATATAGAACATGGTGGAACACATACAGGATGGTAGATCTAGAACATGGTGGAACACATACAGGATGGTAGATCTAGAACATGGTGGGACAGAAGGTCAATATGAGTGTAAGTCAGGATTAAAACTTCCCTTAATTCCAGTAACTGGAGAGCAATTGATTAGTCATTAATCCTTTGACCAGGAAGCTCCAGCAGCCAAAGCTGTGAAAAACCCACAGATGGCATCATCCGGCTGTGACTCCCAAAGAGACCAATCCAAACTCATACAGATGATGTTTATATCTGTTTTCCCCCAACTGCTCTGCCACATTCAGCCCTTAGAAAAAGATGACTCAAGTTATGCTGCACATAAAACCTGGTTGGAATTCTGTATAAAGTTCATTATTCATTCATTCATTGATTCAAGCCAGTACATTCTGTTAAAGACTTTTTGCTATCCATACCATTTGCTATGCCTTTAATAATGATAATAATAATAATAATAATAATAATAATAATAATAATAATGTCTTTATATAGCACCTTTCATACATTAAATGCAGCTCAAAGTGCTTTAGAGTAAAAGCAACAGAGAAAGATTAAAACACAGAGAAAGCAAACAACACAGAAGGAAAAAGAATTAAAAAAAGAATCCAACAAATAAAAGTAATGATAGAAAAGGAGCACAAAATGCATAGAACAGTGAGAGTCATATGAATAAAAGAACAAAGCCGTATAAACAAGGAATCAATTTTAAAACAAACACCAAAAAAAAAAATATATAAATAAAAACACAACAATGGTTAAAATAAAAAGAAGAAATTAAAAGAACAGATAAATAAATAAATAAAAAAAACAGTCAGTCAATCGTAAGCTTGATTAAAAAGAAATGTTTATAAATGTCCACTGAGCCCACCTCTCTATTACTTTTTGATACACTGTTCCACAGTTTGGGTGCATAGTAGACAAAGGCGGCTTTCCCAAATTTAATTTCGGGGGACCATCGGAATGTCTAACAGACCTGCTGTGGAGGACCTGAGAGCTCGAGCAGGGACATAAAACGACAGAGACTCAGTGATGTAAGAAGGTGCTAAACCGTTAAGAGCTTTGTGTACTAAAAGGACCCAGTGCAGTGTAGCTAGAACAGGAGTAACGTGTTCTAGCTAGTCCTAGTTCTGAATTAGCTGTGGTTACTCAAATGACTCTTTTGGAAGACCAGTAAACAGAGCATTACAGTGGTCCAGTCTACTTGAAATAAAAGCAGGAATGAGCTTCTCGCCATTAATAACGGACCTACTTTGGCAATATTTCTTAAGTGGAAGAAGGCTGTTTCGGTCACCTTGTTAATACGCGACTTAAAATTTAAATCAGAGTCTAAAATTACACAAACTTGATACTTGCCATTTAGTCTGATGTCTCGGGTCTCCCAGACTAGCGGGGAGTGCGTCCCTGGCGTTTGGGCCGACTAAGAGTATTTCTGTCTTATCTTTATTTAATTTTAGAAAGTTATTGCTCATCCAGGTAGTCAGGGAGTCTAGGGTGCGTATGTCATTCGGCTCGACGGAAATGTATAACTGAGTATCATCAGCGTAGCTATGAAAATGAATATAGTGGTCTCTGATGATATTACCCAATGGTAGCATATCGTCGCTGTCCAATGAAAACCATGTATCTCCATTTTTGTTGACACCAGCTGTCCTTTACATTGTGTAAAAAGTTCATGATGAATGGACCAATAGAAAAGCTCTAAAATCACTTGGAACAAAATCTCTTTACATTGACTTACATTGAAAGGTAAGAGGGTTTTTGCCTTCTCCTGTAAAGTTCATATTTTGGAGATGCTTGTTTTTCATTGGACAGCGGCGATATGTGAAGAGAAAAAACCAACATAGCTTCCTTGTGCAACACCACAAGATATGTCATGCTCTCCAAGGCTAAAATAAAACTGTCTCCCTGTAATGTAATGTAAAGGGCACATTCAGTGAAACCCAGAAAAAATTGTCAAATTTTTTTTTCAAACTGAAACAGAAATATTCAAATCTGCTGATAAAGAATGTAAAACAAACACAAATGTAATTCATTATGAAATTATGCAATATGTAACATGCCAAAAAGAGTCAGACGCTCGCAGTTAAAAAAGATCAAAAAAGGCTTTTCTGACGGAAACAAAATCCAGGTTCGTGGTCACTAAACAAGCGTGGGTCAAATCCAGGAAACACAGCCAGTACAAAAAGACAAACAATCCAAAGGGTCAGGCAAAAAGGCAGGGTTGAGAAAACAGACAAAATGGTCATAAAAAGGAGTCCAACAAACAATAGAACGCTCAGTAGATCAAAAGTGACGCAATACCTCGCAACCATTCTATGCTAAAGCCTGGGCTTATAAACTAAACTAGGAAGATCACATGATTCACAATACAGGTGAACAGAATTAGTATTCTGGTGAGGGAGAGCGCTGGTTGGAGCATGAGGGAAGGTCAGGAGTCATTGGAGTCAGGTGATCTCCCAGAGGATTCTGGGAGATGGAGTCCGAGTGTGTCTCAGAGCCAGAGGGATGCGTGACACAATTAACCTTAAAAAATGATGTAATGTAAATCAAATGTATCCTAAGGCAAAATGAGAACTGAGGTTTAGGTAGTCTGCTCTATAACAGTGTCATAACTACTGGAAGGGGAGGCATAGGCGTGGGGGCTCCTGTGGCAACGAGTGATCAAATCTTTACATTATTTACACAATAACAATTTTTGTACAGTGGAGGGACATTAAAATGCTAGTTATGCCACTGTGCGATAACACAATGGTTCTAATAGGGGTTCTAATACAACCAGAATGCGACAGCGCCCTCTGTCACGGAAGCAGCACAAACAACAAATCCCCCAAAAACGCAGCCGAGTAACAGTCTCAGTAACATTTGCCTGTTTTTTTATCCCCATTTCTCTCATGACTGGTTTGTTGATTTGTCTAAACCTGCTGATTCAAAATGGCTTAACAGAAATGGAGCTTAAGTGGTTTAATGGTGAACGTGACCCCATTTTAACGGAGGGAGAGCTGGTGGAGGGTATTTTTTCTCGTGCATTCATTGTGTTTTGGGATTTTTAAAAGATGAAGGCACCTGCGGCAGTGCAGATGTTAGCATCTGCTGTGCACTGGCCTGCTTTTTGGGCTTAAATTCAGAGCAGCACACAGATGGTGGACAAGAGGATTGTGGGTATAATCTCTCTGTCATCTGCCACTGCGCAAAGCACGGCCTGAGCCAGAGAACGCAAAGGTGGGACGGAGTCTGTCCCCACATTCTCCACAGAGAGTGTGAGAGAGAGAGAGTGTTGGAGTGCAGGGAGAGTGAGAGTGAAGTCTTGACTCAGATTAGGAACAACAACACCCTGAATAACACCCCTGTGCGTTGGTCTTCAGCACGTGAGTTTACTGCAGCGCTAACCATCACAGCTAATGGAGTGCTAGTGGATCAGTAGGTGCTGCTCGTATGCAGTGTTAATGGGCCTGTATTTTACCCCGACCCCCCACCGAAGCCCATGTATAATGTTTCTGTGGTTTTATGCAGCATAAACAGCCATAATTCATTTTTAGATACCTGTTTTCTAACCTCTGTGTATCCCTTAGGATTAAACAGGCTGTTTCTGTTGCTCTACCTTTAAGACTGATAGTCATGTGCAAAAGTTTGAACACCCCAGGTCAAATCACGTTTTGCTTTTTCATATTTTTCGGATTGGAAATAAGTTATTACAACCTCTACAGTACGAGTGTCAAACCCCACTAAAGGAGCCATGTTTAATCCGTGGGCCAGAGAACATTTCATTTTTAATTAATATTTCGATACGACCCAAACCGGCTATTGTTTATTCAAAATATGCTAAAACAAATCGTCGCTGTCCAATGAAAAACAAGTATCTCCAACATAGTAACTTTACAGGAGCAGGCAAAAACGCTCTTACATTTCAATGTAAGTCAATGTAAAAAGATTTTGTTCCTACTGATTTTAGAGCATTTCTATTGGTCCATGCATCATTAAATTTTTGCACAACGTAAAGGACAACTGGTATGTTGAAATGATGTAGAAAACAAAATATCGACAAAAATGGAGATACGTGGTTTTCTTTGGACAGCGACGAAATATAGGAACTTGTAACAGACCTCAAAACGTTACATGAGTACTTTTAAAAAATCATTTTTAATAAAAACTAATTGTAATATAAAACAACAGGCTACATTAGCTATGGATAACTGTTAACCCTCTTTAAATGTAGGTTTTTTAAACCTGCCTATTTGGTTATACTAGACACCTGCCATCTTTCCTACTTGTGGTGTAACCGCTGTCCCATAGATTGTTGTTGGCTGAGAGGTGTCAGATCACATATGACATAGCAGTGCATGCTGGGGGTTGTAGTGCAACTCATTGTGAAACGGGGTAATATTAATAGAAAGTGAAAATTCTATAGGATAGGATCGTGCCATGGACCTGGCTTGGCCCACTGCCAAGGCGCATGGTCTCTACAGGGAACAAGTTTAAATACAGCACTTTTTGGTGCACAAATTCTATTTGTTTGCTAAATTTAACATATTGGAAAAAATACAATTCACAATGTGCCATAACTTTTGCACAGGCCACATTTTTTGTTTTATTTTTTCCCTAATATGTTAAATGCAGCAAATAAACAGTAATCGTGCATTAAAATGTGCAGAAGTGTGTTCTCTGTACAGGATGTGTTAACGTATTTTCACTCAAATCTACAAAACCAGTCATGACCATGAGTGCCTAAACTTTTACATACAAATGTATCAGAATCAGAATCTTTATTCGCCAAATACCGAATGTTCAAGCAATTTCTTTTGGTGCAGGTGTCACCATAAAATAAAACAGTACACAAAAACTGTGAGTAATATAAAGAATGTGCAATGGGAGTTAAATTATAATTACGATGGCGTATTAAGGTACATATAAACAATACATACATACATACATACATCATCTAAACCGCTTATCCTTCTGGGTCGCGGTGGGGTGCTGGAGCCTATCCCAGCTGTCATATAAACAATATGTGCAGCTAAAATAAATGTAAGTCTGTTTATAAAATAAGTCAACTGCAATAAGTTTAAGTGCATATGTGCACTGAGTAAAGTGGAAAGGTTGTTATTCAGCAGGATTACGGCACTGGATATACAGTGGTTATGTACAGTACAGTGTGTGTAAGACAGTGCATGTGCGGCTGTTTAAAGCAGAGGGATGTGAGGCTCTTTGTTTACACTGTTAGAAATAAAGGTTCTGTGCAGGTATATTTTTCATCCATCAAGGTACAAACAATGCAAATGTTCCCTTAAAGGTACAACAGTGGTTTTAAGGTCTGATTGTGAACCTTAAATAAGTTTTTCCAGGTGAAAAGTTCGTATTTGTACCTTTTCATAACCGAATGTTTTAAAACTGATCAGTAAAATAAAAGCCTGGAGACGAGACGGGGTGTGTGGAGTCAGTACAGCTTAGAACATATCATTTCAGTGGATTATGGTTCAGTTATGTTCCCTGACTAAAGGTACTGAGATGGACACTTGAGGGTCCCACCCCAGTGACAAGAGGGGTACTGCCCCAGTGACAGTTTACTACCTTTATTTCTGAGAGTGTAGGAGAATGATAGTCTGGGGAAAGAAGCTGTGGAGATGACGGTTGGTTAGAGCTCTCACTCTTGGTCTGTGCTGTAGGAGAGTGACCGGGGTGTGAAGGGTCAGCCATGATTTTCCCCACCCTCTTCCTTATTCTAGATGAGTACAGATCTTTGAGGGTGGAGAGCCGACAGCTGATGATTTTCTCTGCATGTCAAAAGTAACCTGCTGTCAGCTCTCCTGTGTCTTTTTCATTTGTCTATCTCTGGCTATATCCTGCATCACAGACACTTGAGTGACAAGTGCCATGCAGCTGATGGTGGCCCAGTAAAACCAGTCTTGCCCTTTTCAAAAAAGCAGATTTAGGCCCTTTAATGGAATGGTTTAGTGAAAAAATCTAATTTATATAGTTTCCCTCTCACCTCAACTGTAGTCAATCACTCCTTTTCCCTGTGCCAGATTCTCACCTCCTCTCCTCAACAGTGTAACGTAGCAGTAGGCGAGGCAGGCAGAGATGTCGAATGCAATCATTTAGAGATCCAGAATCCTACCTAAAGACACAAACAGCACTGGGGAAGACAAACTAACAGTGAGATGAGCCAGAGGGAAAAAAAAATAGGGGGAAAAAAAAAAAACAGGAAAACTAACGGCCCAAACATTAGAAGTTAACAGATATGACACCATGTTGAAAACACACAAGTAGCATGAGCAGGCAAGGCTATATACACACAGAACACAGATGACAACCACCTGAGAGGAATAATGACTGGGCGAGGTTACAAACTACACACAGGTGAACAAGATAACAAGGGGCGGAGCTAGGGTCAACAGAAGAGCAGACTGGAGGAGAGAGGCCTTGGCATTAACGTCTGATCACCGTAATGTAGCTTCTTCAAATGTTCCTGTGCAATATTTACATTTTTAAATCAGGCTGGCGTGGTGCCATGCAGACTATATTGCGTCTGATGCGTTATAAAACATTTGCAATTGCATTGCAGAGCATTCCAGGCCTTTTAACCATTTAAGGCAGTTGCTATTTCTGTCGTTCTACATACTCCTTTCACAAACTGCCATTCTGAAGAAGAAAACACATGAATAGGAACAGAAGCCACACATCAAGCTTTATCATCATACTGATTTGACAAATCAATAATAAGTGCTTACTGATCCTAACACTGTTCTGAATGAGCTCACACGCTCACTCGGAAAAAACATGGTACTCCACTCACTAGCTAGGTCTCCCCCCAGCGCTAGGAGGGGGAAGGCTAGGACATGCTTGCTCTAAGTCATGCGATGTGCTACCGTGTCTTTTTCGAACCGCCGCCAATGCCAAGTCATTGGACAGCTGAACGCGCTTGGTGCTAAATCTGTTACGTCTGCTAACAGACGCCCACCCTGGCTTGCACGGTTGTATTAAAATTTCACAGTGTAACATCAGCCGAAGGTATGTCAGCATTTTAGGGCCACTGTTAATAAAAGTAAAATAGTAGACTTTGAGAATAAAGTCGTAATATTTCGAGGATAAAGTGGGCTAACTGTAGGGGGTCTGCCATAATGCGTTGGGGTCTCGGTTGCAGTACTGGCGCCGGAGTTCCACTCACTCCCGTCTCTCTGTGGATCATTTTGATCTTCATTCTCACTGTCTGTGAAACTTCATGCCCTCTTTGAATGGGGGGAGATGTAGCCCCCGATAGCCGTGTAGACGACCCTGCCTGAGATTCTCCTTCAACAGCACAGACAGACAGTTTCCTCCGAGTCCGTCTGGCTCTTTATTCTAGATAAACACAGTTTCCTCCGAGTCCGTCTGGCTCTTTATTCTAGATAAACACGGTTTCCTGCTCAGCCGTTTCAGCCGGTTCTTATACTAATAACAGGCTGGTGCTGATGTGCTGGAGAGACAGGGAGACTGAGTGTTTCTTTATGGGTGAATTGATATGAAAGTAGAACTCCACCAACTCACCGCCCCTCATTTAACACGAGGAGGTGCTGCCTTCACTTTGCAAAGCCTTTTGCCACAATATTGTGACCTTTCCTGGTATTAATGCCACTTTAATGTTGTAATTTTACGACTTTTTTCTCGAAATACATTCTCGAAGTCTACTGTTTTTATTTTTATTAAAAGTGGCCCTAAAACACCGTCGTACAAAAGGCCCAGAAGAATGAGTGTGATTTAATCATGCGATTTATTCAGGTGTCAGTAAACTAATTCAAACATGTGCTGCACACCAAAAGCAATTTCTCAGAAGGTAAAAATGCAACACTAGTTGCTCCCTGCTACATTTTGGAGGTGACATAGACGCACTGACCGATCACCGTAGTCTTTGGTGTTGGCATGGCAACAATCAAGATGATGGATCTGCTGTGTCCCAGCAACTAGAAAAAGATTAGTTTTCTGCTTTGTCACGGATTAGGCTCTGTCTCTGAAAGCCGAGTTACAGTCAGCCGAGCCGCGTTTGAAAACTGTCAGAAAGTTCCAGCTGTTGATTTGCAAACAACATAGCAAATTCCAAGTGTTGATGTGAAAATATCGTGTCTGAATTTTCCACATTTGCATGTTGTTTATTCGTGCCGTATTGGATGTGTAATGGCCTTAAGACTTGTGATCTTAAAGTGTTCACATCATCTCCTTTTACTTCTTTTAAAATAAAAGCACAATGATTGAAAGACAGAAAAACATTCACCTATATGAAAAACAATAATTAAACTGTTCCATATCCTCCTGAAATAGAGGATTTATAAAAGGCTATGATTTTTATGCGATTCATACGGTATAAATATTCTAAAATTCAGCACCTCTTGGTCACTGTTTCATTTCAAACCCACTGTGCTGAGAGTACAAAGCTTACACAACAAAGGTTCTGTCCAATTTCCTACAGACGGCACTGTAGCTAATGTCCCAATGTTCTGCAGAACTGTGTTTGGGCCCTGAGCTGATGTACTTTTTGTATTCCCCAACGTCCCTCAAACTCATCTACCACTCTGGATCAGCAATGAGCCTGAGATTGCTTCTCTATCCAGTTAGTGGATTATACTTTTATATTTGTCAAACTGCTTAATTTATCCAATAAGATTCTTTTCGGATTATGTGTAATCTAAATACGAAGAGCTGAAAGCAAACGTGACTTTCTGAATTAAAAAGCTGATTCAAAATGTGATTCAAGTGATTATACAGCGAGATCTACCGAAATCGTGAAACTGGACTTTTTCACTGACAAAAGCACCACCTTGCTGGCAGAGAAACTTAGTAAACATAAGTTTAATATACTCACAGCAGTATGACATCACCCAAGTTCTGAAGCACTCAGTGTCTCGTTTCTGATTAAAGTTTTAGTTCAGCAAATAAAACAAAACATACAACAAACACCCCTCCCAAAAGACATTTTCATTAACATGTCTCTTGGAGTCCCACAAGGTTCGATTTTAAGGCCTTTGCTTTTCCTCTAGGTAATGTCTTCAGTTTTCATCAGCACTAGGCAGGTCCAAAGCACGACAGTGCAAATAAAACGCAGATTTTTTTTTTTTATCTGCGTTTGGCCTTCCGTCCACACAAAAACAGTATATTCAGTCAATGAAAATGGAAATTTTTAAAAACTCTGTGAGCTTTTCAGTGTGGACAGACAAAACTGCTCAGTAAATGAGCCATTTCCATTTACTAAGCTTGCTTAACTCAGAATACAGCTGGTGACTGGGTTTCAGTGTGCTTGGTAATTTTTGGGGTGATAATGTTTTTAAATTGAATTTAGCTTTGTAGTGGCATCAGAAAGTACTGCACTCAGGTCTTTTAAATAGGATAAAAACGTGACTGCAAACAATAAAAATACTTCGCTGATTCTAAAGATCTGTGACTTGATGGCCAAAAACCAACATCATCTTTGAAAGGATCTTAACTCATAATCCAAATGGAGTGAAAAGCTAGAAAACCTCAGCCTTTCTGCCTGAACTGGATGGTGTGAATGTTTCTGTGACCGTAGCATAGCTATGGCAACATAACCAACCACATAACAGCAAACAGCAGATTTTCTTTCATTTTGAGCTTTTATTTTCTGGCAGAGATCGGACTTTCAATCTGTGTGAAATACTGAATTACAGAGATCTGAATGCCTGCAGGTCAAAGTCTACTGTGTTTGTAACACGCCACCCATCGCTCTGCCATGCGGCTCTCTTCCTTCACCTACTTTTCTTGCTTTTGCCTTCGTCTGATCTGTAGCCTATAACTTCACTAAATATATCAGCAGAGCTGACTTGCATGTGGATTCCCACGGCTACTGCATCAGGCGAAATCAAGGCAAGCACATAGTAACAGGAGTTTCGTTCGACTATTTGGACCAGCCTATGTTTTGGGTAATATGCTCACAATGTCCATTTTGAGGTCTACGACACCTAATTTTATGAGGTGTTATCACCCTCTACTGGGCTTGCATGCTCATGTGAGCGTTTTTGAGTCTTTGTTTTCTCTTGTGGACAGAGATTTTTCAAAAACGGTGCTGGTGTGGATATGGACTTTAGAAAAAGGAGAAAAAGACTACACTTTAAAAAGACTTCTGGATGTGTGTGACCGAAGCCTTAGAGATGTCCAATACCGTATCAGAGCCAATCAAGGCAACTTTTAATAGACAGTCTGATCCTATTCTAATTTTATACACTCCAATCAGGCATAACATTATGATATCCTTGTTTCTACGCTCATTGTCCAGTTTGAAAAGTTGTTATTATTATTATTATTATGAAGCTTTAACTTTTAAAATCTATTCATGGCAGAGATGATGTTGCAAAATAGTTCACAAAGAAAATGTACTCTTTTCAAACTCACCACTAATTTTATTTTTATTCTATTATCAAACTCAGAAGACACATGTAGGTTCAGTGGTGGTTTTATAAAGTAAGAAAAGGGCTAAATTACGTTAGTCATGGCCCATCGTTCCCATCACCACCACTGTAAAGAAATTGGAGTTGGTACGTTTTAGTGAACCATTTCACATCAAACCACTCTGAATGACTGTTTACACCTCAACCATTGAATTACGTAGAAAATTTGCAAAATCAGTGGGATTCCCCTTTTAACCTCTGCAGTTTTATAGTTAGCTTGTTGCTTCTTGTGTACGTTTTGTGCTCTGCATATTTTTAATTTTAAGGTGGGAAAATGTTTTCCATTTGTACAATTTCAAAAAGAAATGAATAAAAAACAAGTAGGATGTAGATGCAGATGTAGTTTATTAAACAACAGAAGTGATAAGTTTAAACTTATTAGAAACCACCACAGCTTCGTATCGTCCCAGATCACACTGCAACTGTAATTTCGCTCTGAACCGATGAAGTGCTCAACGTGTAAATATAGAGGCCAGAGTTAAGAGCAACATAGAAGCTTCTTCTCTTTACTGGCATGTTTGCCCAACATGAATCACTTAAGTCACTTTTTAAATAAATAGATAAACAAAAATGTTTACAATTATGCTGAACAGCGAAATTCAAAAGCTGTATTAAAGCTGAATCAGGTTTCCTGTCCTGAGTAACAAATTTAAACATGCCACCAGTTGTGATGTTGTATATTTGCTCTGATGGAAAGCCAAGCGAAGCTTCATCATTCCGAGAGGCGATGCGCTCTTGTTTCTTGGCTGCTTGCGGTCACTCTTGGTAGGACAAACCTTTTATCACCCAAGATCTTCCAGCTGGAACTCTTTTCACACTGAAACAAACATTTCTCTGTTTTAAACAGTTAAACCTAAAAGCAAGAATGGGTCGGATTCAGCTTGATTTTTTTTTTTTCCCCCCTTCAAACAGTTCAGAATTCCACCTCACATCTTGCTTCCTCCTCCTCGTCCTGATGACTACTTCCTCCTTCCTCCACCGCCATTGGCTAGAATCATTACCAGCCTCATGAAGATGTTGAGTGTGTCCATGTAAATGCCCATACATCTGCAAGATGAGAGTCAACAGCAAAGTTTAACAAAATATACATTTTTTTTTTTGGTTCAAAAACAATGAAGCTGGAAAACCTCAGACACAAGGCACTCCATGCTTTTCTGAGTACGTCATGGATATTGCCAGAACTATATGAATCATAATACTTTTGCTATTATATAGAGAACCTATGAACAACAATCACAGAGGAGTTGAATCTTTGACTGTACAAATGATATATATGATATACACCAATCAGGCACAAGATTATGACCACCTCCTCGTTTCTATGCTCATTGTCCATTTTATCAGCTCCACTTACTATATAGGTGCACTTTGTAGTTCTACAGTTACAGACTGTAGTCCATCTGTTTCTCTGCATACTTTGTTAGCCCCCTTTTACCCTGTTCTTCAGTGGTCAGGACCCCCATGGACCCTCAGAGAACAGGTACTATTTGGGTGGTGGATCATTCTCAGCACTGCAGTAACACTGACGTGGTGGTGGTGTGTTAGTGTGTTTTGCTGGTACGAGTAGATCAGACACAGCAGTGCTGCTGGAGTTTTAAACACCACTCACTGTCCACTCTATTAGACACTCCTACCTTGTCAGTCCACCTTGTAGATGTAAAGTCAGAGATGATGGCTCATCTGCTGCTGCACAGTTTGTGTTGGTCATCCTCTAGTCCTTCATAAGTGGTCACAGGACGCTGCCCACAGGAAGCTGCCCACAGGACGCTGTTGGCTGGATATTTTTGGTTGGTGGACTATTCTCAGTCCAGCAGTGACACTGAGGTGTTTAAAAACTCCAGCAGCACTGCTGTGTCTGATCCACTCAGACCAGTGCAACACACACTAATGCACCACCACCACGTCAGTGTTACTGCAGTGCTGAGAATGATCCACCACACAAATAGTACCTGCTCTGTGAGGGTCCATGGGGGTCCTGACCACTGAAGAACAGGGTAAAAGGGGGCTAACAAAGTATGCAGAGAAACAGATGGACTGAAGGTTCACTGAAAATAATGTTATCGGATTATTAGAAGGTGATAAATATATTCTGATGAAGCTTATTTTGTCTACTCGTGTACCTATTAGAAAATGTATGGGAAAATCTTTCTTTAGGGTCAGATCTGGGCAAATCAGACAAATCTTGATCAACTTCACAAAATAAACTGTTAAACTGTACTTTATTATTTTAACAATTATACAGTCCTGATTTCAGCTTTGATTTCATCTTTTGTTCCTTCTTAAATGGATTATTTTTTTCAAGCACTGAATTAAACAAAAAATAAACTGTTCTGGATGTGCATTCTGTCCGTTTGATCTTATTCAGTAACCTAAGGAAATGTTACACTTCATATATCATAAAGTTATATTTTTGCCATATTGCCCAACCTTACAAACAGCATTACAGAACATACATGACACTCAAGTCTGCGAACACTTACGCATTGATGGGGTCGTATTTCTGCACTGCGTACAGGGGGTGCGTCTCGGCACGTTTGATGACCTTCTGTGTGTCGTACAGCAGGAACATGCTGAAGAGAATCAGACCACCATACACAGCTACTGAGTACAGCCCGGCGCCGAATGGAGAGGTGGGCGGCAGGAACATGGAACCTGGACAGCAAAGAAGGAAATTTTTAATAAATCTCAGTAGCATCTGTTTAATCAAGAAAATTAAAGAGCTTTGGGTTCAGACAAAATATTCTGAAGGTGAAAATAAGTGTTTGATGGGAAGTTTAATTTTGACAGCATAGTTTGGCAGCTTAAACAAAAAAAAACAAAAAAAGGACGATTTCTGTTCAATATTACAGGGAAAGTGACTGGAAGACTACAAGTACAGCTCAGTAAAATTATGACAGTTTAATTAAAAATCTTTTTTTTTGAGTACTCTTCCCCAGAGCCAACTGGAACAATCGATCTAAGTCGTTTTCTCTACAAACTATTCAAGCGATTGATAATTCGTCCTTCACCCAAATCAGTATTCTGTATATGCCCTACGTTTCCGCTTGCCTGCTGAATTGCATTACTCATTGTTTTATATGCTTTTATTAAGAGATGCAAGAAAGGAACTGGCAGATTTTCGCTTCAAACATGCAACATTTATTATTTTGATATTGGCTGATCTGTTTTGCAGTTTTATGAGGTAAATAACGTGAGGCAGGCAAGTGCATTTTGGCTGTATTTGAATTCTGATGCTACATCTGTACCAAAATGTAGCAGAATTATGCATGACTCATTGTGCTAAACAGCCAGACATCTCTTTTGATGTGGGAATTATTTGATACAGGCTATTTAAATAGGCGACTGATTTTCCGTTTAAAATGTTTAATGCCAGTTTGCCCTCTAAAGATAATAATGTTTATTTTGAAACTCTGGGTAACAGAACGTATTGCAAATGGGCTAGCAAGTTTCAGGCTGTACTCCCATTTAATATGCTTCAGTAAAAATAAATAATAAATAAATCTAAAATATGTAATAATAATAAAACATAGCAAAAAAACTGGCTGTCGGCTAACATGGCTGTGAAGACAATAGAATCTGCTATAAAAATTCATGATTCCTCCTCTTCATTTAAGTTTTCTGCAGGCGTATGCTCATAAGAAAACGACAACTTCTACTGTAATCGATCATTCAGTCCATCTAATCTAATGTAATTGTGTTAAGATGAAAGTGAAGAAGAGGCGACATTAGGGTTGCACAATGAAGTGCATTTTTGTTATCACGATATGAATTTCTGCGAAATACATCTCTGTCTGTACTTGAGGCATATCCATTCAGAGGCATTCAACAATCTATCACTTCTCATATCATCATCATGACATCCAACAGCTTTATTAAACATTTTGTGTCCACACTGGGCAGCCCTAAATGACATTACAGGAAGTCTCAGCAATCATTACAACGTTCGCTAGTCATGGACTACTGAAGTCATATAAAGCCTGTGAGCTGACTCACTGTCTTGCTTTCATAGGGGATTTGTACATACCCAGCGAGGAAGCAAAGACCACCCCAAAGCCGACAGCGAGAGGACCCCCCATGTTCAGGAACTTCTCACTGGGAGCACACATGGCCACAGTGGACAGGCCACCCACAATGCCTGCTGTGTACCAGGCTGCTCGCACCATCAGCGGACCACCCAGCAGGGTCAGGGGGGCGATAACGGCTCCCATCACACCTAAACATACGCAAAATACATATATGTGCGCTTATTAGCATATACAGAGTAAACATATACCAGAGAACACTGACATGTATAACGCTAGTGTCAAACACAGCTGCAGCCCTTCAACTCTCAAGCGTCCATACTTCAATTCCTCACTCTCATAGCTACATAACTTACATATTAGTTTGATAATAGTCACTAAATAATATATAGTAGTTACTGTAGAGGTTAATAATTTAATAATTAAAGAAGAAGGGAGTTAAATGGGAATTTAATTGGTTTTAAAATTTCTGCATTATTAAATGGTTAAGATGTAAACACAGTCATTTAAAGTGGATTGATTTAAACTTCTTTGATCTAGAGAAACTTACCAAATTAGAATTGTTCACAGAGGTGGTGATACGAACCAGACGTCCAAAGAATTTATGGTTATGGTTAAGAACACACTGCAAGACGCCTCTGTTTTACAATAGTTTTGAGATAAGATTTTGGCCTAAAACATTTTTAAAAGCATTTATGGTGGAGGGATGCATGCGGGGTGTCGAAAGGCAAAACAGTACCATATTAGAAATAAAAAAAACATTTTTTATAAATTCACTATTATTTTACCACCATCTTCGTTACATATAAGCACTCAGAAGACATGTAGTTTCACTGGTGGTTCTGGTTAGCAAATGAAATGGCTGTATTTGTATTATAGATATCATAACCCTTGGTTTTTATCACCACCACTGCTCTGTTTTATGACCAAATCTGCTGTTTTATATCTGCTTAAAACCTGAGAGAGGTGCATTATTTCCACCACAGCCCCTCTAATTTTACATAATGAACTATAAAACAACGTAAGTAATCGGGTAATTCTGTGAAAAGGGCTGCAAAAACAATGAGGGATGTGTGTGTGTGTGTTGACAGTCAGCCAATACACTACTGCCATCCAGTGGTCTAAACCTGTACTGCAACAAAGGAGCATCAGCCTTGATGTTGAGTAGACACTGCCCTTAATATGCACATCTGGTACTTTTATCAGATGGCCACACAAAAAAGCACATTCCATTTCACGGAATTGAAACATGGTGTTTTGCAGTATAGCTGGATTTACCTGCATGCAGCATCCAGGCGAGATGTTTGGGAACAGGACTGTGCTCATAAGAGATCGATCTCACCAGAATCCCTGCACCAATCATAGCAGCAAATGTTGCACCAATAGCCTGCAAAAAAAATAAAAAATAAGTAGAAGAAGAATTATTTAGGAGGAAGCACTTCTCCAATACATGGCTAAAAAAAACAGAAGTGATCTATAATCAATCTGTAATCCATTATTTGATTAACTGACTAATTGTATTCTTACGCCTTTTCCTGTTTACTCTCATTGTCATCCCTCAAAGCTCTGCCATGCATATCGCATGGACACAGAGCATTATAAAATGCCTGTCAATGATATGTCAACTTATCTCTATAATCAATGTCATTATATCACTGTAATTAAATATAAGTAATCTTCACAGGCATAATAATAAACAATAGAACTGTTTGAATTTATTACCAGCCAGGATCCTCTCATCATCAGCCCCATCAGAGCTGGGGTCCTACTGACCGCCACAGCGGACAGAGCCGTTAGACCCACACTGCCTGCGAAATACATGTAGGTGGAGTGGATCCGGTCCTTCACATACTGTGGCCAGATACTGCCAGACAGAGAACAAGAGCAGGACGTTAGGTGCTTTCAATGCTCAAGGCCATAAATTTGCAGAAGACAAAATAACGACAAGACATTCAGAAAACACATCAGCTCAGTTAGACAAGAGTAAGTGTGGCTTGGATATGTAATGTTTGGAAACATTAAAAATCTGCTCATTCAGCTGTGAACTTTTCTCTTTATGACTTCTGTTTAGATCTTTTCATTCAATGTCAAATACATCAGAGTGAATTCTAAGTAAATCAGAAATAAAACACAGGAATATATACTTTTCTGCTTTAGCCTGGACCAAAGGAACCAAACTACAGATATGAACACACCTTTAAAAAAGGATAAGAAACAGTGCCTGTAATTAAACTAATCCTCACAGCAGAGACTGTTGCTTTGCATCAGATTTCTTTTACAATGCCTGAGTTGACTGACTTTAAGCAGGAAATATACTGCCAATGCAAACTTAACGGGTAATATGACAGAACTGTATTTTTATGATAAAGCCATATCGGTTTCCTTTGATCACACAGTTGCACATTTGCAATATCTATAAGAAAACATTGACTTCGAACTTTTGAACCACCAGTCTGCACAGTTTTACATGTAACTACTGAATAATAACTGCAGGATGTGAGAAAAGTCTCAGAGGTTAAGAGTTTTATCGCATAGAGAAATCAAGATATCACAGAAATGATGTGTGAACTTTGCTTTAAATAAAACAGTGAACACTGGAGAGTAGATTCTAAATAGTAGAGTAAATTCTGCAGCAAATAAAACCCATTAGCAGGTAACTGGAACAAAGAGCATTCAGCTAAATGACTCAGCACTTTGCAATGACTCAGCAATAAAACGCTGATATGCATCAGTGCTGCGACCTCCGTTTGGGCTTTAAAAAAGCACTTAAACTGCAGATAATTTAAGATGAATGCTGCAAGACCTTTTATCTGTTAATCTGTCTTTTTTCCATTAGACTTAAAATAGTATTAACAGTACAAGGCAATGCGATGATATAGCTCTGTATGTACTTTAACCACTTTTGTGGACATGATGCACATAAACTGGGTACAGTAAAACTGATTTATCCATCATAGTTTTTACACAGACATTCTTACACAGATTTCTCTATAGCTCCAATCTCACTGGACATGCCCAGGCCATAATAACACAGCGCTCCCAGTCCAACTGCGGCACCTCCAGCCAGAATAATTCTGCCCATGTTATCAACTAAGAGACAGAGAGAGAAGAGATGTATGAGACATCCAGAGCTATTCAACAATCTGTGTCTGCTATGTTTGTTTTTCAGCAGAATTAATCACTAATCACAATGAGCCAAAATATTAGGACTGCCAATTACTGCACACCCATGAAAAGAAATATAGGCAGCACATAATGTTACATCACTGGCGCAGTGGCTCTAAGCACTGTGACAGAGTTAGGTAATATTGTTAAAATCTACCAAAAGAAGATTTCTGTGAGAGAATGGCAGATTAAAGTGATCACTTTTAATAGCTGTGTCAGTCGCTGGCTGAAACGCCGCCTCCTGTAGCTGATCTTTGGCTGTTTTGCTCCGCCGCAGTCCAAATCTGGCTCTGGTGGAATAACCCTAATAGAATTAAAAAAAAAGAAAATATATGATTTTTTTATGTAATGTTACACAGAAAAACATCTCTGGCTTTTTTTCATTAAAAGAGTTTGCAATACATCCACATAAATCCACCTACTGAGCCTACAGCAGTTTAGCTCTGCCCATTTACGCTGAGGTTATAAGGAGAGTTTCAGCCTGGACTGCTTTTTAATTACAGGGCCAATCAGAACAGAGCTCATCTACATATATCAGTCTTAAAGGTCACAAAAATAGCCTGTTTAATTCCAAGGAATAAGAAACACAGTCAGGTAAAAATCAATTATTACTGTTTTAGAAGAGAAAATAATAATAATAATGATGATGATGATGATGATGATAATACTACTATTAATAATAATAAGAAGAAACAAACAAATGTTCTTTAGCACCTATCAAAGTTCAAGGTCACTTTAAAAACAAAAGAGAAAACAAGTGGGAGGAAAAACAGAACACAATAGAGAACAGAGCTCAACAAAGAAGTGCAATAATGAAAAACAACAACAGCAACAACATCACAAAACTAATAAATAAATCATTAAAAAAATAATAAGATAAAATAAAGATAATGAGATATTATAATAAAATAATAACTTTTCCTATCCCACCTTTCTTCTCCTAAAGACATATGTGTATCATTTTTACCACTGGAACGGATAAGACAGTTGTTGGAGACCACACTTTGTTTACCTGCTGTGGTTTCAGCATTGGAGGACAGGCTTTGAGGGTGGAGCTCCGCAGCGCGGGGGTACCCTGGGTCAAGGCTGACCGCAGCCCGCCCACAGGGAGAGTCCGTAGACACGCCAGCCTTGCCACCAACATTGTTAGGTCAACCTAGTGGACAACAACCTCTAGAAGATCAAGAGACATACATAGTTAACAGCAAAGCCTTTAATAAGGGTGTAATTATTACAATACAGCATAAAAAAACATGATCAATGATCAAAATTAGGCATCTGGATGCATCCAGTTACAGTAAAGTGGGCGGGAGGGGGTGGGGCTTCACACACCCACGCTTAAATGACTGGGCATTTTTTCTGAAGTCACTTATAAAATCCAGGGGTTGCAATTTTGAAGCCGTTTTGTTCTTTTTTGTTTTGAGAACTCATATACAAACCATATGTCTGCCAGTCTAAGACTGAGCTCTAATATATTTGAGAACATGGCTTTAGTTACATACAGTAGATTACACAACATACAGCAAATTACACAACATGCTGACAGTGATTAATCATTTCACCCAGCACACAAAATATCTCAGATCAATAAAGAATAAACCTCTTATTCTCCAGGGTTTTTTCCATCTGAATTTACGTGACCAAATCGTTAGGCAAATTATTCAGTAACTGCATGAAATAAATTTAATTTTTTACATGTATTTTTTTTTTTTTGTAAAAGCTCCCCTCAAATTAACAGAACATGTTTTTTATGATCACACATATTTCTATATGCTTACAATTTAAAGCCAAAAATCGTAGACACTCTGTATTTTTTTATAAAAATATTTTTTAGAGAGCAGATCACTAAAGAGACGCCGTCTGTTTATAGTTTATAGTCCAGATTTGTGGAAAAATGGGTCGACCTTCAGTAGACCAAAAAATTATGACTTCTTTTATTACAAGAGTTTAAAATTACATCACCCATCTATTTGACTGGAAAGAAGACAGTTACAGCTCTCATACGACCCCCACCTTTTGAATGTAGCTTATGAAACATGAAAGTTATAAAAATATGAGGAGGTGCGTTTTGGAACCACCGGGGGTCTCAAGGAGTTGAAATTATTTTATGGTTAAAATATCTGAAGCTAAACGGTATTACTGTTGACATAAATCTGTCAATTCGATTTCAGCAACATTTGTTTGTTCTGTGAAGTGGATGATGTAACCTGCTCTCAGAGGACAGTTTTAACTACTTCACTCAGTTACATATACTAAAGCATAATTTTGATGAATTTGAACTTTCCGAGTAGCTTCAAATGATAACACTGTTTATTACTCAAGCAGTTTTGTGGGGTAAGTGATCTACTTTTCACTCAAATAGGTTTATAGTCAGTAACATAAGACATTCCATAATATAATATTCCATAGTATAATAATTCAGTCACTGATATGTAAACAACATCGGTCAGTGTTTTGATGTGAAGTGATTCCTTGTAGAGACTAAGGTTTCACAGTGTCGACAACACATTCTAGCCATTTAATTTACCATTCAAAACCACCAGTGAACCTACCTCTTATGAGTTTTCTAGATTTAGTGTTGATGATGGTAAAATAGCGAAAAATCTGAAAAAAAAATCTTTGGGGACTATTTTGCCTCACAACACCCTGGATGTACCCTTCTGACATGAGGGGATTAAAATACATTTTAAAGCCAAAACTTTATCAGAAAACTATCATAAAACAACGTCTCAGCTATCAGGCAGTGTATTCACAAACCATTCCATGTAATAACTTTCTGTGAGGGAGATTTTATGAATAAAACAACTTTGACTTTTAGAGGGGGACGTCTGGTTCCTATCACCGCCTCTGTGAACAATTCTGACTCTGCAAGTTCGTCAGCAGTGAAGCATTTCACACCTAACTACTCTGAATGACTCTGTGTACAACTGAACCATTTACTTACGATGAAGATGTGAAAAATAGGTGGAATTTTACTGCAGTCATTATTTCGCTGAAGTAAAAACGCTTTTGCTTGAGTTTAGGTTTGGGATCCTTCTGCCTGCAGTCATGTAACTTAGCATAGCAAGGCTACAGAAGACTGTGTCAACTAACACAGCTATATTCTAACAACACAGAAAAATAGCAGCTGTTAACACTACAACCGCACTAAAATGACCAAACATACCGCGATTAAACAGATTATTTGGCAAACTGAGCTGTTTACATGTTTGCCTGTCTGTGTGGATTAGCAGAGCTAGCTAAGCTAACCGAGTTAATGTGCTTGTTTATACACCTGTCTCGATTAAACACACATGATATCAGCCGGGCTAGCTCGGACTCTTCGTCAGGGTGAGATATGATCAGTGAATGGTTTTCAAGTCTGCGTTAAAAATGTTTTAAAAGCAGAAAAACTCACCTGTAATGACTGAAGAGCCGCTCTGTTGCTTTCACCTTCGAGAAGCGCGCAAACGTCACAGCCTTCCGGAAGTTTCTCGTAGGTTACATCATGAGCCGTGCGCGCAGTGCATTGTGGAACTTGTAGTTCTTTATGAAGATGACGTGAATTCAGAAGCCATTTATCAGTGGTGGACGAAGTACATACATCATGTGCTTGAGTTAAAGTAGAGAGGCCCAAGGTAAAATATTACTCCAGTAAAAGTAGAAGTTCCTCCTTTTAGACCTCCACTTGAGTAAAAGTACAAAAGTATTTGCCTTCAAATGTACTTAAGTATCAAAAGTAAAAGTACTAAAAGATTAATTATGGCTCTATTATCATTTTTGTAACAAGACTCGCTTCATTAACTCATTTTAGGTGAAAATACTCCAGTGTCTCTCTTGGTAAACCAGTCTTTTAATAGAATGTCATTAATTAGTGACGCTGATGTCTATTAAAATTATCATAAGCACAAAACACTGAAGGCAAACAGTTTCCATTAGGTAGAACTGAGTGGCTCTGAAATAAGTTTTTGCAAACAAGCAAAGTTTCAGTTTAAGATTTATTTGCAACTTAGTTACAAGTTTAAGTTTAATAAAAACTTTAAACTCAGGTTCACAAATGAGTTTCCTTTACTAAACTGCATCTGTAGGTTTCTGTTCATAAACATAAACTAGTCAAAACAAATTTACTATAAAATGAAATGTGTTTGTATAAATTCAGAAAAAAGACACGTCAGTCACAACTGCATATGAGTACATATTTCCATATTGTGGTCTATTTACACAAAGTTAGGTTAGTTCATCATTTATGTTGAATAGACTCTCCCAAAATTTTACGCTGCTGCACTGATGTTGAACCGTATGCTGCACTGGGTCGGTATGACCAACAGGTCAAAACAAGCTCAAAACAAAGTGCGCTGTGCCCTGATTGGTGTTCTTGCTTCATGCTTATTTCACTTTGACATGTTACATTTTTATACACACATAAACCAAAAGGAACGACAGATTTCTCATAATGTAGTGGAGTAAAAAGTAAGATATTTGACTTTGAACTGTAGTGGAGTGAAAGTAAAAAGTCGCCCAAAATGGAAAAACTTCAATAAAGTAAAGATACATGAAAAACTACTTAAGTACAGCAACGAATTACATTTACTTAGTTACTGTCCACCACTGAAAAATATACAAATAATGCTGTGATCTGTGGTAAAATTAATTAATTTTTCACAATTTGCAGCCGGTACAGTTCAATATTCATGCAGTTTCTGTGTATCAAGACGACACAACATTGATTCCTGTTGATAAATGAACACAGGGCCGGTTCTAGCCTTTTGGGGGCCCTAAGCATGTGCCCCTCATGTGCCTGTCCACTAAGAATGAACAATTAAATGTAAACACGTCAATCATTTAAACAGAATTTTCTATGATATTGGTGAGATTAACTGAAAGTAGTTAATTGGCCAATGTTACATGTTAGGTTTTATTAACTTTGGTGCATGAAGTGTCCTTTTGTTTTAGCTGTCTTTGACTGAATACTGTTGTGGAATGCTTGTTTATTTTTCAATCTAATTTTGTTAAATTAGTTAAATAGCTAGTTAAATGTACACAATTATGTATAAAAGTTTTTTTTATGTATAAATCTTATATGTAGTCCTAAATAAACATTCCTACGTTGAGAATTCTAACATTGTTCACATAACATTAGACAACCAGTTATTTTACTTACTGATGTGCTGTGAAATAAGAACCTGATGACAATGACTTCCACACATTTTATAAATCATGTTTTAAAAAATGGCTAATTTGTGTATTAGTGATGATTGTATTCTAATAAATACCTGTTTGGAGTTCTATTAAGTTACAATTAAGTTACAGATAGCCATCACTTTCCTGCTGTTTGGTTCCAGATGCATGCATTTTTTGTGAGACATCATTAACCAGCTGCCTTTTCCTCCCAACATAATAGTACTGTAATAACACAAATGTTGTTATGGGGACCCTGGTGGCTGTGGGGCTCTTAGAAGCCACTTATGTTGCTTATTACGTAGCGCCAGCTACAAACTCTGGCAATTGGCAAACTATGAACTCAGTTAATACAATATAACATTTTACATGCTTCTCATATCACCACACACACTGCACACACATTGCATGGGATACAAAAATAGCAAAATATATATACACTGTTTGGATACCTTAGGTCAGTCTTTTTGTTTTGGGTGGCTAAAACCAATGTTAATGGTGACAAAATAAAGTACAAATTAAGTTCAAATTGAGCTTTTTACATACATTTTTATAATGTTGCACTATATTTTGTAAAAAAAACAAAAACAAAAACAAAAAAACTTTAGAATACTATTTAACAGGAAAATAAGAATTTGGTAAGATGCAATAGGAACATGTTACAGGGTAAAGGGGTGGGGTCATGGTGACTTTCTAAAAGGCCAATTCAAACACCCTCACAGGCTACGATGATTACTCTCATGCTCTCTGATCATACACATGAATCCAGCCCTTCTGGTGGGAGGTCTTAAAGAGGATGTGTGTGATCCTTAACCTCAGCATCCTACTCTGCTTCTCTATCACAGCACTGACTGATCTGTCAACACTGACTGATCTGTCAACACTGACTGATCTGTCTTCACTTTAAATGTCCCAAAAGCTTCACCTATTTGCACTAATATAATTACAAGTAGCTAAAAATAATCACACTTAACCTCTTAACACAAGCTCTCATTAACTTTCACAATCATGAGCAAATCATACCTAGACAGGGCTCCACTCTGATATACCTGGAAATTGGACCAAAAAACAAAACAAAAAACAAAAAACAACCCCCCCCTCCCCCCCAAAATATATATATATATATATATATATATATATATATATGGAAGTCATTGTTGTCAGGTTCTAACTTCACAGCACATCAGTAAGTAAAATAACTGGTTGTCTAATGTTATGTGAACAATGTTAGAATTCCTAATGTAGAAATGTTTATTTAGGACTACATTTAAGATTTATACATAAATAAATAAATAAATAAATAAATAAATAAATAAATAAATAAATAAATAAAGTCTAATTAAATATCTTTTTTGGTCAATATGCATTTAGAAAAAAAAAAATAAGGAAATTAAAAGCATCAAGTCATTCAAGTCAGTGTGGTGACCAGAGACAGAAACAAAGTTTTCAAGTTTTTTATAACATGTTAATACGAGGTAATATACACAGGGTTCTGGCTGCATGTCTTATTATGACTATTCAAGTTGACAGTGCAATGAGTTATCATAAGTAAATAATTCATAAATGTAATCTCTGCGATGAATTTGTTTCTGTCTCTATGGTCGCCACACTGACATGAATGACTTGATGCTTTTAATTTCCTTTATTTTTTTTATATAAACGCATGTTGACCAAAAAGATATTTAATCAGACTTTATTTATTGATTGATTGATTGATTGATTGATTGATTGATTGCTTTGCCCATTCACTTGCATTCTTTTCACTCTCTGTCTCTCTGGCGCCCTCTGCCGCCTATATAAGGCACTGCATATTTTTAGCACAACGAAACTGGGAGGGGGCGGGGATTTTTGCAGACCGGCTCTGTCAGGGCGGCTCTGATTGGTGGAAGCGTGTAGTAGCCCACCACGTGACCGGGCTCCAGTTTTGCCCCTTTACTCCAGACTCCTCATCACGGCGGAGATGCTGGAGGAGAGCTGCGGGTCTCTCTCACTGTAACAGCTCAGAAACATCACCCGGCTGTTTTGGCTGCGTATGAAAATGTCGTAGCTTCGTCTTTTGACTTTGATTAAAGACATCGACTTTTTTTTTACTTTGTTTTGACGATGCTGGATGGGATTTATCACTCTGTGTGAGATGTGATGGATCACAGAGATACAACTCGAACACAAACTCGTGGATGAGACAGAGCCTGGTGCTGAAGGGGGATCCGGACCATGTGGGCTGCGAGTGTGTCCGTCCAGGCTGTGGCCAGCATACGGAGGAAGACTAGATGGTAAATTGTCAATTAACGTTCAGTCATTTACTCTTTTATTAGTCAGTTGATTTAGATTTGGACTGTAAACAGAAGAAACTGTGTTATTGCCAGCCTAAGCAGTTGCGAACACATTTGGATTCCCGGTGGTCTTATAAAACCCCCACACATACTGATGTGTTAAAAAGGGCAGACTGCTGGCTGCAGTGTTGTGGTCAGAGCTATTGAATCACCAAGCAGTGGCTGGAGACAGACATGCAAGCCTTCACAGGCTTTTTAATCAAGCACTCGGATTTATGGACACCGTTTCTGGTCCTCAGAAACCTCTGTGTTCATCGTAATGGTCAGCATCTGCAATGCGAAACATCCCTCCAGGGGGGTTGGTCAATAAGGGTAGCTGACACAAATGAACCTCCGAATGATGGCCACAATGGACCCAGTGAGTGTGAGAGAGAATGAAATGACAGTGGGGGGAGGGACAGATAAAGAGAGAGAGAGAGAGAGGGGGGGGATAGAGGGGGGTCTACTGATAGTCTTCTACGGCTGAGCTTTCTACACAGAGGAGATGATAGAGGTAGATGTGTGTGTGTGTGGCTCTGGCTCAATGTGTGAAATCAGTTTTTCAGCGTAATTCAGTTCAAATTTACTTTAATTGCAGAGGAGTAAAAAATTACTTAAAAGGGCAATTCCACTGATATTTCAAAATTTCAGTATCATTAATTGGTCAAAACTAATAAGGTAAGCAAAGTCTTTCAGAGTGGTTTGGTGTGAAATGCTCTGTTTTAGAGTCAGAATTGTTCAAAGTGGCTTCCAGACATCTGAAGACCTTAATGCCTCTAAAAGCTCCCTCATAGAAAATTACTATGCAAATGAATTTATTACGCAAGTCATTACAAACACATTGCCTGATGCCTGAGACATAGTTTTGCTATAACATACATTTCAGATCACTTATTTATTCCACTGTTTTAACACCTGGTGGTTTTGGCTGGTGAATAAAATGGCTACACACTTAAAAATGATGGTTCTTCAAGGGTTAAGTAAAGGAAATGGATCTATTTGGAACCTTAGTTCTATTAAGAACCATTTCATCCTTCAGTGGTTCTTTGCATGGTGAAATGGTCCTTCAGATTGATGGAAAAGGTTGTTTTGGTGTTGTATATGGTTCTATATAGAACCTTTTTGAAAAAAACACCAAAACAGGTTCTGTTACTGTTATGATGTCAAGCTTGTGACAATAGCAGAACCTTTTTTGGTGCTGTATAGATCCATATACAACCATATCCAACGATTTCACCATGTAGAGAACCATTTAAGCATAAAATAAAAATAAAAAAATATATATATATAAAATCATCTTTTATATTCTATATCTTTTATCAAATGTCTTGATTAAGACTAATGAAACCATTAGTTTGTCAATAATTAAGTATAAATGTAAGGACAAAAGTTCTTGCCCATAGCCCCCACTTCCCCCAATGCCCCCCTTACCTCAAAACTGACCCTTCCCCAAAGCCCCTCCCCTTCCCAAAACACCTCTTCTTCAAAGCCCCTCCCCTTTCTCAGATCCCCCCTTTTGTACACTGAGAGTTTATTATTGATGTTGGTGTGATAAATACTAAAAATACAGTCGTGTGCAAAAGTTTTGGCACCCCTGGTCAAATTCTGTTTTGGTGGTTTTCTAAGTGAATATAAGTTAACACATCCTCAACGATACGGCATTGTTCTGCACATTCTTTTGCACAATTTCTGTTTATATTTTGCTGAGTTTAACATTTTGGAAGAAAATAGAAACAAAGTATAAACTGTGTCTTTTGTACAGGCCACCTTTTATGCCCAACCCCCCCAACTAACCCCTTAAGTGGTCATGGCCCACCAGTAGGCCCAAATTTTTATTACGCACTTCTATAACCTAAGAATAGTTCAGCATTGAAGTCCCTGTAATTAATAATGAGCCTTAGAATATAACAAGCCTTGGATTTTAAGGGGTTAACAATAATTATGCATTAAAATGTGCAGAAGTGTGTCCTTCTGTAGAGGATGTTAGTTTATTTTCACCTGAAAACTCAACGAAACATGTCATTTGGCCCAAACCTTTGCATACAACTGCACAGTAGCCCTAATTCATCCAACGAGCGCAACATCTGAGCGTGAGAAGTGATGTACTCTGCGTCTATTTCAAGAAAATGTCTATGGCTGCGACTCAAACTGCATACTACCATACTAACTAAACAGAAGGTCAAAAATAGTACACCACCAATAGCAGTGTATTCAAGAGTGTAGTGTGTATAGTATCATATATAGTATGTGGTTTAGGACGCAGCCCATGTCTATTTCAAGAAAAGCTTCGATGTGAGCAAAGACTCGAGCACAGTCATTGAACCAGCTTCAGTTGCGAGAAAATAAGCACCTGCCCCGTGCTCTCATTTGCATATCGTTTGCATATTATTTTCAGAGAATACATATAATATCAGGGTACACCCTCTAAAGGTGTTGCGGTAGAATTAGCATGAAACGCTCCCCTCATTCATGCAGGTGTGAGGCAGTAAAATCAAAGCATTGAGCAGGATCATATGTCTTTGGCTGTCGTCCGTTCACCAGCTCACAGATGACTTGTTCACATAGAAGCGCAGGATAGAGGAAGAGCCCCATCAGATGAAATAAGGTATAAATGCTTACATTGATTTTCTGTATTTTAAATTAGAGGACAAGTATATTTATACAGTATAGCTCTATTATTTTTTGTATAAATATATACAGAGTTTAACATTTTACATGGAATATATCAGGTTAAATATTTTAGACAGATTTAGGTCTACCAGTGATTTAGATTTACATTTCTGTGGTTTACCAGGGACGTTTCTTAAAAGGCAAACTGGACATGTTTTTATTTACTTTTCACATGACAAAATGGATGTAAAACCATTTTTTGGTATCTTTTCTAATCACTACAGAGGAATATCTTACAGATTAGAAGAGATGTACTGATTATAATGTGTGGGTGAAAAGGACACCAGGGATTTATATTGAATATGATTTAATGATTATCTATACCACTTACATTAGTTCTATGTTGTTGTATACATGTGCAGTCAGGTGCAAAAGTAATGCACTATTACTTGGCTGACTTTAACATTAATGGAAAACAATAATAATAACAAAACATGGCCCGAGCAAAATTTAAGGCCCATTTTATATTTTATGTTTTATTTGTTTTTTCCACAATGTGGAATTCAGCAAACATATTTCAGAGGTGGTGATCAAATCTCAAGGCACATTATCAAGGCATTACTGTAAATAGATCATTACAGAAGTTTATTTATCGATTAGTAAGTCTTAAAATAGCCTCTAGTATCTAACTTATCTGTTCCAATCTACACTATATAAGCTAATCATGAATAGAATAGCAGCCAATTATTAATATGGCACGTGATTCCAAACTTTACAACTGCAGTGTGCTGCATTTGGAAGGATGGATGGATGGATGGATGGATGGATAGATGGATAGATAGATAGATAGATAGATAGATAGATAGATAGATAGATAGATAGATGTGTATAACAATATAAACAACATATGTTTATGATATAGTCTGCAAAATACAATTACATTTAAATTCAAATTGAACTACCTACTATTTTAGTATAAGAGCACAATTATTATCATTACCACTGATATTTTCTATTTTTTATTGGCTTTACTGATATTATTGATTATTACTCATATTATTTTACCTGCATATCTATATTATAGGTTAAGTGAAGGAAAAATGTCACTATAAAATAAAGAGAATAGACAGTGACTAGTCTGTGCTGTTACATTATACATAGATATATGCACGTGTGTGTTTGAACAATAGGTCCCATTAGCAATAGGATGTGCATGGGGTTGTATGTACATATTAGCTTTTAATGAATAATTCATAGTAAGTACTGAATAATAAGCCTTAATTCTCTATTGACACTGTTAGAATCACTTTAGAATACCATTCATACCCCTCAGTATGTGATAATTAATAAGTGAACCATTATTATTATCATTAGATGTTTGCTATTTTTATTGGTGTCACTAATATTATTGATTATTCTGATGATTGTTTTGATATTTTAACTGCAAATCAAGCATTTTTAGGTTGGTAAACAAGCACACTCAAATCGGCATGCTCTCTATTACTGTATAATACACATTACAGGAGCAATACAGTGTGTTTTTGTTTAAAAAAGAGAAAAAACATATAAAACTTGTTCACTCTAAACAGGTTTTTAGTTTTAGAAGCTAAAGGACAGGTGCTGAACAACTGCTCATTAGCTTCTATTTAAGCTCATTGGTTTTCTATTTGTTTTATTGTTTTGTATATGTGCAGGGGAAAGCATCAAAATGGCTATCTATGCTAATCAACTGTAGACTACAATCACAGCAGATAGAGATTTTTAATTTTTTTAAATTTAGAAATTCGGTTGGGGCATTCCTTTTAGGTTAATAAGTAAATAATGAGCCTGTAGTTTAATGAGATAATCAATATGTGCTTTATTATCAACTATTATTAACTATTATCGTTGATATTTTCTATTTTTATTTGTGTTAGAGACATTATTGATTATATCGATGATTATTTTTAAATTTCAACTGCAAATCAAACATTTTTTACAAATACTAAAAACCTAACAGGATTTTACAGGTACAGGTTCTAAAACATCTGCCCATTGGCGTCTATTGTAAGCTAATAGATTTTCTGTGTGTTTTCAATAAATACAGGGAAACACATCGGCATTACAGTCTGGGGATGTTAGCTGTACACTACAATCACAGCAGTTAAAGATTAGGTTGAAAATTTTGTTGGAGTGTTCCTTTTAGGTTAATATATGAATTATGAGCCTGTAGTTTAAGGGGTTAATTCTTTTTTGGCACCATTTAAAACACCATTCACCCCCCTCAGTGTGAGAAAATCAATGTGTGCAATGATTATTATGATCGATATCGAGACATTATTGATTATATTGATGATTATTTTGATATTTTAGATGCAAATCAAACACTTTAATGTTGGTAACCCCTTCAGTGGCCAGGGCCCTCTAGCAGACCCAAAGCTTTATTACACACATCTATAACCTAAGAATAGCTCAGCCAGTTTGCATTGAAGTCCCTGTAGTTACTGAATAATAAGCTTTAGTATGTAATAAGCCTCACAGAATCACGCTCAAATGTGCACACACTCTGATCAGATGCAAGTTTAATCCCACAGAAACGCCAAAGATGAAAGTGGTGAATAATGAGACTCCCGGTGAAACTTTTAGACCTGAGTTAACTGTATGCTCTGTGATGATTAACCCTTGTGTGTGTTCAGGTCTGTTACCAAAACAATAAATGATGCATTTTATCATTATTTAAACTCAGATTCTTGGCCTTTGCTCATTTTCAGTGACGAACATATACAATAACCCATTTTCAGTGTCTTCACGCTGTTCACCCCCCACACATTTATATTACACATGTGGTGTTGGGTGAACCCGCGGGGAGTGCTGTGTCCTTCGCTCTGTTCTCCTCCTACATGGCCTGCTGTTAGTGTGTGCGTTTGTGTGTGTATTTGTTTGTATATGTGTGTGTGTGTATGTGTGAGGGTGGACAACATGGATAACAGTAATGTGGTGGGATCACCAGACCACTGAGTAACACACACATCAGCACCACACAAGGGTTAAGGGCTGATATCAGATTAGACAGTGACTAGTCTGGTCCGTTGAATTATAGATACATGTATGCATGTGTGCGTTTGAACAGTATGTACTGTGGCATTATAAATAGGATGTGCATGGGGTGGTATGTACATATTAGCTTTTAATTAATAATTTATAGTAGTTAGTAAATAATAACAAGCCTCAAAGGAATACAGTGTGTTTCCCCTTACTTAGTTTGGAAAACGAAAACAGAAAACCTCTTGACTCTAAACAGGTTTTCAGTTTTAGATGTCGTTGTAGCCCCTGCCCACTGTCTTCTTTGTCTTCTATTGTAAGCTAATTGGTTTTCTGTTTGTTTTATTGTTTTTTTTTAATACAGAGAAACACATTAAAATGCACTACAGGTGCAGCAGACAATGGTTAGGTTGGACATTTGCTGGAATATTCCTTTAAGGTTAATAGATAAATAATGAGCCTGTAGTTTAAGGTGTTAATTCTTCATTGGCACCATTTATAACACCATTCGCCCCCTCAGTATGTGATAATTAGACTGAGTCTGATTAGGGAGGTAACAGTGCTCCTCAGGGGTTAGCAACGGGTGTCGATTTATTTTCAGCTCACCGTGGTAACAGCGTTTCATATCCTTTCCCAAAGGAGTAGCAGAATGATGAAATGTGGTCAGTGTACAGACAGGGAGAGGAAGTGAGAGGGAGAAAGTCATAAACTGTTTAGGGTGTAGGCAGAGGAAGAGACGAGAGGGATGGTGAAGACAGAAAGAGAGAGAAGAGAGAGAGAGAAAGAGAAGGGAGAGAGAAAGAGAAGGGAGAGAGAGAGAGAGAGAGAAAGAGTGGAAGAGAGCACGAGAGATAGAGAGAAAAATAGGGAGAGTGAGAGAGAAAGTGAGAGAGAGGAGAGAGAAAGACAGAGGGTGAGAAAGAGTGAAAGAGAGTCAAAGAGAGAGTGAGAGAGTGATGAGAGTGACAGCGAGAGAGAGTGAAAAAGTGAGAGAGAGAGAGAGAGAGAGAGAGGGGAAGAGGGTGAGAGAGAGAAACAGAGTGAAAGAGACAACAAGAGAGAGAAAGAGAGAGATAAAGGGTAAAAGCAAGTAAGAGAGAAAGAGAGAAAGCACAAGAGAGGGAGTGAAAGAGAAAAAAGAGAGATAGAGAAAGAGAGAGAGAGTGAAAGAGAGAGCGGAGAGAGAGAGAGAGAGAAAGAGAAATAGAAGGAGTGAAAGAGCGAGAGAGAGAGTGAAAGAGAGAGAGGAAGAGTGAGAGAGAAAGAGAAATAGAGGGAGTGAAAGAGCGAGAGAGGAGAGAGAAAGAGAGAGAAAGATAGTGAAAGAGAGAGCAAGAGAGAGAGAGAGAGAGAGAGAGAGAGAGAGAGAGTGAGGGAGTGTTCTTGGGTAATAATGTTGATAATGATAGATCAGTGGCCTAGTAAGCGATTGATGTGGTCACGAAGGCCCACTTTACAGCGTTTTGACCTTTTCAGGCCGAATGACTTTCTAATGAGCATCACTTTTCTACATTTTCTCTGTAATAAAACAAGACCCAGCCTGCTGCCTGCAGACCTCACACCAACCTGAGCGCCTGCTTTTCCAGGCTGTTACCTGACTGTGTAATTACCTCAAACAGACCTGCCTTTACTGAGCCCTGAAAACACTGTTAGTTTTTGACACAGCGGAGCAGTTCGTCATGTCCTGAAATGGAATTCCAAGGACTGAAATGTTTAACTTGCTAACAGATTTCTTACTTACTGTTTGGTTTCCTATGTAATAAATATTAATAAGTGTGCTATACATAAATACATGATGTACTCAGTCCACACATGTTTAACTACACTCCCAGAAATAAAGCTACTAAACTCTCACTGGGGCAGTTCCCCTCTTGTCACTGGGGTGGGGCCCTCAAGGGTTCGTCTCAGTGCCTTTAGCCAGGGAACATAACTGTACCATAATCCACTGAGATTAACTTTTCTAAGCTGTACTGACTCCACACACCCCGTCTCGTCACCAGGCTGTTTTAAAACATTAGGTATTTTATATACTTTTCATCTGGAAAACCTATTTTAAGATTCACAGTTGGACCTTAAAACCACTGTTGTACCTTTGAGGGAACATTTACATTGTTTGTACCTTGATGAATGAAAACTGTACCTGCACAAAACCTTTATTTCTAACAGTGTACCATTATAGAGGCACTTACCGAGTCAGAACTCTTCACAGTGGTGGTGATATAAACCAGAATTACAAAGAGTTTAACACCCCTAGAAGCTGCCTCACTCAAAAGTATTACACACAATGGTCATGAATATGTTGCCCGAGATGTTGTTTTCCAGTAGTTCTGCTGTAACGTTTTGGCCTTAAACATATATTTTTATTCATTCATGGCAGAAAGGTACATGCAGGGTGTTTTAGGCCCAAAACAGTAGTAGAACCCAAGGAAACCCCTTTTTATTTACCCTTGTCTGGTGTTGATGTGTCTGTTACTCAGTGGTCTGGTGGACCCACCACATTATTGTTTTTTAAAATCAATACAGCCATAGAGATTTATGTAAAAATAGCAGATGTTTAAAATATCACAAGTGGGCAGCGTAGGGTTCTCCTTTAGCAGCTGTAGCCAGTCAGCAGCCTGTACATGTTGTCCACCCTCACACACACACACACACACACACACACACACACACACACACACACACACACATACACACACACACTAACAGCAGGCCATGTAGGAGGAGAACAGAGTGAAGGACACAGCACCTCCACACTTTTACTCCCCGCGGGTTCACCCAACATTACATATGTAATATAAATGTGTGGGGGGTGAACAGAGTGAAGGCACTGAAAATGTGTTATTTTATATGTTCTTCACATAAAATGAGCAAAGGACAAGAATCTGAGGTTGAATTAATAATAAATCACAGAATTTTTGTTTTGGTAAACATTGAAAACGGGTCCCACAGACCTGAACACCACACAAGGGTTAAATGTGCTATGATTTAACCATCATCACTGTTACACATGAAACTCAGAAGAGTTTCATATATATATATATATAAAAATATATATATATATATATATATATATATATATATATATATATATATATATATATATATATATATATATATAATATGTATAAATCCATTCATGGTGGACGGATACAAGCAGGGAGTTCGGCAACAAAATAGTCCCCAAAGAAAACTTACCTTTTCAGATTTATCACTTTTTTACCATCATCAACATTAAATATAGAAAACTCATAAGACATGTAGGTTCACTGGTGGTTTTAGACAGTAAATAAAACATCATATAAATATTTGTGTTGTAGACATGGTGATCTCTGGTTCCTATCACCACCACTGTAAAGAAACCTTAGTCTCTACAGTGAATCACTTCACATCAACACTCTGACTGACGTTGTTTACCTCTCAGTGACAAATTAATGAAATTCCCCTTTGACTAATGAACTTCAGTGGAACATCTGATATTATTGACTATAAATATATGTCTGTTCCATATAAAAGCTCAGAAGACTTGTGTAGGTTCACTGGTGGTTTTCATAGTAAATAAAATGGCCATATCTGTGTTGAAGACATTGTGACCTCTGGTTCCTATCACCACCACTGTAAAGAGTTTTTCAATGCAACTTTTTTCATGTATGCCCTTTAACAGCACAAGCCAGCATGTCTGACTCAGAGTAAAAACATATTCATTTCACAGAAATCACAGATCTTTCCGAAGTTGCAAAGCTAAATGATCCACATAGATAATGGCAGTGCTGATATAGATATACCCCAACAAGCTGTAACAGTCCAGTTGAACTCTGGGAGATGTATGAATCAAGCTTTTTAGTTCTCAAATAAAAAAGCTCAGTATCTTTATTGAGCTGCTATCATTTTTTATTCTGACATTACAGCAGCGAGCTATGAGGGCTGGGAAATTGATAAAGGCTTGATAAAGGCCCCTTTTATAGAGACCTTATGCTGAGGCAGTGGTTTTATATACGTGGTTTGTAGAGTAAAGCGAGTGGATCACGAGGGAGCTGCACTGCTGATTATATATAGATTGTTTCCCCACAAGTGCAGAGCTTTAATGAAATTACTTTGTTTCTGCATTGCTGACACTCAAAGCGCTCATGCATTATCAGTGTGGTCTGGCCATGTGCAGTAAGCACAGTAAAGTGTGTTCAAAGTGCAGGTATCAACTGTTGTGCTAATAATGATGGTAAGACTGATGGTCGCATTGAAAGCTTGAGGTCTATTTTTGTTTTGCTTTTTTTTTTAGCTACATGCCACTGTGAACATGTAAAAATATGCTCTGCTTTTCTGCTTTGCTGCCTTGTCGGTTCTGATATTAAGCTTGCTGTAGCCTAATTAAACAATCATTTATTTATATAGCACGTTTCTATGTCAGGCTACAAAGTGCTTCACAAGAGTAAGATAAAGTAAATAAAATAATAAAACGATATAAAACAATAACATGAAACCAAAAACAGTACAGCTTCATCCACAAATAAAACAAACAGACAAATTAGACAAAACAGACAAAGTCCAGCCTCAAAGACTAAGGTGTACAGGTATGTCCTAAGCCTTTTTTATTGAACATCTCCTTAGACTCTAATGGGAAGAATATTCCGGAGTTTAGGAGCATATACTGAAAAAGCAAGTCTCCCTTCGGTTTTCACTTTGTCCTAGGGCAGGGGTGTTTGATTAAAATTCATTAAGGTCCAGTTAGAAAAAATATCCTCGAGCAAAGGTCCGGAATATCATAATGTCAAACTTGCATCATGATTCAGTGCCATATACTGTAAACTGAAGTAGCCTAGTAGGTATATCAACATCTTATACAGTCAACAACTGAATGTCAAATCAAATAAAGTACAGTTCAGTAATATTTCAACAATATTTATGGTCAGTTTTCTCTTTTTAGAGCTGACCATGTGAAATAACTTCCCTCTGACTCACTTTCTTCTCTGACTGCTGTTTCTCGCCTCGTCCCTCCCCTGTCTGTGCGTCACTCACTGGAGTCTCAGCGCTCATCGTAATGCACAGATCTGATTGGCTGAGTAGCGTCATGTGTGATATGTACAACACATGCGATTGGTCTGTGAGTCTCCCGGGCCGCTAAAGCTACCGTAAATTAAAACAGGACCACCTCGTCGAAATAAATAACTCTCCATAGTTTATCGGTTATAGGTTCACGTCCGCATAGGACAGCGTCTGGGTCCGGACTCTGACCGTGGTCCACCTATTAGTGACCTCTGTCCTAGGGACTAAAATCCCTTGACTAGAGGACCTCAGTGTCCTAGCATTTGAATCTGGCACTAATAGCTCAGAGATATATTCAGGCCTAGCACCATGCACCAGCGTGTTTAAACCAAAATTTTAAAATGTACCCTAAAAGTAACAGGCAGCCAATGCAAAGATGCCAATTTGGGTGTAATATGCTCCCTTCTTTTAGTCTTTTAGTACCGGAGCTGCTGCATTTTTGGAAAGTTGCAGCCATTGTCATAACTCACTGACTAAGACATGTAAATAAGGCATTACAGTAATCAAGATGTGACGATATAAAAGCATAGATAATTGTCTGTGTATCCTGAAGAGAAAGCATTTAAGCATTTTTTCTCATTTTAGAGCAATATTTCTCAAATGAAAGTAACAAGCCTGTACCAGCTTCATTACATGCATTGAGAATTATATATATATATATATATATATATATATATATATATATATATATATATAATATCTAATGATAATGAATCGGCTACAGGCTTTTACTTATATTATATATATATATATATATATATTATATAATTCTCATGCAGTATGAGCTGTACAGCTTGTACTATGATATATATATATATATATATATATATATATATGTTGGCCGAACAAAACCTTGCATCTCCAAAATGATAACTTTACAAGAGAAGGAAAGAACCTACTTTACTTTTAATGTAAGTCAACAGAACCAGACATTTTCCCAAGTCTTTTTGGGATGTTTCTTTTGGTCCATTCATGAAATTTACACACAATATAAAGGACAACAGGCATTTTCAAAATATGAAAAATGACAAAAATGGAGATTTGAGGTTTTCTTTGACAGCAGCGATTTTGCTAGCACCCTTTGTACTCGTTTTAGTTGTGTGTTAGCACTAAGCTAACTAAGCTAACGGCAACTCACATACAAATTATGGTCATTCTAGATTAAACGGGGACATTTTAAGCATGTAAAAGACACTCGTTGTTCTGTCTGAAGCTTATAACAGACATATTAACGTATTGTTGTTGTCGGAACCAAACCATCGGATGGTAACTTTTTGAGAGAAGGAAAAACGTTCTTAACTTGTAGTGGATGTCAGTCATTTTGGACCATTTCTGTTTGTCCATTCATCATGGAATTTTAACAGAATGTAAATGATAACCAGAGTTTTCAAATTATACAAAAAAGCAAAAAATTAAAAAATTAAAATTAATGTACAACATCTTTTACCTTACCTTCAGAGCTCTGGCGCAGAGCTGCTGCTATTTTCCATTTCTAACATCTGACTTGATGTTGGTCAGGCTACCACACATACCAAGTTGTATCTAGAACCTCCAGGAGGCCTAGAGTGACTTTTTTTTCACAGAACCCAGTTGATTGATTCCACTGTCATTCCTAATTATGTTAGTTAACCTGACACATTAGGACTTCATTCGGCTCCTGAAGGCCTAACCAATGAGAGAGCTTGCTTTGCTGTATCTACCAACATACAGTGGAAAATAAATCCTGATTAGATGATTTTCCTTTATGACCATTTCAAGAATTTAACCCATTTATTTCCAGCTAAAATCTAACAATGAAATAACAGCATCACTACAATACTTGCAGAGTTTTAATACAAGAAAGAAAAACTATAAATAGCAGATATGTATTTTTTATTTTACTAGATCATTAGATCATGATGGTTCTTAGAGGGTTCTTTAGTAAAGAGAAACTGTTCTGTATAGAACCATGAACATTTTCCATTAAAATGTGTTAGATTATGCTGGCAACATATAACTATATAGCACCAAAAAGTGTTCTTCAATGGTCAGGACCCCCATGGACCCTCACAAAGCAGATACTAGTAGGGTGGTGTACCATTCTCAGCACTGCAGTAACGCTGACGTGGTGGTGGTGTGTTAGTGTGTGCTGTGCTGGTGCGAGTGGATCAGACACAGCAGTGCTGCTGGAGTTTTTAAACACTGTGTCCACTCACTGTCCACTCTATTAGATGCACCTGCGTTGTTGGTCCACCCTGTAGATGTACAGCCAGAAACGATAGCTCATCTCTTGCTGTACAGCATGAGCTAATCATCCTCTAGTCAGTGCTATGCCTGATCGGTGTATATATAAAGAATCCTTGAAGAACCATCATTTTGGTGAAGGTACTTCATAAAATATTTGGTGGGTGGTGAGACAAACACCGCCTGTGCATGTGGATCCCAGTATGAAAAAGTTTGGGAACCCTCTATTAGGGAAGTGGGAACATATGGGGAAAAAAAACAGTTCAAAGTAAGTAAATTTGAATTGAGGTTTGATAGTTGAACCCAAATACCTTACAGACACATCAAACTCACAGTAAACGCTTGAAGTTTTCTCCGGGGTGCAGTTCACGTTGTGCGTTGATGAGACGAATTCAGGCAAACACTGGAGGAGTTATTTTGGTTCAGGTATTTTTCCCGAACTTAAACAGTGTGTTCTGTGGACCTGTTTGCCTTGCATAATGCAGGTACTCTGAGCAGTAGGGATTCTGGTGGAGACTGGGGCTGGAAATTTCCTCTGCAGGTTTGTGTGCTCTCACTCTGCTGGGAATGTTACACAGTGGGGCTTTGAGGGTCCTTCTCATGCTGAGAGAAACTGCTGAACAAATATTCAACGCTTGCCTAACAGCACCTGTGGCAGACACGAGGCTGTGGACGTACCTTTTAGCCCTTTTGGTCACAGCCAGGAGGTTATACACTGAAAAAAGATGGGTTTTGTAAACGCACTGGTTCTATTTAGAACCATGAGTTCTATATAGGACCATTTTATGCTGTGTGTTTTGTGAAAAAGTTCTTCAGATTGATAGAGAGTGCATTGATCAGGCATAACGACATGACCACCTCCTTGTTTCTACACTCATTGTCCATTTCATCAGCTCCACTTACTATATAGGTGCACTTTGTAGTTCTACAGTTACAGACTGTAGTCCATCTGTTTCTCTGCATACTTTGTTAGCCCCCTTTTACCCTGTTCTTCAGTGGTCAGGACCCCCAAGACCCTCACAGAGCAGGTACTATTTGGGTGGTGGATCATTCTCAGCACTGCAGTAACACTGACGTGGTGGTGGTGTGTTAGTGTGTGTTGTGCTGGTGCGAGTGGATCAGACACAGCAGTGCTGCTGGAGTTTTTAAACACTGTGTCCACTCACTGTCCACTCTGTTAGACACTCCTACCTTGTCAGTCCACCTTGTAGATGTAAAGTCAGAGACGATAGCTCATCTGCTGCTGCACAGTTTGTGTTGGTCATCCTCTAGTCCTTCATCAGTGGTCACAGGATGCTGCCCACAGGACGCTGTTGGCTGGATATTTTTGGTTGGTGGAGTGCTGAGAATGATCCACCACCCAATTAGTACCTGCTCTGTGAGGGTCCATGGGGGTCCTGACCACTGAAGAACAGGGTAACAAAGTATGCAGAGAAACAGATGGACTACAGTCTGTAACTGTAGAACTACAAAGTGCACCTATATAGTAAGTGGAGCTGATAAAATGGACAATGAGTGTAGAAACAAGGAGGTGGTCATAATGTTATGCCTGATCTGTGTATATGAAAAAAGGCTTCTTCTATTGTTACAAGCTTGATATTGTAACAATTGATACAGCAACAGCCTACAGCAGTTTAGCTCATTTACACCAAAATTACAAGGATTTTTTTTGCCTAGACTGCTTTTTGAATGAGCCACAGTGCAGAGCAGCCGATCAGAACAAAGCTCATTTACATAAGTCAGTCTTAAAGGCACAGCAACAAAACAGTCTGTTTAATTCTGTGGGATAAACAGAGGTCGGAAAAGTATACAGTGTGTGTCTGTCAGGGCTGCGGTCAGGAATTACTGAAATAGCACCACAGGACTGCCCAGGTTTAGCTCAGAGTTTACTAACACAGAGCATTTTGTGGTTGCACAGTTGTTATTTGAAATCGTCTGTTGTTTTAAGGCTAAAAGTGGCCCACTGGTTGATGTAATCTCTGGTGATGATTGTGTTTATTATGCAGGTGTTTAAACCCACACAAAGGCTGCACCGTACAGCGTTTGACCACAAACCTGAATCAAGATTGAACTCAAGAACCTCTCATACAAACTATAATAAAGAAATAATGTAGTGAAAAAGCACTAGAGGAGATCAGGGCACAACCCAGTGCAGGGTAAAATGTCGAAACTGTATTAATGTTAAAGAGTTCTCTTCAAACACTCTCTCAGCTCGCTCGCATCAGCAGGTTCATCCACTCAGCGAAGGGGTCCGAAGCACAATGGGCCTCATCCACCAACCATTCTTAAGAATAAATTCGGTCTTAAATCCCACTTACACGGTTTTTACGAAGATTCTGACATTCGCCAGTGTTTTCTTATTTGAGATTTGTTCTTAGGTAAGAACAGAGAGTTTTTTTTTTCTACAACTTTTTCTTGGGACCTTTCTCAAGAACAAATTTAAGAAAAAACTTAAGAAGGTATTGGTGAATGAGGCCCACACGAGAGGTCTCCAGATCCCCAAATCTTACATAGTGTAGCCTTAAAATGTAACATGGACATTAATGTAGCTAAGCAGGTTCAAGTAGAACAAGCTTTTGGTCATTTTCTTGTTTTCCCGTATCAACAACAGGTCAACCGCAACTGGACTGATATTTCTTAAGATTCTGACTGTTTGTGTATCATGAAAGTAACTTTTTTCAGTATAAGTGTCTTTTATGACTGAGTTGTGTCTATAAGTCACGGAATTATATTAATTTATGTGCCGTTAGTGACTGTATTATAGTGTCATTTTGAATGGTGATGGTTAGTTTAATGAGTGGTTATAACTAATACCCCAAGAGTAAACAATGAGAGCAGTCCATATCCCCCCGGCATATGTTTTGGAAGTTTTTATTCACAAATGTATCAAAACTGTACATATAGACAACATATGTAAGTGAAATATATATTAATTTTATTGTGCTGTTATATGTCAGCCCCTCAGTCTGTTACTGTTAACCCTGCTGGGTGAGTTGTAACATCTCCACTTGTGCTGCTTTTGGCTGAACTGTTCAAAATTAGAAATAATGTAGCAAATAATAATAATAATAATAAATAATAATAATAATAATGTGTTAGATTATGCCCTGCTCCCCCATTCAACATGTTATGTTTGTATTTTGGATTAAATTGGCAACATATAACAACATATTTAATTTTCTAGGGGATGATTTGATGAATGTAGTTTCAACTGCAAAAACAATAAGGTATCCATTTTGTACACACTTAAAAAAGATGGTACTTCAAGGGTTCTTTAGGAAAGAAAATGGTGCTATATAGAACCATAAACACTTAAAGAAGCTTTTGCATGATTAAAGGGTTCTTTGCATGGTGTAACGGTTGAAGAAGAATGTGTTCTATATGGATCTATATAAAACCTTTTTGAAAAGGGTTCTATATAGCACCAAAAAGGGTTCTTCTACTGTTATAAGTTTGACATTGTAACAGTAGAAGAACCATTTTTGGTGCTACACAGAACCCTTTAAAAAGGTTCCATATAGAACTATCTATAACCATCTATAAAAAAACATCTATAATCATCTATAAAAGGTTCTATATAGAACCATTCTATATAGAACCAAAGGGTCTATATAGCTCCAAAAAGGGTTCTTCTACTGTTACAAGCTTGACATTGTAACAGTAGAAGAATCATTTTTGGTGCTATATAGAACCCTTTAAAAAGTTCTATATAGAACCATCTATAACCATCTATAAAAGGTTCTATATAGAACCATTCTATATAGAGCCAAAGGGTTCTATATAGCTCCAAAAAGGGTTCTTCTACTGTTACAAGTTTGACATAAAAATAAGTTTTCACCTTTTTACTATTGAATTTCTGCCCGGAGGATCTTCTGCTCTCTCCCTGCACTTTGCCCTCGGCTTGTTAAGTCCACAGCCTCGTACCTTGTAAATTAGACCCCATTACCAGGTGGAAGTGGTGTTTATAAGTGACCTGAATGTGCCCCTCCTCCGGGGCCATTTGTGTTTCTTCTCAGCCATGACCTCTGACCCTCATCTCAACTACAAATCTTCCAGCGTTTGACAGAACAGACGACGCTGAAGAAGTTCACTGTTTAAAATGAGGTCAGCTTAACTCAAAATGATATAGTAACTAATTACATGGCTTTTCCTGAGTTGACTCAACTTTGAGTTCACCCAGTTCAAACTTCTTAGTTGAGTCAAAAGTTCTCTTACTTTGTGAGTCCTGAGTCTCAGTTTGGTAAATAAAATGAACTTGTTTTTTATACTCAACTTCCCCACCAGCCAGGAGTCTTTCTATCCCACAATGCTGCTAGACATTTTTCCTCTTGGGTTCTCATTTATGGGTGGCTATGGCATCTCTGGGGTTCAAACTCACAACCTCCTGTTGGGGTGACGGCTTAGACAACTGCACCATTCAGGAACACATGAAACAGCTCAGATTTTGTGTCTACAAATGTTTAATACACTGGAGTAAATAATTATTGTTTTCACTCTAAAGCAGTGAATAGTCTCATGTGGTGCAACTGTCTAATAATTCATCCCAACATCAGGAGATTGTGAGTTTGAATCCCAGCACTACCATAGCTGTCTATATCCGGAAGTCCAAGAGGAAAATATGCCAGATGGGACTGTGTGATAGAAGGAGCGCCAGCTACTGGGGAAACTGAGTAAAAAAAAACACATATCCAGATTTGTTTATCTAACTGAGATGCAGACCTAGAAAAAGTAGCTGGGAGAATATTTGAATCCGGTGTCCTCAAGTTGAGTCAACTCAAGAAAAGCCATGTAACCAGTTACTATATCATTTTAATTTGAGCAGACGTCTCATTTTTTACAATGTTCTGCTCAGGCCCAGAGATTGCTTAGGGATATAAATGTTGAAAAATGTCATAGTTTTATAGCATTATGAAGAAATAAAATACTGTGCGAAAGTCAGAGACCAACCTTCGTTTATTTAATTTCCAGTCAAAACAGATATTAAGCACAAAATATGCATTTTTTAGCAAACGAGGCTGTGGTGGGAGGAATTTCAGAAGTGCTGTGAGAACAGTGCAGAGTAGTGCTTAAATGAAGTGGAAAAACAAGTTGAGGCATTGATGCTATCATGGCATATTGCTCTGTATCAGGATGTACATCTTAGACAAAAATGTGATCAGGGCTTGTCTTTCCATGGAGTTCTGAGAAACCAAGTCTCATGTAGCAACATAACACTGCTGTCAGAACAAAACCTCTTATCTCCAAAATGATAACTTTACAGGGAAAGGAAAAAACAAACCATACTTTTAATGTAAGTTAATGGAACCAGACTTTTTTCCAAGTCATTTTGGATCATTTCTTTTGGTCCATTCATTATGAAATCTATACACAACGTAAAGAGCAACAGGTATTTTCAAATTATGTCAAAAACTGAAAAACGGCAAAAATGGAAGTAGAAGGTTTTGTTCTGACAGCGGCGATATACGCTTACCGCGCAGTATTAGGGGTAATAGGGAGCATTGTGGAATCTGGTGCTGGTGTAAAGTGTGTTGTTGTGGTTTTTTATAAGGTGTGTTGCGTGATGGTCTGGTTCTCTGTCAGTGAATGTCACCCCTCCTCCCCACAGAGCCGCTGTGATGCAAGACGAATTTCAGAGGAATCTGACAAGAAATTGTATCATATCTTAGAAGTTGGCTGCGTTTTCTGCTGCTCACAATCCAAATAATCCTGACTACAAATTTAGTCCAGTCCATAAAACCTCACTCCACATCTCAGGTTCTCAGTTTCGTTGTTGTAATGCAAGTTTTTTGTCTATTTCCTTTTCTCAGTGAGGTTCTTCTTGATCAGACTACACATCCTTTCAGACCCATAGCGCTGAGTCGTCTTCTCACAGTGGAAGGATGGACAGAAACACCTGTGGATGTTTTCAGATCTGAAGCAGCTTGATTTTCTCCTCCCTCTCAAAGACGAAAGCTTTAAGTGCTGTTTATCTGATGGGGACAGTTTTGATGGTCTGTCCAGGTCTTTCAGATGGATTTTAGAAAATCCTATTTTCTCTGTAGCTTTTAATCAGTTTTTGAACTCAAGCTCCTGTTTTTTCACTTCTTTTCCTTTGACTTTCTCCTTCCTTATGCAAGTGAAGTATATTATATCTAATACCCTCTGAAATATCTCCTGAAAAATGAATAACTTGTACTCAATGGCTGTTTTGACTGGAGATTAAGTAAAACAATGGTACCTTTTTTGGACATGTCTGGATCAGATACAGGAGATATTAAAACAATGTTCCTCTCAGCTAATGCTGTTGTTTTTTAGGGCAGTCACTGAAATCCACTTCCATTTGGTAATGGCGTGTGCTGTGGCATTCTGGCTAGGTTTTCCTTAATGCGCTGGAGGATTTAAACATCCTGCTGTGCTGTTATGCTGTTTCATTAGCAGAGCATACAGTGGTTTAGACCTCCCCTGGTTTGTTTGAATAGCTGGTTGAAGGAGAGCAGCTTTACCAGTTTTTACTTCTTTTACCTCTTTTTTCTGGAGGAATCGCTCTGCCTGTCGTGGACTTTCACAGAGCTTTGTTTGATTTCTCACTGTGATCCACTGTCACACATCAGATGGACGAAATGAAGCATGTATCCTGAGAACTGGTGACCTGTAAGTTTTATTATTAGCTGTCTGACTATAGAAGAACTTCAAGTTTACTGAGCCGTCTCTCCACTTCCTCCTCTTTGGTTCTGTTCTCACTGGATGAAGTATGTAATTGCTGTCATATCAAAATCAAAACCTCTTTGCGAATGTTTCATGAGGACTGGACCAATAGAGATGCCCTGGAATAAGTTCTTGTAACATTAACATGCATTCAAAATATATATTATTTCCTTTTTCTGTAAGGTTATCATTACCAGTGAGGTTTTGTTATGACAAACGGCAATTTGTCTCAGTCACAGACCAGACTTCCCTGCCAACACAGAACAGTGTAGCCCTCGATCCAGTTGCTACAGCCTTTAGCAACATTGACGGTGGTATTTTACATCCCTCTGCCCATTTTTCTGTGCCGGTTACTGTCAAATTGGGCAACGGCACAATATTAGCAGTCCAGCAAGTCATCTTTTGTACCTGCTTTGGATTTCAGGATGGCAGTCAGGTGAAAAGAGCCTACAGTTGGTTGCCGCTAGCTGCTCTAATGCTGTGTTCACGACAATTAGGAGCTCGGAATTTCCCATTTCCATTTTCCATTAAGGCTACTTTCCTCCTAAAAGTGTTCATCCAACAATGCTGCTGTGTGAATATAAAAAGCTTTTAAGAGCATTTACAGCTGAATTAAAGAGCTGTTTGGTTAGTGCTTTACTTCTTTTAAATGCAGACAAAGGCCATGGCACCTTTATCCACCTTTAATGTAGTGAATAAAAACATGTGAAGTCAAAAATGATTGCCTTACAATAATCTCAGTGTCCTCCTGTGCTTATCAAGCAGAAACTTAGAAAGCTTAAAACATGCTATTACATTTTGTTCTCTGGGTCCTGTCATGTTGAAATGATGTCACAGATTAGCAGCTCGGAGAGGCCGGAGGTCTTGAAAAACTCCAACTTTTTGAAAGGGAATTACAAGTTTGAAGGGCGTTCAAATAGATTTACTACTTGGGAGTCGGGAGCTTCCCAGGTCCCACTTGAATGCAGCATAAAACTCAACAGCCAAACAACTACAGCCCTTTTCTTGAGGGTTCTGACCAAAGCTCCACCCTCAAAACATGCGGATTGCCTAGGCTGGACTGTCGAAATGCTGGTGCTAAGTTATGCCAGGCATGCACTGCGATTTTAGAAATCTTGTTCTTTGGTGACAAACACTGTACGTTTTAATGTATGTTGATGTCCTAATCAAAACGGCTCCCTACTCCCTACATAGTGCACCACATTATACAATAGTTGCTCCTGCACCCATACAGTGCATCACATCTCTAATAAATAGCCTTGTGTGCAAAGTTCCATACTGGACAAACAGTGCACTGTTTTAGTGTAAAAGCCAGATTTCAGCCATTGACAAACAGCTACAACAGCTTTGCTAACTAGTGCCACACTGTGCACTGAAGCTGAAGAGAAGGCAGTGTACAGGCAGGTCTACGAAGACAAAACGTCACTGTATTTATTTATACCTCGCAGTTCAACTCAGTCAAACAGAGGAAAGGTGGCATACAGAGACGCTGGGGCCACAAACGTGGGCTTTTTTGCCTCTGTGCCGGAGTGGTGGTTGTTATTGTGTGTGGTTTTGGGTGCGACTTTGAGAAATCGTTTCCTGAGAAATCGTGCTGCTCACACTGGAGACAAGCAACCAAAATTTCGGGCATGTCAGAAATCCATCCAATCGCCCGACTGCTCAATCGGAGCTCGTTCGGGCAGTTAATCGGGCATAGTTTCTCCTCTCACACTGCATGGCAAATGACGGCCGATGAAGCTGAAATTCGGGCCGATCATGAAACTCAGTCAGCTCCAACCAAATCGCACAGTGTATGACTGGCTTAAGGTGTAATCAGTCACAAGTAAAATGCTGACCAACAGATATCAACACAGCTAATTATGTAGCTAACATTACCTTGTTACAGTTACAGAAACTACAGTTTATACCAGCTCATTTAGTTTGTGGGTCACTTCATTAGCATTAGCTACGTAGCTCAGCTACACTGTTTTGAATGAAATGTGTTTTTGCTAAGTAACTAGATAGATAGCCTAGATACCTGTATAGCAAATACTGAGCAAGATCAGCGTCGCTCTTGGTGCTTTTCTCTTTTGGGTCTCTTCAGTTTTGGAGTTCAACACCAGTGATGACTCTTGATTATTCTCTAGATCAGATCTAGATTTTCTTTTCTTGTTCAATTGCAACTTCAATTTAAGCCAATAATTGCTAATCAATGGTACATAATTACAGTTATAATTACAGTAGAATCATTGGTTAGTCTCAGCCTCAGATCCTCTAGCCAAATGTAAATGGATACCCATAGTGTAACATATGTATAAAGCTTGTATCTCCCTTTTTGTCATTTTTCATTTTTTGAATGCTTTGAAAAGGCCAGTTGTTATTTGCACTGTCAACATTTCATTACAAATGGACCAACAGAGACGGTGCAAAGTTTGGCTAAAACTTGGAATAAAAATTCATGACATTAACTTTCCTTGAGATTGAAAACGTTTTTCCTTCCCCTGTAAAGTCACCATTTTGTAGATACGAGGTTTTGTTCTGGTGGATATATACATTACTGGCCATGATGAAAGGATGCGTCTCTCTTCACTGGAGGAATGAAATAACAGGTGGCTCATGTCTTTCCACACTGTTGAACAGAGTGAGCTGTTAGGAGTTGACAGGTGTTTGGTTTCAGAGACTGCTGGAGACATTACACACCCACCCATACACCCCCCCACACACACACACACCACCACCACCACCAGAAATGACACTTTCTGTTCCTGTTTGTGGGCTGCAGTCACTGGTACAATTTCCGCATTTCTCTTCTTTAAGTTCAGATTCAGTTCTTCAATTAATTAGTTATTTAAAATCTTGTTTCCATGTGATTGAATTTGTTTGATATGAATTGCATTGTGAGAAGTAAAAAAATGAAACCAGCCTCGAATACTGAACTTTGAAAAATACCCCTGCAGATTTCTTTGAACACTGAAAGCAGGTTTAATACAATAAATACTGACAACTGACAAAAAGATTATTTTTTCTGTTAAATATATATTCTGATTTACAGCTTGAACTTGTAATAAATGTCTGTTTTAACTGGAAAATGAATGGTGGTCCCTGATAGCAGTGTAGATATACACAATTCTTAATGTTCCACACTGATTTTTAGATTTGAGGACACATTTATTTCAAAGCAGTGGGATCTAACTGTTCACCATGTGGCCATGAGGGACAGGGATGTAGTCTCACTTCCTGCTCTAAAATGCTAAAAGATGTGGCTAAAATAAGGCTCTGCCTGCAGACTAAAACTCCTTGTGTTTCGGTAGTAACATGAAAACGTGCTACAAGATAAAGTATTTTTGAATAAGTTTCTTGTTTAAAATTAAACTCATGACATATCTAAATATTTTAACTTAAAAAATAATCGAAAACCTATGAAAACTATGAGCCAGCAGCTTCAGTACATTCACATCAGCCATCAGAATGGGTTAAAAAATGTGATCTCGGTGATTTTGAGCATGGCATGATTGTTGGTGTTGTACTGGCTGGTTTGACTGTTTCTATAACTGCTGATCTCCTGGGATTTTCATGTACAATGGTCTCTGGAGTCACTCAGAATGGTGCAATAAAGAAAAAACATCCAGTGAGCAGCAGTTCAGAGGATGGAAATGCCTTGCTGATGAGAGGGGTCAACACTGAATGGCCAGAATTGTTCGAGCTGACAGAAAGGCTACTGTAACTCAGAGAAACACTTTGTACAATTTTGCTGAGCAGCAAAGCATCTCAGAATGCATAACACATTGAACCTTGAGGTGGATGGGCTACAACAGCAGAAGACCATGTCATGTTCCACTTCTGTCAGCCTAGAACAGAAAGCTGAGCTTCGGTGGGCTCAGGCCCATCACAGCTGGGCAGTTGAAGACTGGAAAAACAAAGTTTGGTCTAATAAATCTTGATTTCTGCTGAGGCACACAGATGGTAGGGTCAGAATATGGCGCCAGTAGTGTGACTCCATGAACCCAACCGGCCTTATTCCAACAGTCCAGGCTGGTGGAGGTGGTGTAATGGTGTGGAGAATGTTTTCCTGGCATATTTTGGGTCCATCAATACCAATCAATCACTGCTTGAATGCCACAGCCTATTTGAGTCTTGTTGCTGACCATGTGCTTCCCTTCATGACCCCAATTTACCATCTTCTAAAGGCTACTTCCAGCATGATCATGCGCCATGTCACAAAGCAGAAGTCGTCTGGTTTCATAACCATGACAATGAGCTCAGTGTTCTTCAGTGGCCTTCCCAGTCACTGGATCTGAATCCAGTAGAACACCTTTGGGAGATTCAAAGTGCAAAATCTACAGGAAATGGGGTGCAATCATATCAACATGGACCAGAATCTCAAAGGAACATTTCTAATATCTTGTGGAACCCATGCCATGAAGAATTGAGGCTGTTTTGAGAGCAAAGGGAGGCCCTACTCAGGATTAGTGTAGTGTTCCTAATAAAGTGGTCGGTGATTGTGTGTAATTATTTAATTATTTTTAATGCTGTTAAGAATAATTAAACAATAAGTTCAATTCTAAAAAGGTAGTGTGTCAGCTATTTTGTAGTGCGCTTCAAATACTCCATGATGGATTTTGCAGTCGTTTAAATCTTGCACCAAGCAGCCCTCATCAGAAACACAAATAATGACCACAGAAAAGAACAAACCAAAGCAGTGATTTTATCTCACAGAAACAACCGCCCTGGAGAGCTTAGAGAGAGCGATGCTATGATGAGACTGAGTGACACAGACAGAGAGAGGCGTTTGCTTTTCGCTTTTGAGCTCAGTCGGTGTCTCTCCGTCTGGGTGGGCTTAAGAGACCAGGAGAGTCATCACACCTCCTCCACACGACAGCTGATTCAACTGAGCGCCATCAAACTGAGTGAGGCATAATGAAGTTATGATGCTTCTGCCACTGCCAAAACTAGCATTATACGTTATACACAGCTCAGGGATGTAGAATGCCCCTACTGACACACACACACACACACACACACACACACACACACACACACACACACTCAGAGATACACACTTCTTGTGTGATTAAATCTAAAAATGTGTCAAGTGAGAACTGATATCTCTCACAGATATTTAGAGCCCCTTACATCAGTGCATTGTTTTTAGTTCACTGAGTAGTGAGTCATTTGGTAAATGCACTGATCAACTGTACATTTTTTCAGTCAAACATTTTACATTGGAATGTATTTAGATTGTGCCTAGATGGTTCCAAAGTAAAAAAAAAAACATAAAAAAACAAGGAAAAAACATACTTTACTTTTAATGTGAGTCAATGGAACCAGACTTTTTTACATGTAGTTTTGGTGCCATACTTTTGGTACTTTCGTCATGACATTTACACAAAATTATGTCAAAAAATGAAAAACAACAAAAATGGAGATACAAGTTTTTGCCACTTACTGTATAGGTGCACTTTGTAGTTCTACAGTTACAGACTGTAGTCCATCTGTTTCTCTGCATACTTTGTTAGCCCCCTTTTACCCTGTTCTTCAGTGGTCAGGACCCCCATGGACCCTCACAGAGCAGGTACTATTTGTGTGGTGGATCATTCTCAGCACTGCGGTAGCACTGATGTGGTGGTGGTGTGTTAGTGTGTGTTGCGCTGGGTCATGCTAGTGTGGATCAGGCACTGATCGGTATATACTGTGCATTCATTATTGTCAAAAAGTCAAAAGTCATTTTCCTTGCATAAGAATGTAAGTCCAGACATCAACATCATTGATTATGTTTGAGATTACTTTGATAGTGAGAAGCAGAAAGTGCAACCAACCTCTGTGACTGAACTTTGGAGGTGTGAAAAATATCCCTGCAGATTCCTTTGAGAAACTGAAAGTGAGTCTCCTGTAAAGAATGGAAGCTGTAATAAAGGAAAAGGATGAACAGGCTGGCTTTTTAACATATGCTCTCTACTTTTTCCCACATTTTGACTGGAAATGAAAGGTGATCTGAACACTGTGCTCCACGCTACTAAAATGAATCCTTAAAGAAGGATGGGTTTGAATTGTCGTTCGAGAGGAAATCAAATGAATAGGCCCTTATTTCTAAGTTGTGTGTGTGTTTCAGATTTAAGCTGGTGGCGTGGCTAAGAGCTGAGGGAGGCCGGTTCCCTTAACCTTCCAGTCTGTGGAAACATAACCTGGACATAATCACACACAAGAATGAGGATTAAATACACCATCTGCTTCATCTTCATCGTGGCTCTGGTCATCATCGAGAAGGAGAGCAACATCCTCTCCAAGTATGTGAACGTCTTTCTTTTCCTCTCAGTTAAAAATATCGTAGCACATCTCACAGTGACCACATTCAGTTTATGAAGGAAGAGCTGCGGTAATGTGGTTTCTCTGAAGGAGCCTGCAGAGATGACATACTGCATATATCCTACTCTTTCAGGTGTGTCAGTCCTAAGAGTGCTCTGTGGGCTAATTGCTGGCTTAGGCTCTAAAGCAGGTGCTTCAAATTACACGTGACACAGCTATAGGACAGATGTGCAGTCAAGATTTCCCAGCCTTTACTTTTACATGTACAAAAGCACTGACTTACATCTTACAGTGATGCTGATAATGAAATCTTTCATGACATAAATATCTTTATGTTGCATTCCAATAACTTTTTTTCCTGATGTTCTGACCTGCTCTAGAGTCTGACCAGAACAAAAGAGATGGATGAGACTATTGTTTAGTTTGCCTCTATTTTTGTGTTCATTTAGGGATTAAACTTAAGGGGTCAACTACACTCTACTGCATGCATCATGAGAGCAATTTAACTTTCTTGCATTCACTTTTTTTGCATAAAATTGTCCTTGAATATTACATTATTTAATTATAAAATGATATATAATGATTATTAATAATTGGTCCCAATTATTCAATTCAAAAACATAAAAAAGTGTGCAGGGGTCTTTTGGGAGTATGTTGCCTTGAGGCAACATTGTGAGACAATGGGAAAAAATGACATAGAGTCATGTTCCCTGAAGTAGTGAGACCTGGCTTGTGACTGGCTAAATCCATTCCACTGTTGCACAGTGTTGCTTCTAGGCAACAAACATAATTCTGCAAATTCTCATAACAAAAAAAAAAATATACTGAATGTTAAAGAGGTACAAATGTGACCATTAAGAAATGTGAGTTTTTATTGACTTAGTCAAACTCTTCCCTTTATTGTTACCCCTATTGTTGTCTTTAAATCTGTATAATGTTATTGTAAAGTGAGGAAAATGAGTTTGTTGCCCTGAGGCAACATTGTGGGGTTAGCTAGTTAGCTAGGCTGTCTCTCTCAGCAGCTTTTGGCATCAACTTTTGTTTTAAAAATCAACTCTTTCAGGCTACATAAGGTGTGAGATTTTTTATTGTAAGCTTGAGAAAATATTTACGAACATCTTTTTCAAGAATAGCAGTAGAATATTTTTATAGAAAAGGATAAGAAATTGTTTTAAACCTCTTTCTGCAGGCCCCCTAGAGGCCATTCCACCAGCAAAATGGAAACCGACTCTAATATTTTTAATTAATATAATCAAATATAATATTTCCCTCGTAACCCTGTTATTAGATGACCTAGGACACTGTTCTATCTCTCTCTCTGTGAAATGATGAGACTCTATGTTGAGCTGCTAGCGAGCAATGATGGGTGAAAGGTGCGAAACTATTCACAACTCTTATCTCACAGAGATAAGGTGGATGTCACAACTGCAGACATGTAAAATGTGTGTACAGCTGCCACTGTAAAAATAGCATTTAAATCTAAAAAATCACTTATATGAAACCAAACAGTACAATCCAAAACTTTCTTGCTTGCTAACCTACAAAGATGAAAATCTAGATTGCTTACAATTTTGTAAATCCGACATATTTCTATTAACATTCAATCATTATTGAAGTAAAACGAGGCTCCAAAACGAGTAGAAATAGCGTTTTATGGCTACTGCAAAAATGGGATAAAGAACAGCAATTCATCTGTGGCCGGTTGCACCAGCTGTGCATAAGTTCTAACATAGGCTAGTTGTAGTGTAAGTGTTTACCAAGTTCAGGTTCATGCTTTACTAAATCAAAACGGGTTGCACCACAAACTAGTTTTAACGTTGAGCTTAGTAGTTACTAAATATATACACCTCCCCCTCAGCTGGTGTAAGTGTTGGGGAAACCATCAGAAACCATGTAGAAAGCATAAAAAAGACCAAAAACACGACTTTTTTGGTTAGCTAAGCTGGAAATTCTAAACGCTATATGCTGTGATACCCTGGTTTAAAGCTCTGAGCGTGAAGCTAAACACCCACAGCTCAGAAAGACTCAGCTGCTGCCCAAACGGCTAAACTGAGGCTGCTGTTGTGTCGGTTATCCAGAAACCGTTGTTTAAAAAGCCGCATATTTGGTTTCTCAGGGAAATATTAAATAAACAGACAGTAGCTGTAGATAATATGCTTTGTTCAGTTTACCCTGTACACATCATTCTCTTCTATGCTGGATATTTTTTCCATTGAAAAGGTCAGAGCAGCTGCTGTTGTGTTTCCATGGCAGCAGGTTTACTGACAGTTCTGAACATGTTATCGTCATGTTAAAGCGACGTACACATTAGTTAGTTGTTACTAGTTAAGACATGACATACGGATTTGCGGTGCAACCAAATTTAGTGAGAGGATAGTTGGAAACGAACTAGTGTAACTAAGTACTTAGTAAAGACTTTGCGCCCAAACGTAAGTATAAACCTATGCGAACCTGGTGCAGCCGGGTCCTGGACTGAGTCTGAATATACTTCTTAAGACATTAAAATACATTATTAATAGGTGCTTCTTTATCCGTCTGCATTTTTGTTCTGTTCGAGTTCCCAGTTCACTTAATCTAAGCAATCAGAGGCTGTGGAATGCTCATTACATGAGTCAGATTTATTATGGAGCCTTTGAAGCACTTGGTTAAGAATGAAGATTTTAGAGCTCTGAATATTTAACTGAGGTTAAATACATGAGTTGAGCAGCTGTGATTGAAAGTTTTTGCCTGTCTGTTTTTAAGGGTCTCGGATAAGCTCTCTCTGAAGCAGACGCCTCAGACTCCCCTCCAGACCGGTGGCTTAAGCTGGATCAATATCAGACAGAATGGCTCCAGCGTGCCTTTTCCAGACTACACTGACCCACTGTCATACCGATACACAAATCGGCGCCTGGAAAACTTCAGCGAAGCCGGTGAAGGAGGCCTGCTTTCTGCTTCTGCAGCCGGCGGGAGGAAACACATCCTTCTTTTGGCCACCACCCGCACAGGGTCTTCCTTCGTGGGAGAGTTTTTTAACCAGCAGGGGGCGAATATGTTCTACCTGTTCGAGCCACTGTGGCACGTCGAGCGTATGCTAACTCTAGAAGGCGGCAGGACAAACGCTACAGCTTCAGCTTCGGCCTACCGGGACGTCCTCAGGCAGCTCTTCCTGTGCGACTTTTCTCTCTTGGAAAGCTTTATCGAACCGCCACCGCAGGACCATGTCACGACTTCGCTTTTCCGCAGGGAATCCAGCCAGTCGCTTTGCGAAGACCCCGTCTGCACGCCGTTCGTCAAGAAGGTTTTTGAGCGCTTCCACTGTCGCACCCGCCGCTGCGGCCCGCTGAACTTCACTCTGGCCTCACAGTCCTGCCTGCAGAAGCAGCACAGAGCCATCAAGTCTGTACGTGTTCGGCAATTAGAGACGCTGCGCCCCCTAGTGGAAGATCCGCGCCTGGACGTAAAGTTCATCCAGCTGGTCCGGGACCCGCGCGCGGTGCTAGCATCCAGAATGGTGGCTTTTTCAACCAAATACAAGAACTGGAAGAGGTGGGCCACTGATGGTGAAGTTCCTGAGGATGACGATGAAGTGAGGAAGCTCAAAGGGAACTGCGACAACATCCGAATGTCCGCAGAAACGGGCCTGAAACGGCCCGCATGGCTGCGCGGACGCTACATGCTAGTGCGCTATGAGGACATTGCTAGGTTTCCCATGCGGAAAGCTGCTGAGATGTACCAGTTCACTGGCATCCCCTTCACTTCCCAAGTGAAGGACTGGATCTTGAGGAACACTCACGCCTCCAGCGATGTTAGCGGAGTCTACTCCACCCAGAAAAACTCCTCCCAGCAGGTGGAGAAGTGGAGGGTTAGCATGCCCTTTAAACTAGCCCAGGTGGTGCAGAAGGTGTGCGGCCCTGCCATGACTCTGTTCGGCTACAAGTTTGCCGAAAGCGAAGAGATGCTGAGCGACTTGTCAGTCAGCTTGATTGAAGAAAGGACTTTTCTATGACCATAGAGAGTCTTGTATCTTTTTTACTCAGAACTCAGTAAGCTAAAACTCACCTTTATAAGAGACAAAGCTGGATGTCAGGATTTTTTATTGTGTTTTATATTTATTAGGGACATCAGCACAAAATATGACAGGGTAAATCTTACTTTATTCAGTCTGTTTGATCTCATTTAATTCCATAAGTTACAAATACAGAGATAACTAAAAACAATCTGTGCTACCTTGAGAGAAATGACAGAGGGAACGATACTGAGAAAGAGATATTTTTGTCAGAAATGTATTTTATGTAGAACACAAGACTCTCCGACTTCATTTCCATAGCATTAACATGTATTTTAACAGAGGTGTAAATCACATATCATAAAGAATGCTGGAAATCTCCTATCTATCTTTTCTACTCTGCGGCTGGTTCAGGTTTCAATCACAGATGCTGCTTTTGTTCCAAAAGATGAAACTTGAAATGGAACACATATCAGAAACCCCAAGGCAAAGGATTTCTATGTTTTTCTTTCTAAGTTACAAAGATACTTCAGCTAACAATGCCAATGAGATTGCCACATAAGGCAAGTTAGCTTAATAATGCTAACTTGCTGTTGCCTGGTTTCTGTCATTTATTAACCGGTGTAATGAGCAGGGTTGCCACCTCAGCCCTGTAAAATACTGGACACTTGATTAGCAATGTGTACCATTCCAACTCATTCTTTATGTACAAACGGTTTGACTGGAAATAGCAGTTTAAACTTCATAAGAAATACTAACATATGAAGGTGCTTGGATTCGGAATATTTTGTGTCCTGGACAGGCAACCAAAACCCTGGACAATGCAGGGAAATCCTGGACGGGTGGCAACCCTAGTAAAGAAAATAGTTTATGTTGTCAAAAACTGACGCATTCAACTCACATACTTTGACATTTGCACATGAACGCAGTACACCTACAACTAAACACACATAAAAAGTTGAGGCTCTGTGGAGCCGTATGACCAAAAAGGCTGTATTTTGGTAGGCCAGAGGAGCAGCTATTGATCTGACATTTCTTTAGATACTGTTTAAATTCTGAATAGCAACAACTGAGAATCATTGGGTTTGGTGAGCTGCTGTAACGTTACTTTTCCCAAAAAATTAGTAACTTAACAGAACATTTAGCAGTAGACAAAGGATTCAAAAATAGATTAGTCATCATTCAAAAGCCAAGGAAAATCTGTTTAGCCACTTTGGGTTAAATCAGTAGATAAGCTAATGTTAAAGGTGCAATTCTGCCCTATAAAATAAAAATAATAAAATAAATAATAAAAAAAACAAACAAAATAAAAATCATAATATGTACAGTAATTTACTGGCAGCAGAGCTGATAGTAAAGAACTATATATTCATGGTACATATTTTACAGTATTTTACTGTATATTAAATGCAGAGTTATTTACTGCAAATGTACAGTACTTTGCTGGCAACTCTGCTGCCAGTAAATTACTGTAACTTGCATTGTCTGGTAAACCAGTTGCCCAGTCTTTTACAGTATAATCCTGTAAAATGGTAAAGAACAAAAAAAACAGTATTTTACTGTAAAATAAATACTGTAAATGTACAGCAGTTTTTTATAGTGTTAATGTAGGGCAGTCGTTGGCTGCATACAAAACCGCATACTAACATACAACACATACTACACTAATGAATTCCTAATGAATAAAGTGGTGTGCTATTTTTGGCATACTACTTAGTATGGTGGTATGCACTGTTGGATGCAGCCAGTGACTGCCCCTCATCCAGTATTGCACTTGTTAGCTCTAGTATTAGCTTATCTACAGATTTAACCCACAGCTATTATCCTTTACAAAAGGCAAGTTTCTTTCTCCTTTATGGATGATGTACTAACATGTTAGCTTGTCAAGGTAACATTGAGAACAGAGAAATATCTTCAACATCAGCTATCATAGTTAGCCTAGCTACACTGCTTTGAACCCATCAGTCTAGTCATGTCCATGCCAATGCTGAGGTGCAACTGTAGTAATGTGCAGTAAACATTTATACATCATCAACACTTTTTTAGCATTTATAGTTTTACATGTGTGAAAAGTTTAGGGTTGTTACATCAGCCCTGTACAATTCCTGGACACTCGATCAGTAACTTGATTTTCTGCTAAATTCAGTAGATGGGTAGCTCATTATACAGTCTAAGATAGATAGAAGTCAGTTCATCTACAGATCCAAACCCTGCATTGAAGAGCTGCCCAGTGCCTAAACATGTCGCTGTCCCAGTAATCTGAACTAATCAAATCAAGTGTGAAGGTGAGTGAATCTTGGGTGCGTAGCCCTCTTGTAGTACTTAAATACTAAAATGAATAAAAAGTATATAAAAGTGTATACACATTAGACTCTAAATACACACATTAATATACAACAATAAAACCCATTCCTTATATAAATTGGTCATGGTCATGCTGGTTGACCAGCATATCAGCATCCAAAACATAACATATCGCTGTTGTCGGAAGAAAACCTTGCATCTCCATTTTTTTCAGTTTTTGCCATAATTTGAAAATACTTGTTACCCTTTACATTGTATGTAAATTTCATGATGAATGGACCAAAAGAAACGACTCAAAATGTCTTGGAAAGTCTGGTTCCATTGACTTACATTAAAAGTTAAGTATGTTTTTTCCTTCTCCTGTAAAGTTACCATTTTGGAGACACGAGGTTTTCTTCCGACAACAGCGATATGCTGGTTTTGCTGGTGGTCAGCCATGCTAGGCTATGCTGATTATTCAAGCAGGTTGGACAGGCATCCGAAAACCTGGACAATCCCAGAAAATCCTGGACAGGTGGCCACCCTAGAAGCTGCCAGAATCTTGCGACAACTTTTGACAACATCAACTATTTTCGTTTAACCGGTTTCTAGGTGACGTATTCCTTTAATAAGAGACGACAGAACCTTACAGTCAGAGTCCTCGTGTTTGCCAAATGCTTGGGGCTATCAGTCAAAGACAAAACCCCTCCTCTGTCTCCCTCCTGAGGGATGTCTCTCACCACCTATAGCTTGTGTCTGTTCTGTGATTGAGTTGCTGTTTGAAGTTTAATGCAAGTGTCCGAGTGTGTGTGTATGTGTGTTTGGGGGGGGGGTCTCCTGTGTGAGCAGATGTTTATGGGGTAGTACTGTGTGTTTCTGACATTCTTTCTGCAGCTGGCTTGCAGAAGTGTATAGATGTATCTCCAGTGTTCATGCTGTTGACGCAAGTCACTAATGACTAATGGATTCAAAGGGACCAAAACATCAGGGATTTAGGGTCCTGACACACCAAGCCGACTGTCGTCTGATCGTCACCCAGAGTTTTATGTCTAGTGCAACAAAACTAGTGGGGCTAGTTGGTCCCGGTCAGTGACGTCTCTACTGATTAAGCATGTTTATTTGGCGTTAGGGGTCGACCGTGAGACAGAGCATGTGCGAGGGCAGAAACAAAAGAGAGCAAGGCAAGAAATAGGCACTCACAACAGAGCACACAGGGAAGACTCAGTGCAAGTAGCAATGTTTTATCACTAGTGTTGGGCATTTTAAATACTTTTTTGACTACTGCTGTCTGAATGTGCAGATTTTTAAAGGAACTGTATTAAATATTGCATTCCTAATGAGAAACTATTTAATGTTGTTATGAATTAGACACAGACAGATGCTTTGACGGTGCTCTGAAGCACACTAACATAAGCAGATAGTTATTTCATGGACTTTTTTAGTTTGTGTTAATACAGTTATGAATATGCGAAAAACAGACATTTATTTTTACTGTTTAATGTACAGACATTCACTTTTACTCACTCAGCTCTGCTAACAGTGGTTTGCTTTCACTTTCTCACATTAGGTTTAGCTTAAACACAGATATTTAAAGCTCATAATACACTCAAACAATATATTCTTTTCTTTGTATGCTGCAGACTTACAGACCGCAGCTCCTGCTGTATAGAGCTGTACCCTTTAGCGCAAGTACAGTAAGTGCATGCATGTCGTCTGCCTTAGTTCGTGCTAGCTTTTGTCGGCTTGGTGTGTCTGGGCCCGAATATGTGAAGCGTTTCATGTGTTCTGAACCTGCTGGCTCTATTGGACAGTACTTTCCTTAAGCTAGGAGGTAGATATGTTTGCTACATAACAGGATCGATATATTGTGGCTAAAACGTTATTTTAAATAAACAGTGCCTTTTTGATTTTCTGTTTCAAAATCTGTTCTTTGTTTCTACTATTTATGTCAAAGACTTTTGTGAAATATATTGAGGAAAACTAAACACGTGTTCTTCTCGTCTCTGGTTCCTGTCCCTTAGATCTCAAACTCAACACCGTTTTTACTTTTTGGTGGAGTCTCACAGAATGAGAAGCCTAAAGCACAAATTGTAGATGGCAGTGCAGGATATTTGTATGCACTGCTAGAAAGTGACTACAATTCACCCTTCCTTAATTAGCACAGAGACACCAGACATTTTAATGCGTCTCGCTGTCTCTCTACCCAGTAATTTCATTTGGGAAGGGACGATGCCTCGGGTAGTCTGGGCCATAATGGGTGGGACCTATGGAGTTAAATATGCCATTTATCTCTACTTTGCTAGTCATATATCTGTACATCACGATCTACAGCTTACTAGTTGTTTACTACTTTGAAATAAGCTGTTCACAGTTGGGGACCCATCCATTCTTCAGCACATGTAATACCATTTCAACACTGAATGCCAAGATGATGGTCACATTACCTATTTAATGATAGCATGTTAATAGTATGGTAGCCTAATAAATCAACATCATTATGTAAAAGTTTGGGCTCCCTCATTTGACATGTTTATGATTTTCTTAGTGTAAATAAGTTAATACATCCTCTACAGAGAACACACTTAATACATAATGCCTATTTATTTGCTAACTTTAACATATTGGGTAGGAAATAAACCATAAAACATTGCTTGTACAAAAGTTGTGGGACAATTTATATATTTTCAAGTTTAATTTTTTTTTCAAATATGTTAAACTATATAGAAACTGTGCAGTAAAATTAGCAGAAAATGCCATATTGAAGTTGTTCCTTGTAGAGGATGTGTTAACTTATTTTTACTTATAAAATAAACAAAACGTGTAATATGGCCAGGGGTGTGAAAACTTTTTGCATACGACTGTAGTGACCTTCAAAATAAATAACTAAACACACAGAAAACCACAACAGACATAATGGTATACAAAAATAGTGGTGCAACTTTTGAACTTAACACACACACATATCCTCCTGGGTCGTGCGGGGTACTGGAGCCTATCCCAGCGGTCCCTGAGCAGAAGGCAGGAAACGCCCTGGACACATTGCCAGTCCATACAGGACAGACACACAGACATACACATTCACACCGAGGAGCAATTTAGCATCTCCAGTTCCCCTGACTGCATGTCTTTGGATGTGGGAGGAAACCGGAGCACCTGGAGGAAACCCACGCAGACATGGGGAGCAAATGTAAACGCCACACAGAAAGGACCCTGGTCAGCCCAGCCGGGGAATCAAACCCAGGCCCTTCTTGCTGTGAGGTGACAGCGCTACCCACTAGGATTGTGTAGGGAAGCATAGGATTTTGGGCCCCTCACCTCCCCTTTTAACTGCACATGCCACTCAAACAGAGAGAGCTCTGCTTCTTTTGTTTAACTACCTTGAGGAAAATAGTAAGTTAGCCTGGTCAGTTACTCCAGTAAGACTGGAATTAAAGTGCTGAGCAAAGGCTTATTGGTGCTCATTTGAATTTTGTTTGTTTCTAAACTGAATTTTGTTTGTTTCTAAAGTCAGAGTCATTGGTGCTCAAGTCAAAGTCTGAGTCAGCTGTGTTCATTTCAGAGTCCAAGTCATCACAGTTCAAGTCAAAATCTGAGTCATCTGTGTTCAAGTTGAGTCGCAACGTTTTTGATTTTGTCCACACCTCTGGTTCAGTCACATCTTGGTCAAATCTCACATTTTTTTATTACACATAATAATAAACTTCATCGAGTTAAAGTCCTAGTCATCATCGTTGAAGTCAAAGGCTGAGTCATTGGTGTTCAAGGCAAAGCCTGAGTCATCGGTGTTCAAACATATGTCAGAGTCATCTGAGTTCAAGGTAAAGTCAGAATCATCCGTGTTCAAGTCAAAGTCCGGGTCATCTGTGTTCAATTCAGAGTCCACGTCATTGATATTCAAGTAAAAATCCATATCATGGGAGATTAAGGCAAAATCTGAGTCGTTGGTGTTCAACCAAAAATCTGAGTCATCAGTGCTGAAGTCAAAGTCTGATTTGTCTGTGTTCAATCTAAAGTCAGAGCCATTGGTGTTCAAGTTAAAGTCAGAGTCATTGGTGTTCAATCCAAAATCTGAGTCATCTGTGTTCAAGCCAAAGTCTGAGTCATTGGTGTTCAATCCAAAGTCTGAGTCATTGGTGCTCAGTCCAAAGTCTGAGTCATTGGTGCTCAGTCCAAAGTCTGATTTGTCTGTGTTCAAGCCAAAGTCTCAGTCATCGGTATTCAAGCCAAAGTCTGAGACATTAGTGTTCAATCCAAAGTCTGAGTCATTGGTGCTCAAGTCAAAGTCTGATTTGTCTGTGTTCAATCTAAAGTCCAAGTCATCAGTGTTTAAGTTAAAGTCAGAGTCATTGGTGCTCAAGTCAAAGTCCGGGTCATCAGTGTTCAAGTTAAAGTCAGACTCATTGGTGCTCAAGTCAAAATCCATGTCATCTGAGTTTAAGGCAAAATCTGAGTCATCAGTGTTCAAGTCAAAGTCTGATTCATTGGTGCTCAGTCCAAAGTCTGATTTGTCTGGGTTCAAGCCAAAGCCCATGTCATCGGTGTTCAAGCCAAAGTCTGAGTCATTGGTGTTCAATCCAAAGTCTGAGTCATTGGTGCTCAAGTCAAAGTCTGATTTGTCTGTGTTCAATCTAAAGTCCAAGTCATCAGTGTTCAAGTTAAAGTCAGAGTCATTGGTGCTCAAGGCAAAATCTGAGTCATCTGTGTTCAAGTTGAGCCGCAAGTCTTTTTTGATTTTGTCCACACCTCTGGTTCAGTCACATCTTGGTCAAATCTCACATTTTTTTATTACACATAATAATAAACTTCATCAAGTTAAAGTCCTAGTCATCATTGTTGAAGTCAAAGGCTGAGTCATTGGTGTTCAAGGCAAAGTCTGAGTCATCGGTGTTCAAACATAAGTCAGAGTCATCTGAGTTCAAGGTAAAGTCAGAATCATCCGTGTTCAAGTCAAAGTCCGGGTCATCTGTGTTCAATTCAGAGTCCACGTCATTGATATTCAAGTAAAAATCCATATCATGGGAGATTAAGGCAAAATCTGAATCGTTGGTGTTCAACCAAAAATCTGAGTCATCAGTGCTGAAGTCAAAGTCTGATTTGTCTGTGTTCAATCTAAAGTCAGAGCCATTGGTGTTCAAGTTAAAGTCAGACTCATCGGTGCTCAAGTTAAAGTCAGAGTCATTGGTGTTCAATCCAAAATCTGAGTCATCTGTGTTCAAGCCAAAGTCTGAGTCATTGGTGTTCAATCCAAAGTCTGAGTCATTGGTGCTCAGTCCAAAGTCTGATTTGTCTGTGTTCAAGCCAAAGTCTCAGTCATCGGTGTTCAAGCCAAAGTCTGAGTCATTGGTGTTCAATCCAAAGTCTGAGTCATTGGTGCTCAAGTCAAAGTCTGATTTGTCTGTGTTCAATCTAAAGTCCAAGTCATCAGTGTTCAAGTTAAAGTCAGAGTAATTGGTGCTCAAGTCAAAGTCCGGGTCATCAGTGTTCATTTCAGAGTCCAAGTCATTGGTGCTCAAGTCAAAATCTGAGTCATCGGTGTTCATTTCAGAGTCCATGTCATTGGTGTTCAAGTCAAAATCCAAGTCATCGCAGTTCAAGGCAAAATCTGAGTCATCTGTGTTCAAGTTGAGCCGCAAGTCTTTTTTGATTTTGTCCACACCTCTGGTTCAGTCACATCTTGGTTAAATCTCACATTTTTTTATTACACATAATAATAAGCTTCATCCGGAAGCAGACATTTCAACATACGTTTCAGCAAAGCGTTGTGTGACTTCAGCAGGAAACTGTAAAGGCCGTAAGTACAGTCTAAGTAGCCCAGCAAGGCCACAGTGGACCACAAAATAGCCACACAGGCTCACGTGCTACAAGGGCTGTTTTTACTACAGCCGCTCATAATGTTCCTTTTTAAACGCTGTCGTTCGCACCACAGACATATAATGCAGTCCATGCCCGGTCATTAAGGTTAGACAAGCCCATGCTGGGTCATAAAGTGCATCAGAAAACAGATTTTACCAGGTGTGGATTAGATGTTATGAACACACATTATGGTGCAGCGACATTGCTGAGGAGAGAAGAGAAGCTGAGGAAAGGACTGACTTCTAGGAATGCAGCCCTGTTTGTACAGATAGGTTGTTTTGATTGATTTATTCTATGTGTGATTTGCAGATTTCAAAATGTTTTAATGGAAACCTGGCATGTGATGTGACTTAGATTACTTTAGATTACTAACATAGATATACATACCTAGATGGCGAGTTGGGTCCAGCCAGGCACATCAACGGCGCTGCCATTTTGGGGCGGTCAACATTGCTGCTGGACTGCATTCAGTACCATTCAGAACTGCAGTTTAAGAACTGTCCAAAATTATACTATTTCAAGAATATCGCTCTCAGAAAGTGGGATAGGATTATATAACGAAGGGAACGCAGCGATCCACGCTCATGTCTGTGTGATGTGTATTGTTTGTGTGGTGTTTGTGTAGATATGGCCATGTGGTTAATGAGGCACAGAGAACCTGCTGATGTGATTGTTTTTCCTCTGGTTTTATATGAAGCTTATATCATTTAATAGTCTATTCAGGGAATCTTACCTCCATGTAGTAGTTATTCATTTATACTGATAGTTAATGCTTTGTAGCTCGGTAAATTACAGCATTCCTTAATCTGTGTAGATATTCATAATAGATTAAAGTCAGCACCTGCTTACACGAACCTGAAGTTAGCTTCTTATTTGCCAGCTTCTTGTTCGAATTTTCCCGTTCCACCTTAAATGGTGCAGCTTCAGACGCTAGAAAGTGACTGCTGCACCATTTAAGGTGGAACGGGAAAACCCGAACACGAAGCTGGCAAATAGTTTTGGGGGTTTATTTTATTTTTATGTGTATTAAGATTAGAAGTGATTCACACATTGATGGATTTGCTGATGTGTGTGTGTGTTTGTGTTTCTACTTGCACTAAACTTGGTTTTTAACGTCAGCTGCAGACTGAATACATTTCTGTGAGTCGGATCGCTAATTAGCACGATCAGTTATTAAAGTAATAAAAGCTACTGAGAGCAGATCTATGCAGCCTAGATTAATCTACATCTGAGGATTATAACAAAACAGATTTGGTTAAAATCGGTTGAGTAATAAGGAAGTTGAGGCTGATTTAATCCTGAGACTCATCGTCTCTCAATACAAATGAATTTGTTCACAAGCGGATCTTGACCGCTCCAACATGTTGATCATGCAGACGTATCGCCTCAGATAGAGAACAACCGGCAAAGTGGCATCTAGATATGGATTACGTTAGCCTGCTAACTGCTAAGCAACCTGCGATTCAACCACACATTAATTTGTCATTTTTTGTTTAATGCAAAAGTCTGATTTAAGACGATACCTACAAAATTCAGAGAGTAAATCATAAAACACAGAGACTAAAAAGTAAGAATACAGTACATAGTGCTCAAACTGAGACACAGAGCCTTATTTATCTCTAAATATAGCCCATAATGCTATATGAACTGGACCAAAACAAAGTCTACAGGCTATAAAGCGGCACTGATTGCATGGAATATGTGGCACCTGGGCTTAAATAGCAAATTATGGTGACCTGGAACACTGAATAGTAATGAATCCAGGAGGTTGATGTGCTGAGGGAGGTTTCGGAACAAAAAGAGAAAGTAATTCAATGTCATTTCCCAGAACGTTGGATCTTACGGCCAGGTTAACTGTTAATGAGGCTTATAAGCATCAAACCTTTTCTCACACATGGGTAAACAAGCAGCTTCCAATGCATGAGTGGTTAATAAATCAGCCACAGTGCTTTTACTCAGCATCACTGAGCTTTTTTGAGAGGTGAACAATCACAACAGTAGTGGCTCATTTGCAAGTGATAAACAGTGTGTTGTTTTTATTACCACTTCTGGAAAGTGCATGAGTGCGTGATGCACGGAGTGACACAGTGTGCTTTTTAGTTCATTTTCCCACATTTTGTTATGTTATGCAGTGCCATGGAAGGGTCAGAGACTCCCCCCGTAATTTATTTAATTTCCAGTCAAAGCAGCCGTTAGGTAGAAGTTTTTTTCAGCATCAGCAATCGAAACAGAAACCGTAGAAACGTAATTTGTCCACCCTTCACTTTTATTACAGCTCTCATTCTTTTCAGGAGACTCACTTTCAGTTTTTTGAAGAAAACTGCAGACACACCTCCAAAGTTTGGTCTTAGAAGTTGGTTGTATTTTCTGCTTCTCATGATCCAGGTAATCCCATTCCAGTGATGTTGAGGTCTGGCCTCTGGGGCGGTCAGTCCATTGTTCTGAGAGCATAATTTTTAAAGAATATTTTTTTTGAAGACTCCTGTTTTTTTCACTTCTTTTCTTTTGACTTTCCACTTTTTATGCATGTGGATTATGTTATATCTAATCTCCTCTCCTGAAAAATGATTGACTAGTACTTACTGGCCATTTCAAGTGGAATTTAAATAAGTGAATGGTGGTCTCCGACGTTTTGCACAGTACTGTCCCGAGGTATTTCTCTTGTTACATCTCTATAAATTGTGCATAAATGTATTCAGTATAAGGCGGCACGGTGGCGCAGTGGGTAGCGCTGTCGCCTCACAGCAAGAAGGGGCTGGGTTCGATTCCCAGCCGGTCGACCAGGGTCATTTCTGTGTGGAGTTTGCATGTTCTCCCCGTGTCTGCGTGGGTTTCCTCCGGGTACTCCGGTTTCCTCCCACAGTCCTAAGACATGCAGTCAGGCTGATTGGACATGCTAAATTGCCCCTAGGTGTGAATGTGTGTGATTGTATATGTATGTCTGTCTGCCCTGCGATGGACTGGCGACCTATCCAGGGTGTATCCTGCCTTCCGCCCAATGACAGCTGGGATAGGCTCCAGCACCCAACCGCGACCCAGAAGGATAAGCGGTTTAGATGATGTATGTATGTATGTATATGTATTCAGTATGTGAACAAGGTGTTGAGTTCACTGAAATAGGTGTCCAGTCTGGGAGGGGTCAGATCTGAATCTGGCTTGTTTCAACATACAATACAAAAGACACAGCAGGTTTTCATGCCCTCGTTTAGTTTGACTAAATAAAAAAAAAAAAACATGTTGAATTTATGTTGACTTTATACTCTGCATGCACAAGACTTGATTAATCCCTTAAGTGAGAAATTGCTAACTCAGTGGATTAACCAAAACAAATAAAGATATGAAATAAAATAAATAAATAATTTCCTGCAGGCAGGGGTGTTGTTAGGCCATATTCAAATCAATTTTGAAATGTATGATTTATAATACATAATGCTACTATTATTAAAAATAATTGCATTAAACAATTATTCCCCAGCAGATTAACAGTAGATTATGGTTGCCAAGCAACCAAACACACATGAAGTATGAAGTGTACAATGTTTTTTAGTAGCTTCAGCTGACTTGTGTAGTCATATGCAAAGGTTTGGGTGACTTTCTGAGTGAAAGTAAGTTAACACACCCTCTACAGAGAACACAATTACTGTTTATTACTGTTTTTCTAAAAAACAGAAAATGTGGATTGTGCAAAAGTTATGGCACATTTTTTTTCAATTAAACTTAGCAAGTAAATAGAAAGTGTGCACTAAAATTTGTATAAAAATGCCATATTTATGTGTGTTTTCTGTAGAGGATGTGTTAACCTCAAGAAAATCAATAAAACGTAATTTGACTGGGGATGTTAAAACCAAGTATATTGAGTATTTTCAATGTTTTAAAACAGGGCTGAGCCAGTCAGACTTTAGAAGAGAAACCTTCTGTTTTATAAAGATATTATGCGCACTAAACACGTATAGATACCAATGATGGCATTGGGTTACACCCGTGACTGCCTTCACACAAGAGGGACACTGGACTCTTTCTAATCTTGGCGTTTGATCCATATTAAAAACTCTTCTGCTGGACCTGCTAATTAAGCCCCAGATTAGGAACCAGTAGAAACCCCAAAGTGTCACCATCATCGCTGCGGCGCAGTTGCCAGGTCTTGAGCTTTGTGGCTTACGCCTTTGGGATAATTGCTTTTAATTTTGGCCATTGGCTCCCACTGCCTCCCCTCTCCCTCCCTCTCTCTCTCTCCCTTACTCTCACTCACTCTCCCTCTCCTTCTCTGCTCCTCTTCTGGCCTGTGTCAACACCATATGTGAGTACTTTGCTGAGCGCTGCCTTCAAGGAAGCGCTGTATTATAGGAGCGGCTAGTGAAGTGCCTGAGTGTTTACTGCTGTTCTGGGTTTGCTATTTACAACAGCCGACAGAACTCCAACTTAGTAATTTACCCCAGAGAACCATTTACCTCGACTTACCACACCCTAACACAAACACACTCATACACAAAACCCCACACCAGCACCTAGAACAGCACACAGACATGGGCACAAACTTCACTAGTGACGTTTACATACAATGTGTTGTCAATGAGTTTCTACACTGATGTCTTTGCAATTAACCCCTGTGTGGTGTTCAGGTCTGTGGGACCTGTTTTCAATGTTTACCTAAAGAAAAAAATGATGCGATTATTATTATTTCAACCCCAAATTCCTTGGCCTTTGCTCATTTTCCGTGAAGAACATATAAAATAACCCATTTTCAGTGTCTTCACTCTGTTCACCCCCCACACATTTATATTACACATGTAGTGTTGGGTGAACCTGCAGGGAATAAAAGTGTGGAGGTGCTGTGTCCTGCACTCTGTTCTCCTCCTACATGGCCTGCTGTGTGTGTGTGTGTGTGTGTGTGTGTGTGTGTCTGTGTGTGAGGGTGGACAATGTGGACAGGCTGCTGACTGGCTACAGCTGCTAAAGGAGAACCCTACGCTGCCCACTTGTGATAATTTAAAGATCTGGTATTTCTACATAAATTGTTATGGCTGTATTGAAAACAATAATGTGGTGGGTCCAGCAGACCACTGAGTAACACACACATCAACACCACACAAGGGTTAATTGCAATGAATCACATTGTTTTGTGTAGGTAATCACTATAAATTGCATTTGTCTTATTTGATGAAATTTGACTGTAAAGAAAGATTGTTTGTGTTTATAAAGCCATATATTTTGTTATTTCAATATGAGTGGACAAAATAATCTTCATCAGAATACATTCATTACTTTCAGTAATTAAATAACTTTATTATTTAGTGCAGGGTGAAGACGAACCTGTACATGACATTCATCACCGATGTTCAGGGAGAGCAGCAGTGGCTGCACGTTCCTCGTATGTGTTTGAGGGGAACTGTAGTTTTCCAACTTTGCTTTTGCTTTTGTTAGTTTCTCTCCTACAAGCTGTGCCCAGTGTAGTCTGCAAAATTACTGATTTTGCCACATCAGTGCTCATTGCTTTGTTCTGCTTGTAAATGATGCTTCAGACTCGACGTTCTTCAGTGATAAACAAATTCACAGCATAGAAACATACATACATACATACATCATCTAAACCGCTTATCCTTCTGGGTCGCGGTGGGGTGCTGGAGCCTATCCCAGCTGTCATTGGGCGGAAGGCAGGATACACCCTGGACAGGTCGCCAGTCCATTGCAGGGCAAGCATAGAAACAACTTTAGTTTTATTACGAGAGCTATCAACAGAACTTGCTAATTAAAAGCTGTAAGCTATAATACAGCCATGGACTCATAGCAAGAGTGCACAAATATATATATATAAATACATATATTTGACTGGTAAAATGTTAAACTATTCCCTCTCCACTACCTGGGCCTAAAGAGATTGATCACAGGCCTGCTAAATCAAATGGGGAAAGAATATTCATTCATCTGAATTGTTTAAAATAATGAAGTTTAATTTGTTTACTGTCAGTGCTGCCACTGTGCTCTGGCTAATCAAATCATTACACACTCCGTCAAACTCCACCTTCTTTTCCAAGCCCTCTAATCACTGCACATCACGCCATTGCCTCAAGCCTTCGGTTCGTTGTTGGTGCATGAATGTATGAACTAGAAGCTCCAGCTGCAGTTAAAAATGTGGATGTTTAAAAGTGACATTTCGTCCTGAAGACTATGCCGATTTCTGTTCATTCAAAGCCAACAGAGTCATCAACAGTTTTCTGTGAGTTTGGTTCTTACAATTCGCTCTAACTACAAAGGCTGAAGTGGGTTTGGTGAAAATGTCAAAGCAAACATCTAATGTTATCTCAGTGCATCAAATGTAATATATGAATTGATCATAAGCAATTTTTTATATCTGTTTGCCTTTGATGATTAGGTTCAGGTTTACTATGGCGTGTCATAGACCTAGGCTGTTTTGCTGATGCTGATGGTTTTACCAAGTAAGCTCTACCACACACTGCAGGACAAGCATTGTGTGACAGATTGGACTGTAGCACACATGAGCTCAAAGTTCATCTCAACTTTCCAACTCACTGTACCTGTATGGTCTTAATGGAATAAAACTTTTGATAGATTTACTGGATTTATCACGTTTGGTGTTAGCTAACAAACTCTTCTCAAACTTATTGTTTTTTAAATTAAAAGGTACAACTGAGGCTGAAACTGGCTTCCTATTCACTAGATTCTTAATCACATTTCCTGTTCCACCTTGTGCCACCAATTAAGATGGAAAAGACAATTTGAAAAAGAAGCTGGCGAATAACAAGCTGACTTCAGCTTCTGGACATTGTATCAATAAACCCATAGGGCCCACAACCCACATGTAGCCCACGAGCAGTTTAAAGCGTCCATGTATCTACCCATAAGTGTTCCACTAGTTTCTCCTCCAGATCTTTACAGACCTCACTGGTGTATCTCCCTGAGCTTTCCTCTGTATGATTCCAGTGGATCTGTTTAATCTAGTTCCACTTAAATGCATGATCCAGTGCAGCCCAGAGGAGGGAGCTTGCTTTTTGAGTCCTGGTTCCTCTGAGTGGTTCTTCCTCATGCTCCTCGGGCATTTCTCCCGACACTCTCTCCCTCAGCAATGCTCATTAGAGGGCTTGACTTGCATTTCTGGAAAGCCGCACGGGACAACAGCTGCTGTAGAAAGTGCCATACGAATTCTGCAAATTCTGAGTCACCCCCTGGGTATATCTTTCTAAAAGGTCTGTAAGGTTGTGTTTGGAGTTTAACTGTAGACATTACTACTATTTTGCTGTGAGCAAAAAAAGTAGCTTCTTAGTTTAGCAAGTTTAGCAGTGGGCTAAACTGGAAAACAGCATGCTTTGAAGTTTTTGCAAACATGATCTGAAAGCACATAGAGACTTCAACTCAATCCAATTGTGCAAGTTTACAAGATTGTCTGACTTTTAAAGCAGCACTTCACCCAAAAACCACTAACAATGCTGATATCATGCTGATGAAAGCCAATAGAGGACCAGTTAGCATTGAGCAAAGAGCATGCTAACTAATGTCCATGAACTACCATTCGTTCTTTAGCCGTGTTAATATTTTGAGTAAAGTGCTCCTTTTGGTCCTTTAAAGTGGTCAAAGTCCCAAAGTTTCAGCATAGCTAAAAGAGCCCCATGTGCAGAAGGTGGGGCTTGTGTATGGTTACAGTAAATATAGAATATGCTAACCACTTTCCACAGAGTTAGAGGCCCTTTTTTTCCCCTCGCCAGTGAAATAAGGGCATTCAGCTCCACCCTTCTGCCCTGCTGCATTACACTCACTGCCACATCATATCATAAGAGCCAGTGACACAGAGTTTATTTAGGCCAAGATATGTTACCTTTATATATTTTTCATGACAGGCAGAACTTCTTGCTTTTATACTGAATAACATTTTTATGAGGTTTATTAGAATCACCACAAAGGGTTTCTGCCTCATTTATTCAGGAGTGTCTTTATTGTCAGTGTGACTGTATACATTCATACACTATATGGCAAAAAGTATCATTACACCTAGATGACCTTGTTGGACATCCCATTCCAAAACCATGAGTACGAATGTGGCATTGCCCCTTTAACAGCGACCACTCTGCTGGGAGGGTTTTCAAGAGATTTTGGAGTGTGTCTGTGGGAACTTTGTGCCCATTCAGTCAAAAGAGCATTCAGGGACTGATGCTGGTCGAGAGGGCCTGGCTCACAATCGGCGTTCCAGTTCATCCCAAGGTGTTCAGTGGGGTTGAGGTCAGGGCTCTGTGCAGGCCACTGGAGTTCCTCATCAATCCATGTCTTTATGGAGCTGACTTTGTGCATAGGGAGCTCAGTCATGCTGGAACAGGAAAGGGTCTTCACTAAACTGCTGCCACAAAGCTGGAAGCATATAATTGTCTAAAATGCCTTCATATGCTGCAGCATTAACATGATCCTTCATTGGAATGAAGGGGCCGAGCCCAAACCATGATAAACGGTCCCTAGCCTTATAACTAGGTCCAATAGATTCCTTAATTTGACAATAAAAGCACTTACAGTTGACTGGGGCAGATCTAGCAGGACAGAAATTTCACAAACTGACTTGTGACTTGAAGCAGTGCCACATTTAAAGTCACTCAGCTCTTCATTACGACCCAATCTAGCAGTTATTGTGGAGATTGCATGGCTGTGTGCTTGAGTCTATACATCTATTGGTGATTGGCGTGTCTTCACCTGAACTGAATAATTAGGGGTATCCACATGCTAATATATACACCCTGTAAAAAATTGCTTATCAGATCAACCAATAAAAATTACTTCATGTGGTAACAAGCAACTGAACTAGTTTTATTTAACTCAGTGTTGCATATACTATATACACCAATCAGGCATAACATTATGACCACCTCCTTGTTTCTACGCTCATTGTCCATTTTATCAGCTCCACTTACTATATAGGTGCACTTTGTAGTTCTACAGTTACAGACTGTAGTCCATCTGTTTCTCTGCATACTTTGTTAGCCCCCTGTTCTTCAGTGGTCAGGACCCCCATGGACCCTCACAGAGCAGGTACTGTTTGGGTGGTGGATCATTCTCAGTACTGCAGTAACACTGACGTGGTGGTGTTGTGTTAGTGTGTGTTGTGCTGGTACGAGTGGATCAGACACAGCAGTGCTGAGCCAGTCCACCTTGTAGATGTAAAGTCAGAGACGATAGCTCATCTGCTGCTGCACATCTGCTGCTGTCCTTCCTCAGTGGTCACAGGACGCTGCCCACAGGATGCTGTTGGCTGGATATTTTTGGTTGGTGGACTACCAAGGTCATATATATATATATATATATATATGTATATATATATATATATATATATATATATATATGTATATTTTAGTGCTGGACTGTAGAGCAGTTGAATTTTTAATGCATATGTAGTTGAATGCTAGTTAGAGACAGGCTGGCCATCTACAAAGCATTTACAGTGGACTATCAAAATATAGTGTTACTGATGTCTCTTTAAGTGTCTTTGTAAGTGCTCACTACCAGTGCCTTCAAGTACATGCTGGGTAATATGGGTGACAAAGCACTCTAAACATAGGTGTAGCCATAACCACACTGCAGAAATATGAAACATATCATTAATAAGAAACCCATCAAAGCGCACAGCTGTTGGAGGATATTATAAAAAGAAGACTTTGGTCACTTTAACCATCTAATTTTCATTGCTCACTCTGTATTTAGTCTGACACTGTATTTAGTTCCCTCAGGAGCAGAGGAAAGAGTCTACAGCAGTACTACTGTTTAGCTCAATTACCCAATAGCACACATCATTAAAAGTCTGCTGCGCATCTGGTTTAGTCTACGGTATTAAGATGTTCCTTTGATTTATAATCCACCCTGTCATATCAACTGAAGCTTATGCCATGAAAGATGGTTTGTATTACAGTTTTATGACTGTGGACTGTGCTTTAGTATTCAGCGACTGCATTGTTAGCGTGCAAAATCCAGACGGGTTTGATTTTTTCAGGCTTGGGCAGGAACAGGTCTGTGGTTTTTGCTGTAATAACTAGTCTACTGTCGTACATCCTCCTGCTTTCTGTGCTGATCGCACTTATTCATTCTGGATTCCTTTTGCCAGGCATTTCTGTCTGTCTGTCTGTCTATCTATCTATCTAAATCATTTTTGTGTGCATGTATTTATACTTTGTGACTCATATAGTGATCACAGGTCTTTATATACACCTGCTGCGAGTCAAAGCGCTAAAAGCTTTTAAGGCATTGCACAGATAAGATGCTTCTGTACATGGTGTAATTCTATATGGTTCACCTGATAAAGATGAAAAACAAAGCGAGACAAAATACCACAATGTTTCCGTTAGCTGCTACAGACAGGAAGACACATGATCTCATCATGCAAGTTGCAGAGCATGCTTTTAGGTCACCTAAAAAAAATATACAATACATTAACCCTTAGAGGTCTGGAGTAATTATTGTCATTTTGCTATGCTATCTAAATGTAATGACAATGCATTTAATTATGTAATTAATTAGTAATTAACAATGTATATATACACATTTGATTTACATTCCGTCTCAACAGGTTCAAGTCTGCACTTTTGACACTTTTCTTTTTGTAAAGAAATGAAAAAAAAAACATGAAAATTTTTTTTTTTTTTTTTTTTTTATTCTGCAAAACCAGAATGCATTAAATTCAAACTGTGACAAAGTGTCTGGTCTTTCTATACAGTTTCTATGCTTGAGAGCAATAAATGCAACTTCTAAGGGTCACTTATTTCAAATTCTAACAACTTAGGCCGAGATGTGGCTGTATGATGTTTTTTTTGTTTTATTCAACCCTCACTTACCCTTTCAATAATCACATGTTTTCACAAACTCTTTTGAGAACTTATTACACAAGAAAATAAAATCATGTTGGCATTTATGAAACCACCATCCACTCATTCCTCTGCAGTTGGCCATGACTTTGTCTCATTCCACCTCCATATTTAGCCTTAACAAGTCACCATAGACCTCAAACTGACCAGTGTGTAGGCATGAAAAACTCTGTACAAAGGAGACGAAGTGACCCAAACGTTCCTATTGGAACCTGACCGAGACAGGGTAAACATTATTATTGATTCAGCCTTTTATACACGCGAGCACATTCCTTCCTGTGTCCAGACTGCACCGTTTGTGTACCAAGCCATTCTGAGAGAGCCTCAAGCTAGCGAAACCCAGCCAGAGGAAATGACAGGGGTCAGCCTGTCCAGAGACCGTGGATGCTTGTATTTTTCCCCAACTCGGCACATCAACAGCATTTGGTCCCTGACTGTTAAAGCTCCAGTTCCTCCCCCCACTCTCTGAGAATGCCTGGGGGCTTTTTATAGCAGCCTTCTTTTCACCATAAGTGGCTTTCCTTTCTCTCTCTCTCTCTCTCTCTCTCTCTCTCTTTACTTCATCTCCAAATCACAGTGGCACTTTTGTCTCTGGAAATAAATAGAACCTGCTGGAGACAGACTGCATTCCCCTGGTTGCCTGTAACGGGCCACTGTTTGCCACGGTGGTGGTGACTAAATGATGCAAAGGAATCACCCCATTCTAATTTAGGACTCAGACAGAAGGAATGTGTTGAATTTCCTTGCACATTATTTCCACATGAATACAGTCATATGCAAAGTTTGGGTGCCCCTGGTCAAATAATATCTTTTGTTGATTTTCTATTGAAAATAAGTTAATGCTTTGTCTACAGAGAACACACTGCTGCTCATTTAAATGCATAATTGTTGTTGTTGTTTTTTTTTTTGCTAAATTTGACATGTTAAAAAAAAATAAAGTGGCCACTTTATGGTATATTTTTTCCAAAATGTTGGAAATTCCAATAGAAATTGTGCAGTAAAATACGCAGAACAAAATGCTACATTTATGTGTGTCCTCTGTAGATAATGTATAAACTTATTTTCAGCAAATATGAACCAGGGGTTGTTCAAATGTTTGCATATGACTATATGTGTGCAACTGTTCAAATATCAAATTATCAATTGCTGTTATTTTATTGCATGATACCTAACACACTCTCAGAAATAAAGGTAGTAAACTTTCACTGGGGCAGGACCCCTCTTGTCACTGGGGTGGGACCCTCAAGGGCACATCTCAGTACCTTTACAACCCATTGAAATGATATTCTCTAAAATGTACTGACTCCACACACCCCGTCTCGTCTCCAGGCTTTTATTTTACTGTTCTGTTTTAAAACATTCGGTTATGAAAAGGTACAAATACGAACTTTTCACCTGGAAAAACTTATTTAAGGTTCACAATCAGACCTTAAAACCACTGTTGTACCTTTGAGGGAACATTTACATTGTTTGCACCTTGATGAATGAAAAATGTACCTGCACTGAACCTTTATTTCTCTATATAACTAGGTTTGTATAGTAATTTCAGGTGGTTGCTAGGATGTTGCTATGTGGTTGCTATGGTATTCCAGTTGGTTGTTAGGGCATTGCTTGGCAGTTGTTAGGTGGTTGGTAGGTCACTGCTATGGCATTGAGAGATCATTGCTATGGTTTTGCTTAGCGGTTGATAAAGTCTACAAGGTGGTTGCTACAGTGCTTTGAATGGTAGTTAGGATGTTGCTAGGTGGTTGCAATGTTATCCCAGGTGGTTGCTAAGATGTTGCTTGGTTGTTGCTAATGGTATTTTAGGTGGTTGCTAGGGTGCTCCTATGGGGATCATTTGTTTTTCCAGGTGGTTGCTAGAGGGTTGCTGTGGTCTTCCAGGTGGGGGGTAAGGGTATTTTATGTGGTTGTATAGCATATACTATAATATCTTTGGTGGTCACCCGAATGCTTCTGTATGGTTGCTATGGTATTGGAAGTGATTGATAGAGTTTTGTGAGGTGGTTACTATGATTGCTATGAGGTTATTATCATTGCTAAGTAGTTATTAAAGTATTCAAGGTGGTTGCTAGGGTATTGATAGGTGGTTGCTATGGTATTTGAGGTGGTTGCTGGGGGTTGTTAGGAGTTTGCAATTTGTATCAGTGTCAAAGGTGTCCATCGTGACATTTTCTGAAAATTCTATATGCTAAGGTTCAAACACTGTTTTATGTAAAGCTATTTGTTGCAGATACATGCACACACACACACACACACACACACACACACACACACACACATATATATATATATATATATATATATGCAACAAATAGCTTTATATAAAACAGTCTTGAACCTTAGTGTAAATGTAATTAATAAGTGAAAGACAAAACTGTATTGAGCAATATAATAATATATTGATATTTTATCCACATGGAGACGATGCACCCATTTGAATCTGAAGTAAAGTTTTCACTGCAGGAACACAGACATTTTGATGTGTCTCACTGTCACTCTACCCAGTAATTTAATCTGAGGAGTTAAAAAAAAAACCCCTCTGGTACTTTAGGACGTAATTGCTCAGGTGATGGGCTGTGCATTCCTTTGTCACAGAGTATATGATTTACCTGACACTACTGAAGCTCTGTCTACCTGAATTGTAACTTATGGCAAGCATTACCTGGCCGGACAACCTACAGCCCACATACAGTGTGAGAAAATCGAAACTCCTTTGGATTATTTAGACTCATAAATGTGATCTGGGCCCTTATTTAACAAGTTCTGAGAATAATCATTACCAGTGTTTTGTAAAAATACCTAAAAATGAGTAAGAGGAAAAGCCACTGAGAGGAGCCAACACTCGAAAGGAAGAAAAACCTGAAGAGCATAAGGAGGAACCAAAGAAAGGTACAAAGACTCAAAAGGAAAAACTCCTGAATAGCATGAAGAAGAACCACTGAGAGGAACCAAACCTCAAAAGGAAAAACTCTCTAAGAGCATAAGGAAGAACCACTGAGGGGAACTAAGACTCAAAAGGAGAAGCTCTCTAAGAGCATGAAGAAGAACCACTGAGGGGAACCAAACTTCAAAAGGAAAAACTCTCTAAGAGCATGAAGAAGAACCACTGAGGGGAACCAAACTTCAAAAGGAAAAACTCTCTAAGAGCATGAGGAAGAACCACTGAGAGGAACCAAACCTCAAAAGGAAAAACTCCTGAATAGCATGAAGAAGAACCACTGAGGGGAACCAAACCTCAAAAGGAAAAACTCCTGAATAGCATGAAGAAGAACCACTGAGAGGAACCAAACCTCAAAAGGAAAAACTCCTGAATAGCATGAAGAAGAACCACTGAGAGGAACCAAACCTCAAAAGGAAAAACTCTCTAAGAGCATGAGGAAGAACCACTGAGGGGAACTAAGACTCAAAAGGAGAAACTCTCTAAGAGTATGAGGAAGAACCACTGAGAGGAACCAAACCTCAAAAGGAAAAACTCCTGAATAGCATGAAGAAGAACCACTGAGGGGAACCAAACCTCAAAAGGAAAAACTCCTGAATAGCATGAAGAAGAACCACTGAGAGGAACCAAACCTCAAAAGGAAAAACTCTAAGAGCATGAGGAGGAACCACTGAGGGGAACCGAGACTCAAAAAGAGAAACTCCTGAAGAGTTTCTCCTGTTAGTGCTTGTTTGTAGGGGAACATAAAGTCAGTGACATCTTTGTGAACAGCTTCTATTGGGAGGGCACATCTGTAATTGATTAGACTGGAAGGATGGAAGAGGTAAAGTGGCAGTATGTGTGCAAAAGTAAAGAGCTGACAAATGAAATACTGATAGATTTGATTTTACACTTTGTGTTCGAAGTGTTTGTGTCATTTCCTCTTAAATTTAGGTCTCCTGTTTTTTTTCCAACATTCAACGAGCTTGTTCCTAATCATTGTTTTGACTGGAAATGGACTGGAAAAATATATAAAACATTCTAGGGGATCCTGTTACTGGGGCAGTACCCCTCTTGTCACTGGGGTGGTTCCCTCAAGGGTACATTAGTCAGGGAACCTAATTGCACCATAACTCGACACACCCCGTCTCGTCTCCAGGCTCTTTATTTTACTGTTCTGTTTTAAAACGTTCGGTTATGAAAAGGTACAAATACAAACTTTTCACCTGGAAAAACCTATTTAAGGTTCACAGTTGGACCTTAAAACCACTGTTGTACCTTTGAGAGTACATTTACATTGTTTGTACCTTGATGAACGAAATATCTAACAGTGTAGGAATTATGATTAGAGTGCATAGAGAAAAAAACCTGGCCCAGAATTGCACACAAAACTATGACAATGCTTTGCAAAGTGACAAAGAACACAATGGGGTATGTATAAACAGAGCTAAACCAGAGATAAATGGCAAACAAGAGTTTATAATTAGCAGGATGAGCAACAGGACCAATCTTACCGAAACTTTTCTTTAAAACTACTGAAAATAAAAAAAAATAAAAAGCACATTTCACGTCACTATATATGCCACAAAGTGCCATCTCGACCATTTGGTAGACATGAATATTTTAGAAATTGTGTGGTCAAAAAAAAACAAAAAAAAACAATTGTTTTTATTATTGCCCTAAACAAATAAAAAATCCAAAAATACATAAAATTCCATTGCTTTTTTCCTGGTGAGGACATCAAAGGGTTAAAAATATTCAGCCATTTGACGAAAGCTCCAGCTATATTATATGTTCATTCCCAAACAGCTTTCAAACCTAAACCTACTGACCCTCTTATTTTCCCACTCAAATATAAATGTAAGTCCCCAGTTGTAAAACATGAATTTTTCCCTTTTTTCTCTCAGCATAATTCGCTCTGAGGGGTCTTTCAGCACTGCTCCCATTAGATCCCGCCTATCTGTCATTGTCCCTGGATTCAGAGCACCGTCTGAATGGGCTGGCACTTTTGCCTGTACGTATGAATAGAGTCGACTCCATGGAAACCACTTTGTCATCTGGATTGAGCCACTTGCAAATGATTATTCCCACAGAAATGTGCCAGGCCTGTGCTGTTCCTCTTTAAGCCTCGCTGTCTCCGGTTAAACCAGGATGACCAGTCTGGCCCCAGCTGGAGATATGTGAAAGAAAAACAGCTACAGCTCCCTGAGGAGATAGCAGAGCTATTCTAACTCACAAAATGGCTGCCCTCCCTTGGGGGCGAGTGGGAATGAGTCAGGAGAAAAGGCTTCTCTAATCCAGGCTAATCAGCACTCTCACTAGCTAGCGCCATCTAGACGTTAGCCACAAACGCCCATGCCAAACCCCTCACTCACAAACACTGACCGAGCCGAGTCCCTCAGCAAGACAGCGTTCGGTGGAATCAACCACCTCACAGTGTGTGAAGACTGTGTCTAAATAACAGAGCGGTTTCCTCAGACATGAACTAAATCTGGGCTACGCTGCCAAACTGTCTGCTGAAATCATAGGATCAGGCGTGTTCTTTGTCCAGGAAACCAGCAGAGATTGAAAGTCACTGAAACCATCATGAAGCGATAGTTTTAAAAGCAAATTCACACCATTTTCCCCCAATTTACCCAGAGTTTGCTTCCTAATGCAGCAAGTAATGGATGCTAATAGCTGAATTAGCATTGTGCTAACTACATGCACAAAGCATTACATGCTTGTTGAGTTGATAGGCCATCTCAACCGGCTTGTTTACATGGTTTCTGACACCGTATGACATATGTTATCTTTAAAAATCAACAAATGATGTTGCAGAGCTAAACAGTAGAGCAGCCAGCTTGAATCCTGTCTCTTCTCTGTACTTTTGTCCATTTTTATAGATAACAAAGGGGTTAAGCTTGTTGCTACATTAGCACTGTAGCTCCAGAACAAAACTAAAGACATTTCAGACACCAGTCATGCCTTGGCTGACATACAAATACATATAAGGTAGGAGAGAGTGGGGCACAAACTAACATGGGGTAAAATGTAACATGGACATTATGTAATGTGGTCATGTTGCTTTGGGAATATGAGAACTAAAGTGTTTACTAAAGTAAACTACATACATTTTTTTGTATTAAGGAATTTAATTCAGATGTGTGTCATTTTATTAACCATCTTGTAGTTTGAAGCAAAGAACAAACTCAGGGTTAGCTAGCCAGGCTAAAGGGCAACCTCTACATGGCAGTGTTAGTTTAAATGCAGTGTTACAACTAAGACCCCCTAAGTAAACAATCACAGCAGTCCATATCATGCAATATAAATTCTAAGCAGTTCATTTTATGGAGGTTCTTAATGCACATATTCATGAAAAAAATGTATTTTAGATGTAAATAAATGTAAATAAAATGTATTTCAATTTTACTGGGCTGATTTTACACTTAGGGGCAATTTAGTGTCTTTAAATGGCCTGATTGCATATCTTTGGAAAGGGAGGAAACCCGCTCAGACACAGGGAGAACATGCACACAGAAAGGACCCTTCTCAACCAGCCAGGGAAACCCGGGCTCTTCTTGCTGTAAGGCGACCCACCCTTTATGCATTTACAGTCATAATATGACAGACAAGTATGCAAAAGTTTGACCAAACCCCTGGTCAAATGCTTGGTTAACTTGGTTGAAACATGGTTTAAATAACAAAGAACTGTACAAACTTTGCTGGCACAGATTTACCTGCCTTTTCATGAATATGAAAACTAGCCCCTCATTCTGTTTGTTTTTAATAAACTGTAGATGCTGGAAGTGGTATGCTTTCATCTGCTTGAACTTGTGCTAATATTATTAACCATTTTTTAAATTATTAAGCAAAAAACAAAAATGTTTCCCACTGTGTCCCACTACAAATTGTGTAAATTTCATTTTCCACCAAACTATCATTTTATAAACTGAGACATCATGGCCTGTCTCAGAGTAATTCATTTGGAATCCCACAGACTTCTTCACTTCCTGAATAGCTTTACAATCTTGTCATAGTGTTTGGTTTAATTCCCCTGCTGGTTCAGTGCCTCTCCTTATAAGGACCTTTTCTGAAGAGAATGCCTCCCCGGAATTACTGGGTGCTGACTGGAGAAAATAAAAGACGCATGGTCACTTCCCCTACTGTTGTTCCCAACGATGCGTCAACTGTTCACCAACTATGAATGAGTGGTCTCTCTTTGACATCTCACAGCCACCCACTTGTCTGGCCTGATCATTTCCTGAAGGTCCACTCATGCCCTTATTTAGCTCTCCAACACGTCAGAGTCCTCCGCACTGCCCCCAGAGCTGTTGGTTTACAGATAGGACTTTTCCCAAGGCAAACAGATGCCTGCAGGGCAATCTGATACTGATGCTACACAAACAAGGACCAGGCCAGATTGTTTTCTTTCACACCCAGACAATGAGCAGCTATCCCCTGCATGGTTTATTCAGGTGGGGGTCTTAGGTGTCAAATAAATAAGGAAAGAAAAGAAAGAGAGAAACAGCACTGTAGGCTTTACTGTAGAGAAGTGGGCTATAAAGTTTCACAAACACGGTGTGAACAAGGTGGACAAGGCCTCTATAAATAAGTATGGCTCATTTAAAGCTGCCATTACCAAATCAAACAATTACTGTTCATGTGAAACTTCTCAAATTTCTGCATTCACTTTACAGTCTCATAAAAGTTTATGCCCTTCAAATTCAGGACAAGGTAAGCTTTAACCTCACTGTATAACTTAAGAATATCTCGAAGGCTTTCTGATTAAAGGAATAATCAGTTATTGTTCAAGGAATAATCAGTTTGTATGAATCAAGGAATCCATTCTGATCTTAAGTATTCCAGAGGCAAATATTTTTCATGTGATTTTCTCTGCCAGCTGGTCTCACATGACCTTCAGCAGGCAGGGCCTTGCTTAGTGTGGAGCTCAGGCTAGCTGTGCTTCTGTGTCTGAGAGCAAATTTGGGGCTTATTGCTGGTAATAAACACTAATTGGACACTGTGTCTCGTGGGAATTCTGGCTGTAGGTCAAGAGATCAGGACACTTTTGGAGACTTTGGTGTTCTGTTGTCTCTGTGCTGTGCGTCTTCTCCTGCTTTTCCATCTTGAATAGTCAATAGTTTGAAAAGTCTAGATCAGGGGTCAGCAACATCGTTAACTGCCCTGTTGTGGCTCCACAGCAGAATTTTTCGCAGAATTAGATTTTTAGGTAAAAATAATCCTCCTTTGCAGTAAAATAAAGCTCTGCTGATCGTTCAACACAGTTTTAACAATAAATGGTTGTAATCGCTGGAGTTAATGCAGCCTATATCTGCTATTTCATCATCCTTTAATACTGAAGGTTGGTGTGCAGAGTGCTGGTCACCGTAGCAATGCAGACAACAGTCTTGCATAGTTGGTAGCTAACGAAAAGGCAAAGAGAAAGATTTAAGACCAACATCGATAATTTAGAGACAAACAGATCTCACTCCAGCTGGTTTCCTGATACGTTTAATCTGCCACCAGACACTGTCAAACACTAAAAAAAGCAGAAGTCAGCTTCTCATTTGCCAGCTTCTGGTTCGAATTTTCCCGTTCCACCTTAAATGGTGCCGCAGTTACAGTCTGAGGCCTCAGGCACCATTTAAGGTGGAATGGAAAAATCAAAACAAGAAGTGACTTCAGCCTTGTAAAAAACTGAACGTTGAGGGACATTTTACAAGAAACTGTTCTTCTTTTTCAGAAAAGTTTCCTGCTGGAGATGCGAGAAAAGCAGCTATAGCTGAGCTAAAGCTTAAAGCAGAGCAAAGTAAGTCTACGCTTTCATTTATATTATATTTTTAGCCTGCACATTAGCACATACATACTATTTACATAACGATGGACATAAAATGTTGTGGCTCCCAAGGTGGTTTGATTTATGTTAAAAGGACAAAAATGGCTCTTCTTAACATTTGGGTTGCCAACCCCTGGACTAGATCATAGATGGAGACTTAAGTCTGTGTGCTCTTGAGCAGAACCTGCCTTTCCATGGGCCTTTCCCATTGCTCATTTGGTGGACCTATACTGCCAGTCCATCGCAGGGCAGATGCATACTTTCACACCTAGGGGCAATTTAGCATCTTTAAATGGCCTGATTGCATATCACACACAGAAAGGACCCTTTCTGTGTGTGAGGTGGTACCATGAGTTTAGGAGACTGAAGAGATGGTTCCACGTGTTTAGGAGATTGAGGAGATGGATCTATGTATGTAGGAGATTGAGGAGATGGGTGCATGTGTTTAGATGATTGAGGAGGTGGTTCTTGGGTTTAGGAGATTGAGGAGATGGGTGCATGTGTTTAGGAGATTGAGGAGGTGGTTCCATGGATTTAGGAGACTCATGGAAGTGGATCCATAAAATGTTGTGGCTCCCAAGGTGGTTTGATTTATGTTAAAAGGACAAAATGGCTCTTCTTAACATTTGGGTTGCTGACCCCTGGACTAGATCATAGATGGAGACTCAAGTCTGTGTGCTCTTGAGCAGAACCTGCCTTTCAGGTAAGAGATATGAGCCGGGGCCTAAATCAGAAAAACAGTGTGTGCTCCTTCTTTTCTCACTCCACTGTGAAAATTGCCAGTAGGCCGGCATATAGAGCCCAGGCCCTGCACTGCAGGCTCTGAGATGGTTCCCTGCTGGTGTGGACACAAAAGCTGCCATTGAGGCTCTCCAATGAGTGAGTCTTTGTGCTCCTCTCTCCTGCTTCATGCTACAGGAGGAAATGCTTCTTCCATAAACATCATGCCTGCATGGAAACCTCTACCTTCTTAAACATTTACTCTGGTAATTAATTTAATACCACTAAAAAAAATGGTGGTTGACGACTATAAAGTCTGCTTGTTTTGGGTTTCATTTGTGTGTAAAAATGACCAGTAGTGTCCTCTTCATAATAGTGTCGTCAGGGATAGATAGCAGTTAGCCGTTGTTTCAAACAGTGATGTGACCTGCATCTGTCTACTAACCAAAGCCTTAACGAAGCTAACTTTGATGCCTTGTTTGCATGACGTGGTGAAAAGGTTAAAAGACAAAACAATTATTTATAAAAAACGTACAAATATCCAGACAAATTTAGATTTTAAGATATCTGTAACTACTGTCTTTAGCCATGCAACATACTTTGTTCCATGCTTATAGACATCAAACAGTGTCAGAAACTACATAAGCAAATCTATTTCAAATAACTTAATAGCTCGACACGGTTTGAGGCAAGTATGTGGTGATTTAGGCATGCGGTCAGCACAATGTTATTTGCTGTAGGGCACACGTGTCAAGCTCCAGTTCTCGCGGGCCAAAACACTGCAGACTTCAGCAGACTGCCTCATTAAACACACCTGATTCAGCTCATCAGCTAATTAAGGCCTTCATGAACTGAATCCAGAGTGTTAGATTAGGGTAAACGCTGGACCCTGCAGCACTTTGGCCTGGAAGGTCCCCAGTTTGACATGCCTGCTGTAGAGGTTCCACTGCTTCTTAGCTACATTTGCCTCACATCCAGTACAAAACTAAAGAAGCAAAATTCTGATACTTAACATGTCTTGGCTACATTTCATGTCAGGAGGAAATGTACACATTTAATTTCAACCAAACTCTTCCTTTAAATGATCTGCATCGTTTTGCTTTAGCTGCAGGTGTCTGTGAGCCACCGTAAAGAAAGACTCGTGACTCACATGTGAGCAGAGAGAGAGAGTTTGCTTGAGGGGTCTCTCTCCTCCGGCATGCAGACACCAAACAGGAAAGCAAACAGAAGGCTGAAGACTCAGACTCTCCGGAGGTTCTCTGCCCATCAAAGAGTTTACAGAACAATTAAACCTTAAATGAGTCTCTGTGCTGGACACCAGATTAAATTAGGGTATTTTCCCTTAGATGGCAGATCAGAATGAAATGTCTCAGTCTTTGATTAGGAGATTGGAGAGATGATACTATGGGTTTAAGAGATTAGGGAGATGGATCCATGGGTTTAGGAGATTGAACAGGTGCTTCCATGGGTTTAGGAGATTGAGGAGATGGTACTTTGGGTTTAGGAGACTGAGTGGATGGATCCCTGTGTTAAGGAGATTAAGGAGATGGTTCCATGGGTTTCAGACATTGAGAAGGTGGTTCCTCGGGTTTAAGAGATTGAGGAGGTGGTACCATGATTTTAGGAGACTGAAGAGATGGTTCCACGTGTTTAGGAGATTGAGGAGATGGATCTATATATATAGGAGATGAGGAGATGGGCACATGTGTTTAGATGATTGAGGAGGTGGTTCTTGGGTTTAGGAGATTGAGGAGATGGGTACATGTGTTTAGGAGATTAAGGAGATGGGTACATGTGTTTAGGAGACTAATGGAAGTGGATCCATGAGTTCAGCAGGTTGAGGAGACAGATTCATGGGTTAAGGAGACAGAGGAGATGGATTCATGTGTTAAGCAGACTGAAGTAATTGATCCATGGGTTCAACAGGTTGAGAAGATGTAGCCATAGGTTTAGCAGAATGAGGAGATTGAGGAGTTGGATCTGTGAGTTTAGAAGATTGAGGAAATGGATTCGTAAATTTAGGAGAGAGAGAGAAAAGATGGATCCATGAGTTTAGAAGATGAAAGCAATGGATCCATGAGTTTAGGAGATTGAGAAGTGGATCAATGGGTTTAGCAGATTGAGGAGCTGGATCAGCAGAATGGGGAGGAGACTGAAGAGTTGGTTCCTTGGGATTTCTACCTTCTTAAAAGTTTTCCATGGTAATTAATCTCTTCTCAGTGCAGAAAAGCTGGTGGTTGATGATGCTTGTTTGCCTAATTTTGTGTGGAAAATGGCTGGTAATGTTCTAAAGTAGAGGCCTTCATGATCTTCACTAGCTGTTGCTGTGACAGTCACGATTGTTACACATTAAATCTAAAAATACACAAAATGTCCCAAAAACTAGGCCAATCCTGTATCAGCACTCTGAGATTCAGGAATACAATCCTGGGTCATACCAGATCAAACTGATCATAATTTTTCATTTTGGAAATCTGAACGTTGATGAGATTAGATAGACTCCTGTCAGCAATCAGCCTGATGTGCTTTATGAAAATGGGCTCAATAGTCTCTTCATATAAAAATAAAATAAATTTTTCACTTCATTTATTCTTTCCAATAAAAGATAATCTCTCTCTCTCTCTCTCTCTCTCTCTCTCTCTCTCTCTCTCCCACTGTCTCTTTCAATCCCACCATCACACCATTTCACCCCCACTTTTTTCCCTCCCTTCCCTCTCACCCCCTCTCCCTCACCCCAATGTCCCTCTTCATCTCTCTCATTCTCTCTCTTATTCTCTCACTCCTTTTATCGCATTCTCTCTCTCGGTCCCACTCTCCCTATCTCTTTCTTTCACTCCCCCTCCATCTCTCCTTCTTACTCCCTGCTATCTCCCTTTATCTCTACCTCACCCCATTCTCTCTCTCATCTCCACTCTCATTTCTCTCACTCTCCGTCTCACTTTTTCTCTCAGTCTCTCTTTCACGTCCCCTCCCACCCTCTCTCATCCTCTCTCCCCCTCACCCTCCTCTAACTTTGCCCCCACCCTTATCCCACTCTCCCTCTCTATCACCCCTAACTCTCTTTCTAACCCCCTCTCCGTGCTTCACCCCCTCTCTCTTTCTCTCACCCCTACACTTGCCCTCTCTCTCTTATCCCCACTCACCCCCTCTCTCTCTTTCTCTCTATCACTCTCATACTTGCTCTATGACTCTCCTCCATAAAGCACACAAAGCCTCTCTCTGTGCTGCTTAAGGCCTCCAGTTTTCAGCTCCATTAGAAATGAGGAGTTAAATAGTTCTCTGAGAAATCCAGTGAAGGAGCTCTGAGTAAACAAAACTCTGTAAATGTGTGTGGTTTGTTATCTAATCTCTAACTTCCTGTCTGTTCTGTCAGTTGCCCACACAAGTACACACACACACGCGTGCGTGCATGCGTGCGTGTGTGTGTATATATATATATATATATATATATATATATATATATAATATATATATATATATACACACACATAAAAGCAATGACAGTGCATTCGATTTAAACCATACTACAAACATGTTACTATATATTCTATTGTCCTTTGGGTAAAGAGTGCCAGTAAGGGGTATTCAGAGATTCACGGCACAGTTATGCCACAATGATTTATTTCATTCAGGTGTTTTTCATTGAGTTATGAAACAGTAATCGCTCACGGCCAGTTTAAAGAAAATAAAAAAATCATTCAAACATCCGGTCTGATTTGGGCTCTGGATGGAATAACATCCATTTCATTACCTCTTTCAAAACTCAGCTTCTGAAAAACATCCCAGGTTTTCCAGTTTAGGCTGCCTGGAAAAAGTTCCAAGAAGGGTTCTTTGCATGATACTGTAGAAGAACCACTTTTGGCACCCTAAAAACATCTCAGCTCTTTGGAGAACTGTTTTTATAAATGATATATGTGAGTGTGAAGAACCTTTTTTAACCTTTTTCCCACATAATATAATGTTCTAAGAGGAATTCTTAAATTGATACAGAGTCTTCAGATCATGTGAAGGTTCTTTACACACACATGACAAAAATGGTTCTTTAGGGAAACACAAGTGGTTCTTCTATGGCACGGGGGTCCAATCTTACCTGCAAAGGGCCGGTGTGGCTGCAGGATTTCACTCCAAACAAGCTGAAGCACACCTGACTCCACTTGTTTAGTTAGTTGGTCTTAGTCTTCAAACATTTCATCAGAGATCTCCTGCTTTGTTAAAGTGAAAACCTGCAGCCACACTGCCCTCTGTGGATAAGACTGGACACCCCTGTTCTATGGCATCAGTTAAAGGTTTTATTAGTGTAAAGCAGCCATGTGCTAAAGTTTTGAGTATATTTGGCTTTGTCTTTGTGTCTCCCTTCAGCATAAAAATAGTAAAAACATTTCATGTGAACTTAAAAAAAAAACAAGGTTTTAACCCTTAGAAACCTAAAATTTCAGGGAATTTTTTGGTATTTTTTTGGGTCAATTACAATTACAATTATAAAGTATTTACATGTGACAGTCACACAGGCCACATGTTGTTATTTTCAGAAGAAACTCAGATAGGCCATTGTTTGACATGTAAATGCTTACAGAAATTTTATATCTTTATGAATTTGAGTCATTTCTGATCAAAAATTTACCTAGCGCCTGCTAAATTTTGTAATATTTTAATTACAGAGATCTTGAAAACAGGTGCAGTTGTAGTTATCTCTTCAGAAATTGTTAGTCTGGAGTGTCTGTGAGCTGAAAGTGTAATCATTTTGATGGTGATTCATTCTATTAGTTATTATGAGTAAAAATAAACAATTAGCATAAGGCAGATGTTTTATTATTGATTTTCTGTCCTTTTGGATTCAGGCTCAGTGCTAAACTCTGATACAAAGCAAGAAAGGCTTTATATTTAATAACAAATTGAGCTCCATATTTCATATCAGATATTTTTAACACTCAAAATCAACGTAAACTGAAAGCCCTTTGCGTATAATAAGAAAGCTAAAAGCTGAGATGTAATAAAACAGTAGTGAGTGGGTTTGGGTGATTTTGGAGCTGGATTGCTGGCTGATTGATGGTCACAGGTGGATAAAATCACTCTAGATGGTGAATCTGATGAGTGATCTGATGTGTGAATCATGTCGCTGTTTTAACCCTTTGTTGGAATATGAAGGCCAAACAGCAGAGCAATAATATCAGGATTTTAGGTGATTTTCCAAGCCTAATTACTCACAGATGCTGACGTCGCAGTTCGATGATGTCATGCTTGCTAATTAGGGGCGGGTCTGCTGAATGTCGTGATATGTGGATCATGTTTGTATCACAAACCGTTCTGAAGTTATGAAGGCTAGAAAGTGACCCACCGTTTTGCCCGCAAATTGCTGTCTCCTTGCAGTTACAAGCAGTTGAACTAGTTTTATTAAACTCAAACAAACACTTTGATGAAAACAGTGGCTCATTCAAAGTATTTATTTGAGATGAATAAAATTAATATTCATGTCTTTTCAATGCATTTTTTTAGATTTATCATTACAATTTTAAAAAAGTACATATTGAAAACTTTTTTTGGCCCAAAAGTGGTCCAGACACCTGAAAGTTTTGAGTGTTGATGAGCGCTGAGAAATAGTAAGACCTTGATGTGTTACTGCAAATCGACCAAGATGTTTTCATTCATTTTAAAGATTCCAGAAAGTTGGATGTTCCCAAACTTTTGACAGTGTATGCATAATCTGGAAACGGTCCAGAAACCAGTTAGATTATTTACAAAGGACTAACTGTTACACAGGCTTACAACCAGCTTGTGCGGCTGGTATTAAATGCAGAGCTTTCAGACAGAAGCTGAGCTGTTTTCAGTCGAGGGCTCGTCAAATGCAGCTGCTGGAATATAATGAAGCTGAGGTACAACACAAGAGCTTTGTGTCAGAGAGCAGCGGAGTACTGTTTCATTTCATTACAACTACAGTCTCTCTTTCCTGAAGACCATAGTGCCATTATACCGAGACGCATACTCACTGAGACACACCTGCAGGTCATAGAGGGGGGTTTTGGTTTGTTTTGAGGGCTGCAGTGACTGATTTGGTGTATTAAAACACAAATAAGCGTAGCTGTATAGGGGAGCAGTGGGGACATGTCTAGAAGTAATGTTTGGAGGGGGATGAACTCCACCACCCAAAGGGACCTGATAATTTGGCCTCAATATAGCAGACCTGCTGTGTCTGATCCACTCAGACCAGCACAACACACACTAACACACCACCACCACGTCACCTCATTGTTTCTATGCTCATTGTCCATTTTATCAGCTCCACTTACTATATAGATGCACTTTGTAGTTCTACAGTTACAGACTGTAGTCCATCTGTTTCTCTGCATACTTTGTTAGCCCCCTTTTACCCTGTTCTTCAGTGGTCAGGACCCCCATGGACCCTCACAGAGCAGGTACTATTTGGGTGGTGGATCATTCTCAGCACTGCAGTAACACTGATGTGGTGGTGGTGTGTTAGTGTGTGTTGCGCTGGTCTGAGTGGATCAGACACAGCAGTGCTGCTGGAGTTTTTAAACACCTCAGTGTCGCTGCTGGACTGAGAATAGTCCACCAACCAAAAATATCCAGCCAACAGTGTCCTGTGGGCAGCGTCCTGTGACCACTGATGAAGGACTAGAGGATGACCAACACTAACTGTGCAGCAGCAGATGAGCTATCGTCTCTGACTTTACATCTACAAGGTGGACCGACAAGGTAGGAGTGTCTAATAGAGTGGACAGTGAGTGGACACAGTGTTTAAAAACTCCAGCAGCACTGATGTGTCTGATCCACTCATACCAGCACAACACACACTAACACACCACCACCACATCAGTGTTACTGCAGTGCTGAGAATGATCCACCACCCAAATAGTACCTGCTCTGTGAGGGTCCATGGGGGTCCTGACCACTGAAGAACATGGTAAAAGGGGGCTAACAAAGTATGCAGAGAAACAGATGGACTACAGTCTGTAACTGTAGAACTACAAAGTGCACCTATATAGTAAGTGGAGCTGATAAAATGGACAATGAGCGTAGAAATAAGGAGGTGGTCATAATGTTATGGCTGATCTGTGTATTCTGTACATGAGCTTAACGTGTGTTTAAATGCAGCCAGTTGACCAAATCTTAACAGCACATTTTTGATTATAAAATGAGACAGTTTTAGAAATAAATGAATGGGTGCGCTTCTTTATTTCACCATGTGAACTTCAGTCATGCTGTAGAGCTCTTTCAACTGCTAAAAGGAAAAGCTGAAAGATGTAACACACACACCCCTCCAGATATAGCACACCCACGGGCCATAAACACAGACTACGCTCTGTGGTGGCTTTTAACTACCCACAGTAGTTAGTTACAATGACGTCCTACAAACAAACAAAAATAAAGCACCAAACCACCCCAAACCACCCAAAACAGGAATCAGCTCCCCCTACAGGCAGAGCTTGCACAGCAGAGCACATGCAGAGACAGACCCTTCAGTCAGCTTTAACTTCAGCACTTGAGTAAATCTGAGGAAAAACAATGTACACCCCCCCCCACCCCCCTTACTCCAAATGTAGCTGATCAGCCAGTACTTGTTTGCTTCTTCAGTTTTGCTCCAGTGCCACAAGGCTAAATACTACCTAATGGAAGCTTATACCCCACCAATTAGCTTTTGGCCAGTTCAAGCTTGTGTGCATATTAACATTGACTTTCTGTTATTTATATAGACAGAAGTATTTGTCATAGAAAAACAGAAGAAGCCGTCATCTTGAAGCCTGAATTTCATCTTTTAATTTCTTCATTTTTCCACAAATCTGGGCTATAAACTGGATCTCAGATGGCGTCCCTTCAGTGATCTGCTCTGTAAAAATAATTTGGCTTTCAGGAGTAAATTGTAAGCATATAGCAACATGTGTAGATCATAAAACACATTTTCTGTTCATGTGAGGGGAACTTTTACAAAATAAATAAATAAATAAATAAAAATAATTCATATATAATCAATAATTATTTATTTATTATATATGAATTATTTGCCTTATGATTTGGGCATGTAAATTCAGATGGAAAAACCAAAATATACCCTGGAGAGTAAGAGGTTTTAACACACCCTCCACAGAGAGTACCCCCAAATATTGCATTTTTCTGTGCATAATTTATATTTATTTGCTAAATTTAACATAATAGAGACGAAACAACACACAATAGGTGCCATAACTTTTGCACAGGCCACATTTTATGTTTAATTTTTGTCCTCGTATGTTAAACTCGTGCCAAGCAGAACTGCTATGACATTCTAGAGTAATCAGCCAGACTTCTCTGAACACGTGAATAAAAAAGAGCTGCAGTTTCTCTCCTGCTCACTAGAGGGACTCCATAACAATCTATATACTGGAGCAAGTGACACATTCAGTGTGAGCACTTTGTTACAGTGGAAACACTTCAGTCAAGATTTGGTTGATGTATTTACACACAGACTGTAACCGCAGGCTTGAGGTACTCATTTCATATTGGTGGGCAGCATTTGTAAAGTCAGAGTTGCCTAAAGGAAACTAACACTCAAGCAGGTGACAGCAGAAATGTGATCACTTGAACACTTTTTAGTTCAGTTTTTAACTCTTTTACATGACTGTATGTAAACAACATTGGCCCTCATTGATTTCCTGCTTAGCCTAGCTGGACCAGAAATGCAGCCTGTTACAGAAAACAGTAAAAAAAATGGTTAATTTCTGTGATTATTTTAATTGTGGAAGCTGCTCAAACAGTCATTTGACTGTTGTGAAGAAGTAAACCAGCAGGGATACAAACTCAGAGCAGAAATGACAAAATAAAGGCTCTTGATCTGTGTGAAGCTCCTTTCACTCCTTTGTGTCTCTTTTCTTTCAAACTCTCCTTAAAGTAAAGCTGAGTTTGAATCACTGCTGGTTTGATTGCTCTTATTGGGAAGCACCATGTTTACATCGCCCGCATTTCACTTCCCCTCCAAAATGAAAGATATAAAATGTAACCATGGTGACAGCTGTTTTGATGATGTTGCTGTAAGATCTGTTCCCTTTATTGTTATTATTTTTAATTAATTGAACAATAACAGTAACAATAACAGAGACATTAGTCATTGTGCAGATTTATATTTAGATCAACTAAACTATCAACAATCAACTAAAACAGAGAAATCTAAGTAGAAGAAAGAAGATAAGAGAGTGTACACAACATGGCCAAAAGTATATGGACACCAGACTATCACACCTATATGAGCTTGTAGGACATTCCTATAACAACCTCCACTCTTCTGGGAAGCTGGGAAGGCTTTCCACAGGATTTTGGAGTTTGTCTGTGGGAATTTGTGTTTATACAGTCAAAAGTAAGGTCAAGCACTGATGTTGCGCAAGAAGGGCTGTGCCCAGTTGCATAAAATACTTCAAGCTGAATTTTACCTTAAGATTATCTGTAAGTACTTCCTACGGTTAAGTGTGTTGCACAAAACAACCCTAGTGTATTACTCCGGGGTTTCCCAAAGTAAAATCATCATACACCATTACATTTTCCATTAACTATCAACTATCCCTTAAATAGTGCTTCAAGCGTCGCAAATTCCCTAACTGTAGTTTCCCTCAGAGCACGGAAAACACTTCCTGAAAGTTACGGGTTTTAGAAGGGGAGATTGAGTGATTCCAATTCACTCTAAAGGTAATCATTGGGGTTGAAGTCAGGGCTCTGTACAGGTTCCTCAACACCAAACTCGAAACGGCCTTCTCCAAACTGTTGCCACAACATATGTTGCCATCCAGATGACGTCTTTTTCAGCGAAGGCCTTGCTTATTTTAACGAGACAATGTAAAACCATATTCTGCATGTATCACAACAACATTGCTCTGTATTAGAAGAGTCAGAGTGCTAAGCTGACCTGCCTGCAGTCCAGACCTGTCACCGCTGAAAACATTTGGCACATTATAAAATGAAAAATACGACAAAGGAGACCTTGAACTGTTGAGCAGCTGAAATCCTGTATCAAACAAGAATGGGAAAACATTTCACTTTCAAAACTACAGCAGTGTCTCCTCAGTTCCCAAATGCTGGGAGTGTTGTTAAAAGAAGAGGTGATGAAACACAGAGGTAAACAGGCCGCCGTCCCAACTTTTTTGGGATGTGTTGTTGGCATCAAATTCAAAATGGGCATATATTTTTCAAAAAACAACAAAAATTTTGCACAGTGTCCCAACATTTTTGGAAATGGGGTTGTATCATGTTCAGGCAACAAGGGGTTCCTGATCTTGTATACAGGGGTGACCATCTCAGGGTTGCCAGTACTTTCCACCTGTGATGGTAGTTAGGGGAACTGAGAAGTCTGTGGTTTCTGAATGTGATGGTGGTTTCCTGTGATACAGTTAACTCCATACCCAATTTCCTGTGTCTGCTCTAGTCTGCCATCTGAAACCTGTTCTCTGTGACTTTTTTTCTATACAGGCAAGGCTGTGAACATTAGAACTAACATTACAATTATCTCACCTGCACAAGATACGATTCTATCATTTATAACTAGTTTTGTGGTTGCCAAGACAGTGCAAAATTCTGGATGGAATTCTGGTTTCTACTCATACTGAACCTTCATTCCCACCATGTTCAATAGAGTCTGGCTGCAGACATGCACTCTCAGCCCCAGTGACATCATGTGCACATGCGCTCTCTGCCACAATAGCAGAAGAAGCCCAATGACATGGTAACGTTTGGCTCCTGCTGCTTAGTTATATCATCATTTAATCCATTTTTTGCCCATAACACTGCGAGAGAGTTACATTTAATGTACCTCCCTGTTGAAAAAAATCATAGAACCCATTAAAAGTGGCTGTTGGTTCCTTGTGGTGTCCAGTAGTCACTAATGGTATTCTGTGTTTTCCTGATGGGTTGATCACAGTGTAAAGGATTCAAATCATTTAATCTGGTGTTGTGGGACTGATTCCAGATACATTTGTTTGTTTCCTGATGGTCCATACCATCAAGCCAACTCCCATTAGGAAGCAAGACCCTCAGGTTTTATTCCTAACGGTTCTAATCGTTGTCACCATAGCTTTCAGCCTGGTTGTTTTTTCTGTGAATGAACCCGACATTCACGTTTTATCATCATAGGTTTATGACAGTGTTAATATATGTTCAGGCCAACTCTTGTTGCGCAACAGTATGCAGTTTGCTGTTTTTCCTCATAAAACTGAAGGAAATACTGTCGTCGCACTGACGTCATGAATAGGCTGGCGATGCATGTCAGGCTGACAGTGCGTGTCACCATGCTTGTATATCTGACATCCTTTATATGTCTAATGCAATGTTTCCCAGGGCCTGCCAGACAATAGAACCCTCTGTTTTTTTAACCATAGTCATTGGCTAATTTGAATCTACTCTCACGAGATAAATGTTGGTGGGAATACAGACTTATTAGGGTGGAATCAATTTGAGAGGGGTCATACTCTTGTTTTGCCCAGTCCAGCAGTTAACAAGTTGTCCCCAGATGTGTATTCTTATTACAGGATCATGTGTAGCCCTCACAAGACTAATTTAAATCATGAATCTTTATTCTGTTTCATGCAAGCACCTCTATTAATGTTGCTTGTAATCTCATACAACTTTCCAACCAGAGGAGGATGAGCTCCCCTTTGGAGGTGGTTCCTCTCAGCCTTCTTCTACATACTCTTAGGGAGTTTTTTCCTGACTCTGAGACCCATTAGGGGGCTGGACTCACATTTTTACAAAGTATTCATAGGAAAACATTATATACTAATAATAGTGCCAAAAGTAACCCATTAAATGGCCAGGGTCCAAAGTCTTATTACACACTTTTATAACTTAGGAATAGCTCAGCCAGTTTGCATTAAAGTCCCTGTAGTTAATGAATAATAAGCCTTAGTATGTAATAAGCCTGGAATTTCAATTGGTTAATTGTTAATACAGTCATAATAATAATAGAAGCATAAATAAATGCCAAATACATAATGCAAAGTTATCATTAACAGAGTTAATAACAAAAGGTATTAACAGAGCAGAAGGACTATGATTTAGACATTAACACTTTAATTGAAGCTTGCTACATAACATTGACATGACCATGCCATAAACCTGTCATATGATGTAATATGCTGTCAATTTATCATGAGTTGTTTTTAACTAATGGTTATCCAAAAGTTTGGAAGCAATATTAAGTCAATATGATTTTATATTCAACAGTAACTAATACAATAAAAAAAAATGATTTTAAATTGTTGTAACTAAACGATTAAAATATTATTAACTAGACACCAAAATAGTTAATATTCAATAGATAATATTTTTAGGTAACAATGCAAACTTTGTGTATGATAAATAATTTAGTGTAATTGTCTATTTAGAATTGATTTCTAAAGAAATTTGACCACCACCTTTGACAGAATTCTTGAAATTATAGAGATGCATCAGTCTACAGTTCTCTTTATCATTCTAAATAAATCTAAAACTCTCAGTTTCCTATTTATTTAAAACCTGTGAAGGCACACAGGACCAGCTTATTAAAATAGCTTTAAACCTTTCTCTGCAACCAAACAGATTTCATTTTATTTAAAACATTGATTCCAAATTTCTGACTATAAAATCTATTTTCTAGCAAATCCTCTAAAATATGGTTTATATTAGCTGTGATTGTGCTGCTGCTTCACAAAGCAGCTACAGCAGCTAAATTACAGCCAAAGACACTTCAGTTACACAGTTTCAAAAGCTAATAAATGCTTTATTAACTTACCAAATAAAAGAAAATAAACAAACCTAGAACTCGATATACAATTTATTCACAATATTTTCACAAATTGTAGACTAGGTGTAATTTGAAACAATGTCAGTCAGTCATATTACAGTGTCTGTATTGGCAGTTTGTTACAAGATCCTGCCCCTTTAAGAGTTAAACCTATCATCACATACAGAAGCCGAACTTCCAGACGGGACAAAAATGATATTTTTAAAAGCCAACAGTCCAATAAGGGTTGAGAAGATTTTCACACGTGAAAAGCACTTGCAATAGCCTCATAGACTCCCAGCCAAAATGATTCTATAGTGGCCCAAATGGCCAATGCAGTCCCTGCAGTCTGCCTTTACAATAATAAAAAAGAACGGGTTGTTCTAAAGAGCTCACTGAATTCAAGCGTGGTGCTGTAATAGGATTCCACCATTGCAATAAGTCAGTTCATGAAATTTCTTCCCTCCTAGATATTTCACAATCAACTGTGAGTGGTACTATTGAAAAGTGGAAGTGTTCAGGAACCACAGCAACTCAAAGTGTCAGACCATGTAAAGTTACAGAGAAGGTTGCTTATTGCACAAAAGTCACCAACGCTCTGCTGACCCAACAACTGCATAGTTCAAACCTCCTCCAGCATCAACACCAGCACAAAAACTAAGCTGCCTTACATCACCAAGCACAGTGCCAAGCGTCAGATGAAGCGCTGTAAAACATACCACCACTGGACTCTGGAGCAGTGGAAACGTATTCTGTGGATTGATGAATAATCTTCTCTATCTGTCAGTCTGATGGACGAGTCTGGGTTTGGCGAATGCCAGGAGAACCTTACCTGCCTGACTGCACTGTGTCAGCTGTAAAGTTTGGTGGAGGAGGGATAATGATATGGGGTTGTTTTTCAGGGGTTGGTCTAGAACCCTTAGTTCCAGTGAAATGAATCTTAATGCTTCAGCACCAAGACATTTTGGACAATTATATGCTTTCAACTTTGTGGGAACAGTTTGGGGAAGAACCTATTCTGTTCCAGCATGACTGAGCCCCAGTGCACAAAGCAGCTCCATAAAGACCTGGCTGGGTGAATTTGGTGTGAAAGAACTTGACCGGCCCTCACAGAGCCCTGACCTCTACCCCATCAAACACCTTTAGGATGAACTAGAACAGAGATTGTGAGCCAGGCCCTCTCGTCCAACATCAGTGTCTGACCTCACAAATGCTCTTCTGGAGGAATGGGCAAAAATCCCCACAGACACAGCTCCTGCAGGTGTGGTGTAGGTGTCCTAATACTTTTGGGAAACTCAGAACATCCTGTTCATTCCATTTCTTTCTGTTGCTATATTGTCACTTTTGTCACACCTTTGCATTGTCACTTATATTGCTGACAACTGTTATGCGCCTGAGACTATATAACCATGACTATGTCAATGGATCCTTGGGTCAGCTTGTCTCTTAAACTGCACACAGACACAAGGCTGAACTCCTTTTTTGAAGAGGGTTTGAAAAATTCTGCACAGCCTTCCGCAAATGTTTGAATGTCCCCAATCAAATTACAGTGTTTTGTTTCCTTTTTGTGCACTTGAAGAAAAAAAAAAAACTTTTTTCAACTTAAAGTCTTCTTTTCTAGCATTTTTGGAGTGTATTACGTCACATAATGGAATCATATCACAGAAATTATGAATGGGCAATTGTTTAATACAATTTTAAATGTTTATCTTAGCCATGCTTTACAGATGATAATTCAATAATAAATGTACATTTTGCAATTGATGTTCAATCAAAAGGTCATATGTTTAATAACATTGTTATTATACTGTGTAATACCTTCACCAGTTTGACAAAAGAATACAATTCAAGTGTTATAAACAATAAAAAAGTTATGAACAAGATATTTTATTAGATACTTTATGTCACTCTGGATAACAGTATCAGACACATTGTCGTAAATGTAAATGATGTTTAGAATTAATGTGGTTTTACCAAAGATTTAATCTCAGCTCATTTCCAAACAAAGAAATCCCCATTGTGCTGCCAACTGTCAGCCCAGTGCCAAGAAACCCTTACTTCTGCTCTTGTGAAGCTAATTTTGACACCTGTGTCAACCCCCAGCCCAACTTTCACTCCAACTGGTCCAGCAGATGCAGACGCACTTCCAACCTCTGCTCGAGCCATGGCACCAGCTTCAAGCACATTGGCCTCAGCACCTGCAGAAGCATTTGGGCCTTTGGCTTCAACCTCAAAGATGCTCCACTGTGCTCCAGCTCGTCCTACTCCAGCCTGAGCTACAGCTCCAGCCTTTGGGACGCGTTTTCCAGGTTTGTTAGTGAGGCCACATGCATACGCATCTGCATCAGCATACAGTCCATCAGCATATGCTCCTCCTGGTCTGTCAAAATAATCGATCACATGAAGCAAGAACTGATCTGCAATGATTTCAGAACAGTTGGTAATTAGTCCAGGGAGTTGGAGGTGCACCAGTCATTCATTTTTATGACTGATTCTGATTTCTTTACACTGAATAAACAAAACTAGCACCAGCACATTTCCAGTTATTTCTATGAATCTATTTGAATCTATTTCTATTCAACACAATGCAATATAAACAACATTACAATCACTAATATACTGACTGGCATTCCAAATTTTCAAACAAAAAATCAGCTACTTATTTAGCATAAAATCAAATTAGGCGCTACATTGAAAGTACGAGGCAACTAACTGTTCAGCACAATAGCTTATGCATTATTGTGCAATTACATTTGTATAATATCCTACAGTACAGCTGTAGCATTGGTATTTAAATATAATGACACTGCTTTCCCGGCTCACATTATTTATGTCAGAAAATTGCAACAAAGATCACCCAAAACTAAAACAATTACTTTGTTGATAGCCGACTGCAAGTTTGGAGCATTAATTGGACAGTTCTGATCTTCTAATCGTGCATGCTTACAGGGAACAGGTTAAATTTGAAGATATCTTTTGTGAGATCAAGTAGAATTGGATAAACCTTTATTTCCTTCTACTAGATGGCTTGTTGGTTAATTAGTGATTTTCAAATGAAATATTAGCAAGTGATGCACTTTTTCAATACATTTTTGTCAGTCACTGGTTTCAAATGTTTTGAGATGTTATTTTTAGTCTTTTATTCAGTCAAGTTCAAATTTACTGTCATCCCATCTGGCCAGACATCAGAGGGTCATTTAGTAGGGTAACGTGCCACCAACCGATCTTCATCATTCCTTTATAGTGTCAAGTGGCAAAAAACTAAAGTGAAAATACACATGGCTGGCATAAAAGGCTGCATCGATTATCACAGAAGAGTTTACGTACATCACTTTATATTGGCTGATTTTTAGTTGTGTAAATCCACCCTGAATATCACAGCAGAAAGCAAACTGATTGAATGGGATAGTAACTATAAGTTGCATTCAACCACTGTAGTACTGATTGCATGAATGTACAAAGGAGGTTTCACTGTTGTGGGCTTACCTGTGGTGCTCATCGTGGAGATCGTGGGCAAAATAAACGATTGGAAAGAGAGAAAAAAGAGAGCGATCCTGGAGAACAGAAGAGTGCAAGTGTTATTCTTTCATTTCATTTCAATTCCCACTCAATGCATCCTTGTGACTGGTTGCTTTTGGTTGTGAAATTTCACCAGTAATACAAATTTTAAAATAATCAGCACAGTCAGTGTCATCTTTCATGTCCCTCTACTGCTTCAGGCTGATCAAGCTCAACTTTTCTAATGTTCAAGACTTTGAAGGATGTTTAAAAGAAAGCAAACTCAGCAGACCAGCTGTGATAACGTAAGATACTGCAAACTACTGCAAGCTGTAGATCTCACCTTGTTTAGAAATGATCTTGTGGTCCAATTTGTTAGTAATAACAAATTTAGTAATAATTTGTTTTGGTAGTTTTGAGTGATACTGAGGTCACCATAACATGCAATTTTATAATTTTCAAAAAACTTCCCTCTGCTTTAGGGCCCTAATCTAACATAACTTTGTCTGCCTGTAGTAGTGTGATAACCACTGAGAGATCACACCACATGGGGAGGGGGAAACACAGTTCCCACCAGAACTTGGAGGTTTGAATTGCTGGAGTCAGTAATGTCAGTAATGGTTAGTAAAGTTGAGGATAACAGGAGGGTTAAATAGTAATGAAGAAAAGGAAGCTCATATGAAACATTTTAAACATATGAAACATTTTATTACACGTAAAAGTGTGAGTATAAATGTAAGCAGGTGAACAGTTCCCACTGCGGAGGCTGTTAAATCATTTTATATAAAAGCTGAAGTTAATAAAGAAGCCTTTTACAACACCATTATAATGCTGCTTTATAATTGTGAACAGTTCTAATGACAGGGAGATTGATGCAGCATATTTATTGAAAATACATTACAGTAAATCGAGTCTGAGCTTAGAATGTTCTCTGCACAATAACAAATTGAATTTATCAGGAGGTTTTTAGTGTAACAAAGTGCATAACATATGACATAAAACTACAATTAACTGTGTAATAATATACATAGAGTGAAAAAAAACAATAGACAATAGACGACAGGCTTAAGCATAAAGGACAGTATCCATGGGTTCTTCTTACCTGTATCTTCAGCTTGCTGGGGATGCAGTTTTGAAAGGCTGACCACAAAGTGATCTGTATTTATAACATTACTTTCACTTTCAGTTACCTTGTTGTAAGCAGAGGTGGAGGGGGGGCTTTTTTCTGGGAGATGATGACATGATGCAGACCAGCTCACTCTAATACACACACACACACACACACACACACACACACACACACACACAAACAAAGTATGTAGATACAATTTCCAAATGCGCTAATTGCTATTGTGCCAGAATGTTACTATATCAGGCAATAGGCTGCTCCTAACAGCAGTGCAGTCATCACCCTACATATTCCAGAACTTCCACCCTGATACAAAACAATAGGAATCACCCAGACAACTGCATTCATATAAGCACAACAAAGACTAACCCAGCTAGCAGGGAACCTTCCCACAACTTCAAATAACGCTTAAGGATGTTTATCATTTCAAACGATGTTCCTATAAGGTTAAATGTTAACTAAGACATTACATAATAACTGCAACATTCAGAGGATGTTTTGAGAAGGTTGCTAGGGCCACAGATTGTTACACGATAACAAAGGAAGAACATTCTCAGTGTAACATTTAGGAAATGTTTTATGGATGTTATCGAGGATTATTTATTGTTATCGAGATTTTTTATAAAACATTCCTGTAATGTGGCATGTTAACAAAGGTTGAACGTTTTGCCTTAAACTTTCTGGGGATGTTTTGGGGATGTTGTTGAGGTAGCACATTGTGCAAATGTTTATAAAAGAACATTCTATAATGTTACATGAAAACAATGGAAGAACATTCTCACAATGTTCAGAAAATGTTTTATGTACGTTATAGAAGTCTGAGATGACAGATTTTTACACATTCCTGTAATGTGACATGTTGTTGAGATAACACAATATAGAATGTTCTTTTATAAACATTTGCGCAATGTTACATGAAAACAATGGAGAATGTTCGGAAAATGTTTTATGGACATTATCAAGATGACAGAATGTTTAAAAAGTTCCTGTAATGTGATATAGATTGGCATGCCAAATGTCATGGGACAGCAGTATTTAACTTGATTATGAAGTGTTGTTACCTCAGGGGACGGCTTGGGAACACCCACAACTGTATAAGTTGTGAGGTGTTATCTTGTAAGTGAGGTTGAACACTGGCTAGTGTGGCAAGACGACATGAGTTAGAGATGAGAAACAAAGGAAAACAGAACTAAACAGCTAACAAGCAACAGCATATATAGATAATGCAAGACAAAGGGACTGAGCAAACACACGGGTATAAATACACTGACGTGAAACAAGAAACACCTGAGATTAATATATATATATATATATATATATATATATATATATATATATATATACATACTTCTCAATATAAAATTATCATAGAAAATTTGGGCCCTCAGGTGGCACTACACTATGTGGCAAAAATCACTGCATGGGCTCAGAAACACTTCCAAAAAAACACTGTCTGTGAACACAAAAATTCAAAAATGCAAGTTAAAATTCAAAGAAACCACATATAAACAGGATACAGAAACACCGCCACCTTCTCTGGGCTTGAGCTCAATTAAGATGGACTGCAGTGAATTGGAAAAGTGTCCTGTGGTCTGACAACTCAAAATTTGAAATTCTTTTTGGAAATCATGCACCCTGTGTCCTCTGGGCTAAAGAGGAAAGGGACAGTCTGGCTTGTTATCAAGTAACAGTTCAAAAGTCATGGGGGTACATTAGTGCAAATGGCACGGGTGACTTGCACACCTGTGAAGGCAAAATTAATGCTGAAGGATACGTACAGGTTTTGAAACATAATATGCTGCCATCCAGACAATGTCTTTTTCAGGGAAGGCATTGCTTAATTCAGCAAGACAATGTAAAACCACATTCTGCATGTATTACAACAGCATGGCATCATAGTAAAAGAGTCTGGGTGCTAAACTGGCCTACCTACAGTCCAGACCTGTCATCTATTTGGTGCATTATGAAACTAAGAATATGGCACAGTAGACCCCAAACTGTTCAGCAGCTGAAAGCCTACATCAAGCAAGAATGAAAAAAACATTTCACTGTTGATAAAAGAAGAAGTGATGCAAATTCAAAATGGGCATATATTTTTCAAAAACAATACATTTTATCAGTTTCAACATTTGATATGTTGACTTTGTACTATTTTCAATAAACATATAGTTTAAATAATTTGTAGATCACTGCATTCTATTCATATTTACATATTGTACAGCATCCCAACTTTTTTGGAAACAGGGTTGTATGAAGAGTTTCATCCATTTGTCTAAAATATGGCCTGTGCAAAAGTTATGGCACACTGTTTTATTATATCCAACAATTTAAACTAATCTAAATATAGAAATAGATAGAAAGAAAAACATTGTGTACTAAAATATCAGAAAAGTCATATTTAAGTGTGTTCTCTGAAAAGGATGTATTAAATTATTTTCACATCAACATGTCATTTGACCAGGAGTGCCCAAAACATGGAATGTGTACCTTTTGTGACTCAGTGTGTTACAGCTGAAGAATGATCTACTCTACTGTTATATGCTATTATGTTCTGTATTGTGTGTACTGTGCAGGTGTTAGTCGTGGAAACTATACCCAGGACATTCAGGACATACTGTTCATTCTTTCTAGTCCTACATGGTCACTTCTTCCCCACCTTTGCTTTCTCACGTCTATTGTTGACAACTGTCCAAATTGCTGTGTGCCTGAGCCTATATAACCTGGACTGAGCTGGACTCACCCTTATGCCCTCTCGAGCTTGAGAGTGGTTTTGGGTTCTTTTTAGTTTCCCTCTTTAAAGGAGTTCTTTGTTTGAGCACGCCGGTCTTAGGCGTCTCCTTTGTTTGCCATTTCTGCCATTTCTTTTCCCACCGCCTAGCATATCCGGTTCGAACCTGGCGTCCACTCTCACCACACAGTGACCCCAAAGATACCTATTTTGCTTTAGCACCACTAAGTATTATACACACTACAATAACAAATAAATGACTGAATAAACACCCAAGGGCTCTGCACTTGGCCCCGCCACCCTGTCCTGCCACTGTCCTGTGACAGTTAGATTTAAAAGATATCTTTTCTGAGATCAAGTAGAAGCAGATAAACCTTTTTTTAATATATTTTTGAATTTATTCCCTTTTTGAATAATATTCCCTCAATCAGTAGTAAAATAGATCAGATATTGTAATCAATAACCAAATAGGTAGTATTGACTAACAGAGAACATTAATCTTCTCACAAAGGGTCAGTCCTAGTCTGTCTGCATGGGAGATTTTAGCCACTGGGAAGCCCCTGGGTTCACAGAGAGGCCTATCTGTACCTGCTGACACAGTAAAGAGAAGGGCAAGTTGACCTTGAAGGGTAAAGTAGACTGAAACCTGTTGAAACCAGTTTTAAAAGTGAGCTCATGCACTTGGGTGAAGAAGTTGTGTAAGATGGCCCTGAGAGGATGATAGAGCCTGGTACAACCAGGGTAGAATAGCTTTAAAAAAAAAATGACATCATGTACGTTTGGTTCTATGGGTTTCCAAGAAAGGTGCAGAGTTTGGATACAATAGGGACTAAGATGATAAGGAATTGTGTAAAAGGGAGGGGTGATTACTTCATCACCCCAAAAAGAGTATAAAAAAGGATGTTTCGTGATGATCTTTGCATTGTGGTTGTCTGGGAACCATCTTGCCACTTAAAGCTCAATAAAGAGATGTTTGTGAATAAAGAAAGTTTGTGCACGCTGCTGCTCCTTGCTGTGTGCATTCAATATAAGAGGCTATCAGTTGTGGGACAATAAATCAACATATTTTCTAAATGAGTAGACCTTTGATGATTTGCCATAAATGTGGCTCTTCTGCTGACTCCCACTTGAATGTGTACCTCTGGATCTACTGTACATTTTATGTCTTTTGGATTTTGTTTGGCATTTTTTTTACACTGTACCTGCCGCATAGCAGTTCTGGTGCACACACTGGTCCTGTACTAATACTTGGTGACTGTATCCTCACCTGCAACAGTTGAGGCTAATGTGCTTTTCACCTGCAATAGCCAAAGAAGATTGCTTACACACCAAGATAAAGGAAAAAAATCCAACTCAAGTCAGACAGCTCAATCTCAAATACAATCACTCACTGCTTATTATGCTAGTTATTATGGTTTCAGAAGACCAATGACGTTTACATTTCTTCCATTATTTGTTAGCCTTATATTGGTAATGTTGGGCGGGTCATTTAATGGTGTATAGTGCCACTTGCTGCATGTCTTGGGCGAAATCTATCATTCATTCAGTCAGTCAATAACTTACTGAGAGACATCAACTCTCATAGGCTGGCTCACTGGGCATTCCAGCAATAATATAACAACACGATCTAAATCGATAAATGCATGGTCAAAAGTATATAGTATCATTGATTCAAAATTATTTAAGAAGTTGTATTGCATTCACATGGTAGGCTAAATTAGAGGCACCACTAGGGGGCCCTGTATTAGTATGTGGGATAAAAGAGCATGTGAAGCATGGATGCTTAATCTTTGTCCTGAAGATCAGATCCAACACATCTGGCTCTAATATTCAGATGTTCTTGAAGGCCTTCATTACCTGAATCAGGTGTGTTTGATTAGAGGTGCAGGAATGGTCGGAAATCCCTGAGAATGCTATTTTACTTCACTCAAACAGAAGCCCAAAGAATTTTCCGCATGCTTCCCAACACTGGTACAACATCTGTATCTGCATTTTCTGCAGTAAAATGCTGAAGCTTCAAAGTCAGATGTAATCAACAACAAAACATAATAAAATTAAACACAAAAAGGAATTAGTAACTAAATATGGCTAAAATGTAACGCAGTAAAAATAGATTGCTGTAATCCAGGGGCGTCCAATCGTATCCGCAAAGTGTTGTTGTGGCTGTAGGTTTTAGCTGCAACAAAGCAAAGCACAAATGATCCGTTGTTTAAAGACTGAGACTGACTGATTAAATGAGAGGAATCAGGCTTGCTCTTCTTGTTTGGACCTGCACACACGCTGGCCCTTTAATTTTTACATCCCTGCTTTAATCTTTACAAATATAGTGAAGTAGAAGTAAAAGACGTGAAAATAAATATGTCAGTATGTATTTATAAATCAATATTTTACGTGTGCAATATGATGCATTATTTTCACTTTGACTTTCCTTCCTGTGGGATTCATCCACATTTAGGAAACAATATAACTGAAACATTTGAGTTGCTTTTAAGTGCAGGAATTGAAAGTAAGACTGAAATGGTCTGGTGGCATTTAGGGGAACGGACTGCTCAGTTAAAGCTGTATGCAAAAGTTTGGGCACCCCAAATGACATGTTGATTTTCTAAGTGTAAATAAGTTACACACCCTCTACAGAGAACACACTTCTGCACATTTTCATGCACAAGCGCTATTTATTTGCTGAATTTAGCATATTGGGAAAACACATAAAATACATATACAGAGATCCACTTCTTTAAAAAAGCATAGAAATGAACATTAATCTTGCATAAATGTCTTGTAACAGCACATTTTGAAAGGTCTTATTACTGCATGTGTTAATGTTTTTTTAACTGCTCTTATTGAATTGTCTTACCTCTGTATTGCATATTTTAATATCTGGCTATCAGCACTGACTATTGTTATTGGCAGTTTCTTAGTTCAAAGCTATCTTTAGACTAGTGTGTTTGCATTAGCTATGGATATATTATCTAAGCCATGGGTGCTCAATCCTTATCCTGGAGATCTACTACCCTGGAGAGTTCAGATTCAACACAGCTGGCTCCAATATTCAGATGCCCCTGAAGGCCTTCATTATCTGAATCAGGTGTGTTAGATTAGAGGTGTAACTAAGCTGTGCAGGGTGATAGATCTCCAGGACCAGGCACCCCTGCTCTAAACGGACAACATAGCACTTTTCTACGTCACTCTGGATAAGACTGTCTGCTAAATGTCGTAAATGTGAATGATTGTTGGATTAATGTTGTTTTACCAAAGATTAAATCTCAATTCATTTCCAAACAAAGAAATCCCGAATATGCTGCCGACTGTCAACCCAGTGCCCAGAAGCTTTATTTCTACTTTTGTGGGGGTAATTTTCACACCAGTCTCAACCCCCAGCCCAACTTTCACTCCAAGTGGTCCAACAGACGCAGATGCACTTCCAAGTTCCGCTTGAGCCATGGCACTAGTTCCGAGTATATTAGCCTCAGCCTTTGCAGAAGCATTTGGGCCTTTGGCTTTAGCCTCAAAGACGCTCCACTCTGCTCCAGCTCGTCCTACTCCAGCCTCAGCCACAGCTCCAGCTTTGGGGAGGAGTAGTTTAGGTTTGACAGTGAAGGGACATACATATGTGTCTGCCTCGGCATACAGTCCGTCAGCATATGTTCTTGTGGGCCTGTTAATGTTTTTTATTACTCCAAGCAAGGACGGATCTGCAATGAATTCAGGACAGTTAGTAATTAGTCAAATGAGCTCGAGGTGAATAAACAAAATTAGCACCAGCACATTTCCAGTAATTTCTATGCAATAGGCTAGAATGCAATATGAATAACATTACTTGAACTTTTAAAGGGAAATTGGGCATTTTTTACATTCCCAAACAAAAAATCAGTAACTTATTTAACAAAAAGTCAAATAAAGCACTGCATCAAATTTAAGAGGCAACTGGCTGTTAAGCACGATGGATGATACATAATTGTGCTATGACATTGGTATAATATGCTATGGTACAGGTGTAGCAATGGCATTTTAAAATAATGTGCACTGACTTGGCACATGTTATTAATGTCAGAAAACTGCAACACAAATCATTAAATAATTAATTAAAACATTTATTCATTCATTCATTCATTCATCATCTAACAACTAAAAAATAAACTGGCTGATTGCTGGTTGCACGTTTGGAGCGAAAGATTTCAAGATTTCGATCTTTCAGTCATGCACCCCTACAGCTACAGTAAAATAGACCCCTTGGAATTATAAGGTTCTGTCTGACATTTTTGTCAAAGTTGAGTTATTCACATTTCTTATTCTGTAACAAGGGTGTTTTTTTTAAGCTATATCCATTTTTGGACTTTTTATCTAGAAAACAAAAAGGTTCTCTCTCCAAAGTCAAACTCTAACTTAGTTCTATAAGGTTCTATCTGTGAGCCAATCAGCGCTTCGAATCCACGCAAGAGGACCAATCAGACTCTGCTTCTTTGCCGCTCTGCGGGAAACAGAGCACAGGCGTCAAATATGAGTCACGCAACGCTAAGTTTAGGAGAAATTTCAAGATGGAGGATTTATTGATGATCTCATGAAGTACAACGGTCCAAATGACAGGCAAATTAAGTCTTCTTTAATCGTTTTTGATCTTGCTGAGGAGGTTTATATTCATTGTTAGCTACCATGCTAGCCAGGTAAGGCTTGGTCTGCCCATTAATGGTAATATAAGGCATTAAAGCATAAGTTTTGGTTTTTGAAGAAACGTCGTTCTAACAGTTACCCCTGTATTAAAATACTAATGATTTCAGAATGATTGTAACATTAGATTTTAATGTAGCCTTTAGCTGGTCAGTGGTTTGATGCTAATAACTTTTTTTGTCTCTTTTTATTCTTGTGATGGCCCTGATCCCTGACATGGTGAGTATGTTTTCTTTTTCTCCAGGCCAGCGAGGTACAGGTAGCAGAAAGAGGGGCATTGGAGCTGTGGGTCTTTACCAGACCTAACAAGGGCCAAACCTGTGGAGCCAGGGCCTGCAGATGGACAGTGTTATACCGCTTTGTTGAAAATTGAGCCGAGGCTATAAGGCTCCGAATCTGCCAACTTGATGAGTTAGAGGTATTTTATGAAATTGAGATGAAACAATCATTTTTAATTGTTAGCAGAAACTGAGTTGTTGCATTGCTTAAAATGTTTTGCAATGACTTGACAGTTGTTTAATTAATAATTCATTCATTTAAATGAATAATTATTTCTAAGTTTGTATGTCCACGTTTATAAAACTGTGAAACATATATGAAACGAAGAAATAAATTAATCGAAATAAATGTCATAAAAATACCAAAAAGGGATTTAAATTTCACTTTCTGGACATGTAAACACTCTGCTGCAATACTAATTTTATCTTTTACAACAAATTATGAGTAACCTTTCTGTGTTCCTTGAAAATTGTTGCTTCTTTTCATGTTTTGTCAGATAGAGCCTTATAATTCCAAGCAGAAAGTGAATTCTTAGGATTAGAAGGTTCTCTCTGCATTTGACCTGTTCCAAAAAACAAAAAATCCAAAAATGTGTAACTCATTTACAAATTTGATAGGATTGTGATATTTTACATTTAGAATATATTTAGGGTGTCTGTCATTGTCATGTATCACACAGACGTGTTCCACATATCGGTTTTGCTGTTTGGAATGCAAAATCTTTGAAGCTCAATATCTGAAAACTGCTCAGAACACAGACAGAACTCCGGTACATTCTCAGAAAATTAACCTTTGTTTCATTCTACCAGATTTTTTGGCTTGTAGTTTTCGTATGAAATATTAGCCAGTGATGCACTTTTTCAATATTTTTTTTTTATCATTCAGTTTACTGCCATCCCCTGAGGCTGGACATCAGGGGGTCATTTAATAGGGTATTGCTCCACCACTAATCATCATCATAATTCTTTTATAATGGCAAACAGCAAATCAGCACCCAAAGTGAAACTAAACTGTATATCACTTTGTATTGGCTGTGTTTAGGGGTGCAAATCCATCCACAATATTAAAACTGAAAGCTCACCAAGGAAGAGATGGTTACAGTTAGACCTTAGATAACACTGCTGTTGAATTTGGAAATTGAAAATTTAGAAGAGCAATGTTGTGGGCTTACCTTTGTCGCACATCTTGGAGATGGGGCAAAATAAGTGACTGTAGAGAGGAGGAAGTCAGAGAGTGAGCCTGAAAAGCCTGAGAAAAGAAGACTACAAGTGTTTCTCATTCTTTCTCTATTTATTTCTTTGTTTTGTGATTGCTTTTTGTTGTTACATCTGGGGGATATTTCCCCAAATAGGATGTATCAGTTAAGCCAGATAACGTAAGCCCAAAGTCAAGCCTGCCCAATAAAAAAGAGCTGAGGGACATTCTTATTGGACAGTCCTCATCTTTGTGCTTAAGTTTTCTGGCTAACTGAGAAATCCAGATTTGTGGAGTACCCTTTGGCCACAAATGCAATAATAATAATAATAATAATAATAATAATAACAATAATAATAATAATAATAATAAGTATTATTATTATTATTATTATTATCATTATTATTATATTTGAAACAGTGAGCATCTTTGGTTTCAGTCAATAGGTAGCTGTATTTTTCTTCACGTCCTTGTGCTCAGTAGACACATGGGAAATAATCAGTGACATCTCTCATCGTCCTTTACTGTATCAGACTGAGCACCTCCACTTTTCTGATCTTCAAGACTGTCAAGGATGTTTAGAAGCGAGGTAAACTGAGCAGACCAGCTGTGATAATGTAAGATATTAACATCTTGTTAACTAGCTCTCACATGGATTAGCTATATTTCTCATGTCACATGGTTAGTTTAGCTAATTACTTTATTAAACTGCATACTTTGTTGGGTTGGCTGGTAGCCTAGTGTTAGGAGAGGTGTGCCAGAAGAAGGAAGGTTGTGGGTTCAAATCCCAGCGCTGACGCAGTATTTGCTCGCTGTGCCTATAGTCAAGGCATTTAACCTTTCACTGTCCCCAGCTGCTTGCACAGCTGTGCTTCTCCTACACTAGACATAGATATATGGTCAATAAAGTACCTGACAACCCAAGGAAAAGGGTGACACCTGCACCACCTGTTGTCAAACTGTGTTCAGTATAGGAGCGTCGCCTGGTCTTCTGGGGCTGTGGCCCCGAATATTTTTATTTATTCATTTTTTTTTTTTTCAGAGTTCTTTTTAAAATTCTTTCCGAGAGAGAGAAAGAGAGGGTGAGGGGAGGGAGAGGGAGAAAATGCTTGCTTTCAAATAGTAAGCTAACAGAACAATCTGTGTTACGTTCGGTTCACTCATTATTTGAAGTTCAATGAAACTGAAAAATGTCTGCACCCAAGTAGGTTACTTACATTTTTAAGTTAAAACTCCAAATTTATAACTTACAATGTAAAGATTGCAGAGAGAGAGAGAGAGAGAGAGAGAGAGAGAGAGAGATAATGAAATGGAGTGCTTGTAATTTCTGTAAAAAAAGGTAAATCTACACCATAAAAAACAATAATTTTAACTAAAAAAACGCTTTTAAATATAAAAACTACACATGTCTGATAGCAGGACGTTTGAGAGGAGAACGCTGATGATTGGGAGGGCATCTCTGTTTTTGACACTTTTATTTTCATTTTCCGTTTCAGTGTTCTCACTCTTTGTTCCTTTCTTTGTTTGTTTTTTTATGCCAGTCAACACTGCTGAATCACTGCGTGTTTTGTTGTTTGTTGGTGTGTAAATCCTCACATGAAAAAAATTCACTTTTTACTGTGCTTAACATTAACATTTATGATACAACACTAATCACATGGTGGATCAGGTAGGTAAGAGTGCGTCCAACCCAAAGCTGAAATGAAACCTACACCATTGGTTTAAAATATGATAAACATAATGTACTACAGTGCATGTAAAAACATGTTAAATGCTACTCATGAGCAGCTGCAGTCCCTTCATAGTCATTATAATGCAGATAATGAAATGTCACACATGAGAAACTTTACAATATTAAGTGTTTATGTGAATATTTTAAAATGTATGTGCATAAAAAGCATAGGGTGAAAAAAACACCAGAGACAACAGTTTTAAACAGCAGTCTTAGACATAAAGCATTAAGCGGATGGATTCTTACCTGTCTCTTTAGCTTGCTGCAGCTGCAGTGTGAATAGTTGAACGCAAAGTGGTCTGTATTTATAGATGTCACTCTCAGGGGCTGTGCACATGTGTGTTTGTTTTCTTTCCCCTTTTCTCTGTCTCTGTCCTCTTTCTTCTTAGGCTGCTTGGTGTGTCAATTATCTGAAGGATGTAATTTGGCCAATCAGCTTGCGGAGTTGAGCCCAAGAGGAGGAGCTTGGTATTTAAAAGCCCAAGTATGTCTTCTTGCAGGCCTTACTCTAAAAAATGCTGGGTTATTATTTTTTTTGTTTACCCAAGTGCTGGGTTTAGGCAGTTGGGTAGATTTGCTGGGTTATTTCTCTCTCTCCCTCATTCCACTACCAAACAGTTGGGTTAATGGTGTGATTGCGCTTTGGTTTTCTGAAATCCAAGACCATTTCCTTGTTTTGGTGTTTAAGTCCAGGTTATTGTAACAGCCCCATTCTGTCAGATGCTGAACCTCCTTCCTGTAGGCCAGGGGTGTTAAACTCAACCACTAAAAGGGCCATATTAAAAAATCTCAACAAATCTGTGGGCCAGAGAACAACTATGTTTTATTTCATTTTTAATTAACATTTTTGTTCAAAATACGCAAAAACCTCAACAGTAAAATAAAGGCACTTGTAGTCGACCTTGAAATATTACATGAATACTTGAAATATTCAAATTTTAAATGTCCCCAGGAGCTCAGTCTTTTAAAACCACCTGTCTGCTTGAATTAGACACCCGGCATCTTTTATTTGCTGCAAGTTTATTAATACTTGGGCTCAGTTTCTGAGCTGCTGAGCTAATGTTGAGCTAAAGTGTAATGCGGTGGTATACTGGCCGAATTGCTGTTAGTGTGTTTGGTGATACGACTGGTGTGGAACTGTGTTGAATTGTGTAGAACTGAGGTGTAACCACTGTCCCATAGATTGTTGATGGGGTAGGAGAGTCAGAGCACACATTATGTTGCAGTGCGTGCTGGGAACTGTAGTGCAGTGCATCATGAAATGAGCTAATAATAATAGAAAATTAAAATACTTTTGCGAGTCGGATAGGATTGTGTCGCAGGCCTGATCTGGCCTGAGAGTGGATGATGTCTGATCGCCTATCCTGACATTCAGGTTGCTCAGTTTTTGAACCAGTTTATGGGGGATAACTGTACTAAAAACTGAGCTGAAATTCACAAACAGCACTCTTACATATGTTTCTCTCTGATCTAAGTGAGTAAAGGCTGTGTGGAGAGCTGTGATGACTGCATGCTCTGTCGATCTATTTGCTCGATATGCAAACTGATGTTGGTCAAAGTTAGCAGGGATGGCAGCCTTAATGTGAAAGAGGATGAGTCTTTCAAAACATTTAGTGATGAAGGTGATTAAAGCATCTGGGCGATAGTCATTAAGGCAGCTCACTATTCTTTGGTACTGGGAAGAAGAGTACTGGGAACAAAGAGTAGCTCCACCCTAAGACCTTTTGTTTTCATTAACAGCTGAAATGCACCACTCTGTAATAATAATATACACCAGCCTTGCTTAAAACGTGAACATATCTTTACAAACTGTAAAAATATCATTTTCATCGTGGTCAGTTCCGCCTCTGCAGCGCCTCTCTGGTTCAACGCTGCTATAGGCACAGATGACGTGTCTTGGTACCGAAGTACGATGACACATCACAGTATGCAAATCAGTCAAACAATGACACCGCCCCCTGATTACGCCCTACTCGTGCTACACTCATAAATATGAAAGAACTGGAGCCTAGAGCGAGGAGATAACCACACTCACTTCGCTGAGCTAAATACCCCCAGCACCACCTCACAAGGCTGTGATATGCCAGCTGTCTGTACCAACTGTAAATAACCCAATTAAGCTTAGTTTGTAATAAAGATGTTTGACCGATTAAGTGAGGATTCTTGTCTCTATACAGCGCCCGTGTTGCGTCTAATTCACGAGTTGCTTGCCCTTGTTTTAATATTGCTTGCCATTGATTAGTGTTCAGTGAGTGCCCGTGACAGAGCGCTCGATTTATAAAGGGGAACATGAATTTGAGTGGGAACTGAATCGGATATAACACCGGTAAGTGCCTTGAACAGCTTGCAGAATGTAAGGATTTAGGGCCACTGCAGCGATGCCTGGCTGACTGGTGAGGCAGTCTGCGACCTTGATGTCAAACTGAATGAAACTTAGACAGAGTTCAAAGAAATCCACTTTATTCATTCGGAATTCAGGCATCTAAGAAATCTGGACTTGGGTTATATCGATTATGGACCTGCTGAACAGATAATTAGAAGCTAGCTGTCATGGTTTTAGGGAATATTCCACTGTTTGACACCTCTGCCGCTCGCTGCTAATCATTTTCTGGCACTATGTTAATGTGAGTCAGTGGCACATACTGTTCAGGCTCAAGACGCACTGCCGGATCAGAAACACCTTCCCTCGTCGAAGATGGGGATGGTAGTAGAGAAAAATTGTCAGGCTCGTCAGACTCTCAGCTGCAAAAGTGCCGTTTGATTCTGTCACTCTCCTTATTTTCTGGTAGCTGACATATGCTAGCTCTAAAAACACAGCAGCTGGGCCCACATGGTTTCCCTCGCAGCCCCACCTCCAAACCTGTACATCACTGCAGTGCCCCTCCCAGTGTGCCTCGCCCATTTTTGAGCATTATTCAAAGTTGTACCTTCAAAAAGGGTAACAATAAATAAGTGTAAGTTTTCATAGAAAATAAATGTTAACATATTTCTTCCATTTTTAATAAATATAAATATCTCTTTTCCATTACCTTTTCCTTGTAGAGTTAAATGTTAACCAAACTTGCCCTGAGGAACTTTTAATGACATCTTACCGTTTATTATTATATATTATAATTTGGTTTATGATTGAGTTACATTAATACTTTGGGAAATTTGATTCATATTTATTTAAATACCTACTACAAAATCAGTTCATCTTTGGCATGTCCATACTGTAGCATGACTTAGAGTAACTCAGAACTGATATATCTTGACTGTATGGACTATTTACTGGAAATGGACATTTTAAATTGTGTTGAATTTGATTTATAATTAAATTATATCAACCACTTTGTAAGTGTGTCATAGTGACTCATGGACATATGCAGTATGTGTTTGATTTAATGTGGATGACTGCTATAATTATTGTCCAGTAGGAGTTTCTTTTCTTCAATAGTAAAAAAGAAAAGTGTATCCATACACTTTACTGTAGAGTGCTGTTCATTAGGCTACATGCCGCCTACATAAGCTTGTCATGATCACTTACTTAGCCCCACATAGGTTTTTATAAATGTTTATTCCAAAACGCATTATTTGCTATGAAGGTTAAATTGGCCAATTTTGATCAAAGTCAGCTAAAGTAGCCTTTATGACAGTTGATGCCTTTTGTACTAAGCATTTACGAACAATTATGTAGGGATATGGCAGTTGTCATGACAACCTTATGTAGGTGTCATGTAGCCTAATGAACAGTGCCCTACAGTAAAGTGTTACCAGTGTATCTGTTGGATGACATAGAGATATAGATTTATTAAATTAAGGGAACAGATTGTCAAGATGAGAGATTTTTTTTTTTTAATTGAAGGAATGGATGGTTAAATTTTCAGTATAATTTCAGTTCAAAATGGATTTGTGTAGTGCTTTTTAAAACAGGCATTTAACAAAGCAGCTTTATAGAAGCCTGGGTCCCAGCCCATAGTGAGCAAGTCAAGAGCGACAGTGGCAAGAAAAACTCCCAAAAACAAGAGGAAGAAACCTTGAGAGGAACCAAGTCTCAAAAGGGGAACCCATCCTCCTCTGGTCAACATCAGATAGCAAACAATGTAGCAAACAACAAATAGAAGTTTGTTTTTGTTTTCTTTTCTCCAGTGTATGAAGTAATGCAGATGCGCATACGGTGAGTGGAATAACATGGGCAAGAGAGTTGCTAAAAGGGTTAATGACATGATCACATCTTTGGAAACAGATATAGCTACTAGCTCAAGGACAGACCTGAACCAGGAAGACAGTGTAGTAGTAAGCTATAGTGGTGCCACTTGTGAGTTTGCTGATGCCTGTAGAAGCGAAGAGGAGGTTGATTGTGAAATAGGTAGTGATACTAGTGACGATGACAATGAAGATTGATCAAACATGGATTTGTGAAGCTCTATGTCAGACTGGGCAGTTGAATTTGGTGTTTTACTAGTTGCTTAAAATAAGAACTCAGTATGTTTCTTTCTACTATTTTGGTATTAAGTGGTAAACAATTTGAAAAAAAAATGTCCTCCAAAGTTCAAGATGGACATACTTTTAAATTCCATCTAAATGTTCATGGTCTGCCATTATTTAAAAGTTAATCTGTACAATTTTGGCCAGTGTTGGGAATTTTACAACAATGCATTACCAAAAGACAAGTATGAATTGCTGTGTTCTGTGGTGAATCAAAACCAACTTCATTGTCAGAGTACCTTAATGCTCTTGTAAAAGAGTTAAAAAGGTTGAGTGCCGGATTTGTCTTGGGTGGAAAGTGGGGGTGCGGGGAAAAAACAATTCTTAGATGCATCGAGATGCAGACGTGGATGATTCTGAATCGATTCACAAATGTCAAAAATCGATTTTCTAAATATCTTTTAATTTATAACGTAATGTTGACGGAACGCAAAAGGCGGAACTTGGAAGTGGGTAAGTGCAGCGCCCGGACAGTCTGTGGCGGCACATAACAAAAACACTGCTGGATGAGTGAGAAATCCGACCAGCAGCCTCTGCTTTAAAAACCAGGTTAGGTCAGGAGTCACAACACAAATGTTAAAAAGAGACATTTTGTCCTTTGAACAAAAATCAAACCACCTTGGGAGCCACAAAATTTAATGTCCAGTATGTCCAGTATGTGATAATGTCCTAGTTTAGGCTAAAAAATATAAACTAAAACGCAGATTTACTTCGCCCTGCTTTAAGCTTCGCCTATAGCCGCTTTCCTCCCATCTCCGCCAGAAAACCTTTCCTCAAAAGTTGAATAGTTTCTTGTAAAATGTCTCTCAGCGTTCGGCTGTTTTACGAGGCTGAAGTCGCTTCTCACTCGCCAGCTTCTTGCTGAACTTTCCTGTTCCACCTTAAATTCTGACTGAGGCGCCGAATGTAAATGCGGCACCATTTAAAGTGGAACGGGAAAATGAGAAAGAGAAGCAACTTCATCTTCGCAACTTTTTAGTTAGTGTTTGAGTCTCTCATTGCAGATTTAACGTACCAGGAAACCAACTGCGCAACTTATAAATGTGAATAAGTCCATTCATCTCTAAATGTTCGCCTGTCTTTCTCTTCTCCTCTTTCGTTTGCTACTCGCTTGGCGAAACCTCGTTGCTACGTGACCTGCAGTCTTTCGCGCTCCCCCCCTCTATCACGAGACCAAAACCAAAGTTATAAAATCAATAAAGACTATATAATGTGCTGCGTGGTCATCCATTACCACTGGATCTTATTTCACCGTAACAGCGCATTTTATCGCAGATTAGTGGCAGCAGCGTCTCATGTGCTCCAAACAGCAGTTAAAGAGAGCCTTCTAGTTCACTTGCCACATCACTTCCATTTGTTTTATTAATAAAAGATATTGGACGTAAATGCATTATGGATCATTACAAATACTTTGCTTTAAAAGTATCAAGTCTTCAGACAGTAAGAAAATAGAAATCAGGTATAGAAAAAAAAAGATGCATCGATAATCGTTTTATAATTGCATCGCAGCCTCTGAATCATAATCGAATCGAATCGTGAGGTGCCGAAAGATTCCCACCCCTAGTGGAAAGGATGTTCTTGTGAAGGTGCCTTCAGTCGTGTATGATGCTCCAGCTAGAGCCTTCATCAAAGGTGTCAAATCTCACACCAGTTACGCTTGATGTGATAAGTGGGTTCAGTCAGGTAATTACATCACCGCATGACCTTCCCTTCATGCTGCTTGTAGGAGTGATGAGACTTTTAGGATTAATGCAGATGAAGACCACCATGTAGAGCACTCACCTTTGTTTGAAACAAATATCGGCAGGGTCAGTTGTTTTCCTCGTGATTAAATGCATTTGGAGTGTCTGGGTGTGGTGCGACGGCTTTTGGATCTCTGGATCCAAGGAGGAAGTATTGGGCCTCAATGGTGTCGTATTGTAGTGCCATTTCTGAAAGACTCATAGCTTTGAAAGGTTTTGTCCCAGCTAAATTTGCAAGAAAACCCAGGGCTCTTCAAGAACAATTCAAATGGAAAACAACAGAATCTAGGGAGTTTCTTCTGTAACTGGTCTGCATACTCATCCAGTTGTTCTTAAGGGTGTGTTGGCTGAGGAAGTCTATAGCAATTTTATTTTGTGATCAGTTGCTCTTTGTGTTTAGGCAAATCTCTCATTTTGTTTTATTTTGAACGACTGTGCATAGACATATACATTGCTTGTCTCCTTCATTGAACACTTCAGTCAGTTATATGGTCCTGTTGTAGTATACAATATACATAGATTTAGTTACCTCAGTGATAATGTTAAGCTTCATGGACACTTAGACCTTATTTCTGGATTCTCTTTTGAAAATGTTCAGTAGAAATGAAAGAAAATAGTCAGAAAAGCACACAGTGCTTTAACTCAAAGAGTTTCTGAAATGGAAATAATAAATCTGAAAAGCAGTACTGAGACACAGTTCCACAAGCCTCAGGCTAACTTAGATCACAGAGATTGGCCAGTGCCACAGCTGTTGGAACTGTATATCGGTTTAAAGAATTAGTTACTGATGGTGTGGTTATCAGGGATGTTGGAAGGAGATAACTGCGTTAACGAGGCAATTTTTTTAGTACAAAACAGTTCTATATCAAAGCGGATTGTACATGATTTATAAGAAATACAGCAGAAAAGAGAAGTTTGAGATTCTTATGAATTGGGAGGTTTTGTTTTGTTCAGATTTGGATACAGAAGAAGTAGAAGTTGTCCCTGCCATCTGGGTCAAGGAAGGTGTTTGTCTGTGGCCTCCATATAAGAGTAAAGGTGTACAGAGGGCAACCAAGATTCACGAGCAGCCTCATAAGAACTGGACCCCATACAAATTAAAAGTATGTACAGCAAGTATGCATAAATATCCATATTCTTTGGTAACACAATGATTCTAGTTAGGTGTAAAGGATTCACTTATTATATGCAGACAGTTCTCCACTCAGAAGCTGAGAATGAGTCATTGAAGCCACTAAAAAGAAAATAGAGCAAGCTTTCATGTAATAATGGCACTATGCCACTCTGCCCTTCAAATGAGTACCTTTTACGTTGCTCACTGAGGCACAAAGTAATACTTCCCAAGGTATACCCTTACCTTCCTGATAAGCCACGTACATAATTGATGGCATCTTTCTCTGTTATCATAAGGAGCTTACAAATTTTATAAACAAATTAAGTTCATCCACATGTGATATTGAAACTTACTTCCTACTTCATTTCTCAAGATGGATTTTTGATTGTGTTCAAAATGATGCCTTAACTAATCAGTTCTCTGTCAAGGTGTTTTTCCAGATGCTTTTAAATCTGCCCTGGTGAAGCCCCTACTGAAAAAAAGTAGCATGGATCCTTCCATACTCAATAATTTTAGACCAATTGCTAATCTTCCTTTTTTAAGTAAAGTTACTTTCAAACAATCCATGTGAATCTAATATCAAAAAGATACTAGAAGTTTCAACCAGGTTGTTGTAACCATAATACAGAAACAGCATTGGTTCATGTTGTGAATGACTTCAGGCTCAGCACCGATGCAAAAAAATCTTTCTATTTTGGTCTTAATGGGTCTTAGTGCAGCTTTTAATACCGTTGAATACAAGATTCTAATACATCACCTTGAATATTGGGCAGGCCTCTCAGGTACAGTTTTAGAATGGTTTAAATCTTATTTAATGCATAAAGAATAATTGCTTTCACTGGGAAATCACTAATCGAAGAGATTTAACATTTTTTGTGGAGTGCCTTAGGGTTCAGTTTTAGGGCCCTTGATGATGTCATTAAGAAACATAACAAATTATCATAGCTATGCTGATGACATGCAGTTATACATATATATATATATATATAAAAAAACCTGAAATACTGATCGTTGGTACTGAAACTCAGAGAAAGCTGCTTTATGAGGAACTTGGTTCTTTAGCGTCATATACCAAACCTGAAGTACGAAACGTGGGTGTGATCTGAGCTGTGTTTTATCTGCATGTAAACACAGTCACTGAAGTAGCTTTTTATCATTTGAGAAATGTTGCTAAAGTTCTGCCTTTTCTATCTCAGAGCGATGCAGAGAAACTTGTTCATGCATTTGTTACAAGCAGAGTTGATCACTGTAATGATCTTCTTACTGGACTTCCTAAGAAAACAGTACATCCTTTACAACTCCTACAAAATGCAGCAGCATCCTAACAAAAACAAAACAGAGAGATCAGATCACTCCCATTTTAAAAGAACTGCGCTGGATACCTGTATCATTCAGGGTAGATCGTAAAGTTCTGCTACTAGTTTTTTAAGCTCTAAATGACCTTAAAGCACCCATTTTAAGGTCATGTAGTGCTTAAAGTGAGTGCTTTAAGCATTAGGATGATTCTAAGGGCCTGTGACTGACAGGGCTGTACAAAATCATTAGAACATTAAGTTTTTTTTCAATATTTAATTAAACCATCATCATTAATAGAATATTTTATTTACAACATAAACTTTTTTTGTTTCAGCTTCCTAAAGAAAAATCTGTCTTAAGAAAGACAGAAGATAGAAAAGAAAGGGCGACAGTGTGTCACTCAATTTTTCACAAAGGTGGAAAGGTGGAAATGAACCTGTTAGCTTAGTCCATAGTGAAATAAACTACCCCTAACATTAGTTATTTAATATCTCTACAGAACTTTTTGAGTGTTTACATTTTGCTTCTCTTTTAGCTGACATTTAATCAATGCAGGCAAACTTTTAGCAAGCTATTCATTTTAAATCAGTTGTCTCTGCCCTTGCCTGGTGTCAGGCCCAACAGATGCAACTTCAGGCTCAACAGCCCTGTCTCCCTATCATCCCCGTACCCAGGCCGGGATCATCAAGTTATGGGCCCCAAGGCACAAATATTTGGTAGGCCTCTACGTAGCCACTTTTTGTGGGTGGTCAGTCATTTTTTTAGGATATCACAGCAAGTCAAACAAGGCAGCATACTAACCACAGTGTTGGCGTATCACCACAATGAGTGCAGTTTTTTTTTTTTGCAATTGAGACAAAACAGTAGCAAGATTACGCACATATTAATGAGAACACAGGTTAACAAACCCAACAACCAATGCAACACTTCCGTATAAAGCATGCGTCCGTTCTTGACAAGCAAAACATTAACCACAATGAAGACAACTTAGGGCCCTGAAATGTACATACAGATGAAAAAAAGCAGCTTAAAAACCCAAACTGTAAAGCAGCCTAGATAAAACATACTGCCACGGTGGCCATGCTTGCTTTTTTCCCATTTATATCTTACCTCTGATGATAGACATCACTGACAACAAGGACAAGTCAATGTTTTAACTCAGTTGGTTGACATTTCATATTTTGCTTTCAAAATGAGCATCTTCCACTCTGTCGAAGTTTCAGGTCTCGCTTTTACTGACGTTCAGGAAAGATGTGGAGAGCATCAGGATTATGATCGGCCGTAACACAAAATTACACCGTGTCCTAACAGCAAACTGGTGTTCAAATGCAGTATCATATAGTGTCTCAAGGCCTGCAGGATGTCTTGTGTGTTTCTTTGCTAAACTGAACAACTGCCCATCTTATGTGGTGTGACGCTGTTGCTTCATCTGCCTTGTTCACTGCTTGCCTTGCTCTTAGGGAGTTGCCACTGGTGATGCTCATGGGGGCTCGGACCTGGATCTTTCTGTAAAGCTGCTTTGTTATAATGCCTGTTGTAAAAAGCGCTATATTAATAAACTTAAACAAACGGAGTCATTTTTAGAGTTTACTCTCTAAAAAAGTGCTGCATTAAAAAGGACCCAGTTTGTATTGGACAGAGCAAATACTAGGCTAATCTAATCCAGCAAACTTAAATGTAACCCAATATTCCAATAAAATAGCCATATCACTGTGTATTTCTTGAATAGGCAATCAATATTATTTCTGGTATACAATATAAAAAATAGTTTTGTCCGTAGTTACAGTTAATGCTTAAATTCCCACTTCATACTGCTGGACCTGATAAGCCTACTACCCAATTGTATGGATTTTATCATTACACTGTAAATAGAACCCTAATGTCTGAAAGTCTGGTCTCAGGAAGCTTGCTTATTAATAGAGATATCCCAATCCAATCCAACCCAAAGTATCGGTACCAGGCTGATCTGGGCCTATTTTTAATGGTATCCATTAACAAAGCTTTATAAACTCACCACAGCTCGCAGAACCCTCATGGCTTTCTGTGCTCCACTTTCTGTCTGGTAATAAACACATGATTGTTTATCAAGCTAAATGCTAGTAACATGCAGTTGAGATCAGTGAGGCTTTCAGAGTGAGATACAGTCATTGTGCTGAAAAGGTTCACACTCCATTTTTAAGTTTAATTTGAAGCCACTCGAATTTTAAAAAAATTACAGACATTTGGCAACCAATGATGAGGATTTGTTTGAGCGAGGTCATGCTGAATGGTCTGTGATAGTTCAGTTTGCCTGTCACTCAAATGGTATTATCTTATCAAAGCCAGCTGTTCTCTAAACCTACATGGTCTGGATTAGAAGACTGTATTTCATTGTGATTTTATGCAGCTTGCAGTGGAGTAAGTGTCGTGCTTCATACCAGTGAAGTACTTTGGGCCTTGTCTTTAGTACAACCCCATTTCCACAAAAGTTGATGCCAACAACACGTTCCAAAAAAGTTGGGACGGGGGAATGTTTACCACTGTGTCACCTCTTCTTTTAACAACACTCTGTAAGCGTTTGGGAACTGAGGAGGACCAAATGCTGTAGTTGTGAAAGTGAAATGTTTTACCATTCTTGTTTGATACAGGATTTCAGCTGCTCAACAGTTCAGGGGCTCATTTATCGTATTTTTTATTTCATAATGTGCCAAATGTTTTCAGTGGTGACAGTCTGGACTGCAGGCAGGTCAGTTTAGCACCTGGACTCTTTTAATAGAGCAATCCTGTTGTAATGCAGAAAGTGGTTTGACATTGTCTTACTGAAATAATCAAGGCCTTCCCTGAAAAAGACGTTGTCTGGATGGCAGAATATGTTGCCAAACCATGTACATATTGTTCAGCACTAATGGTGCCTTTACAGATGTGCATGTCACCCATGCCATGTGCACTAATGCCCCCCTGTACCATCATGGATACTTGATATGTTGCCTTTGTACTATTTTCAATGAAGTGGAGGGTTTAAATAATTTGCACATCATTGCATTTTTTTTTATTTACATTTTGCACAGCTTCCAACTTCTTTGGAAATGGGGTTGATTTCTGATTTCTGTTCTTTCTTCCTGGCTGTTTACTGCTGATTTTCTACCACTGCATTTCAGCCCTCAACTAGTCAACTACCAAAGGCGGTAGTGGAATTATTATTATTATTCTATGCATTTATTAGTCTATAGCTTACACAACTAAGTGATTTTAAGATTGATTTTTAATAGGAATGTTTCAGTTAAGTACCAAAGACAGCATATTCTGGGGAAACACTATCCATATGTTCAGCTGGAGTCAGAATGTTTTTTTTTTTCTCAATAAATAAAAACATTTAAATTAATTATTTGCCTAAACTATGGTATATTGGTTTTACTAACGTAAATATACTTGAAATATGCACTGTGCTGCTGTATTATCTATGAAAATAAAGAATCAGATCACACATCAGACTCAGTATAAGCTTATGCTCAATATTAAAGGACTCGCATCAGGATCGGGGGCAAAGAAACTGGATCAGGACATACTACATAAGTCTTTCTGATACGCTGAGTTGCCGGTTTTAAGTACACTTTGCTGGTGCCCTTAATTATTTAACATTTGAGTATGTAAAAACACATGCAAACTTGATAGCTGAGAAGGACAATTGTGTCCTTCGAATGGCAATAACTCCTGCAAATTAAAGGGGAAATTACTCATTCAATGGTTTATTGTAAACAGAATCATTCAGAGTGGTTCGGTGTGAAATGCACCTTTCTAGAGAAGTTTACTGAGTCAGAATTGTTCATTGTTCATTATAGTACTAGGAACCAGATGTCTGAAGCACTTAATGGCTGTTAAAGTTACATCTTGTTATTACAAAAAATGGTTATAAATGCATTGATTGATACCTGAGACATGACTTTGTGGTAGTTTTGTCATAAAATTTTATTAACCATAATAAAACAACTCAGGGAGCAGGGAAATTTATGGTGTCAACAACAAACTACTTGTTCACCAGTTCATGGGGTAGAACAGTGAGGCAGATCGTTTTTTTATTGCATGGCTTTTAGACAATCTGTTATATGTACGGAGGCTAGTGACAACTAATTTATTTCACTGACAAATGTTTCTTACCTTAATTCCAGTTTCTGTGGTGGGAAATACAACAGAGGGAACAGCAGTTTTCTGTAGCAGCCGGCATTTGAAGAAATCTGCTTTACATCTTTCACTGGTCTTGAGTTATCTTCAACGGTGAAGTTGTTTGACTTCAGTATTTGTGTGTATCTTCAAAACAATTAGCCACTTCAGGATTTCTGGCATTTATAATGACAAACAAAAAAAAAAATTTTTCTCCATGTTTTTGCATCTTTGGTACAGCACAGTTCACCATCACTCTAAACAATATCGCAGCTCTTATGATGAGTAACGTTACTCGCATAAACTCTGAGTTTTGTTAACACTGTCTGACCCAACGCCGCCAACCCAAGCAACACAAAAGGCGTGCAGGGCGAAGAGGTACATGCAGGGTGTTGTAAGAAAAAAAAGTTCCGAAAGAAAACATATTTTTAATTTAGCAGTATTTTACCATCATCAGCATGACATATAAACATGTTTAAAACACGTCTAAGTTCACTGGTCATTTTTTTGGATAGCAGATAAAATGGTGATACTTGTAGTGCAGACATAAGGACGTCTGGTTCTGAGTACTTTAATGGTGAACAATTTTCACTCTTTAATTTTTTCTGGAAGAGCGCATTTCACACCAAACCACTCTGAATGTTTGTATACATGTAAATGATTGAATGATAAAGTAATTTTGAAAAATCAAAGGACTTCCCTTTTAATACCCGGACTAACCACATGCTAATCTGTTGCACGTTTCACTCAGTGGCTGCAGTCACTGTATGTTTACTGTTCAGCATAATATTGTTTGTGTTTTTTAGTTTAAATGATCATTTTAAATATGCATAAAATTAAATTTGTAGTTCGTATAATATTTCGCTCAAATGACCGTGCATGCTTGCTTACTGAAATGCAATTGGTAAATAAATAAATAAGTAAATAAAGAAATAAATAAAGAAAGAAAGAAAGAAAGAAATAGAAAAGCTGTGCCTGTCAGCGTCAGTTGAGAGAAAGTCAGGCTTCAGTAATAAAAGAAAATAAAACTACCAAACGGAGACGATTAGAATGACTCACTGTGACGTTCACTGCTCGAAAAGAAAAGATGCACGACGATCTTTCATTTGGGCAAACCTGTCAAAAACTTTTCTCTCAAAGTCCACCAATCCATGAATTAATTCATTTTCAATTGATAACATAGCAGGGGCATGAAAAGAGCAGGCGAGGAAAGCAGAGGAGATTCTTTAGCTACGCTCACAGTTAGCCAGGTTTTTCTCTTGAACCTCTCTGGATTGAAGGAGCAGTTTTAGTCCTTTTCAGACTGAATGATGTTGAAATCCTATGACTTGTGTGTCCCAAACGTTTAATGTCTAATTTCTGCTTTAATGTCAGGGTATCAAATTTCACTTTTATTACATTTTCGACTTGACTCATTATATTGCTTTGCCATTAAGAGTGGCTACCACAACTGATCAGGAACAGTGGCTTGCTGCGTAGTAACGCCCATACCGTAAATGATGTTTACTGAACGTCTGGACGTATGTAAATTTATTAGTTTTTAATTGGCTGCTCTCAGCAGGCGGCCAACGTGATTGAGCCCCACAGCTGGTTTAACTCAAAGAGTTTCTGAAATAGAAAGAATAAATCTGAAAAGCAGCCTGAGACACAGTTCCACAAGCCTTAGACTAACTTAGATCACAGAGATTGGCCAGTGCACAGTTGTTTGAAGGAACTGTGTATCGGTTTAGAGAATTAGTTACTGATGGTGTGGTTAGAAGGAGATAACTGCATTAACAAGGCAATTGTTTTAGTACAAAACAGTTCTATATCAAAGCGGATTGTCCATTTATAAGAAATACAGCAGAAAAGAGAAGTTTTTGAGTGTCCCATTGATTCTTATGAATTGGGAGGGTTTATTTTTTTCAGATTTGTCCTCAGATCCTAAATATGCAAGTCTTGAGAAAGATGTGCAAATGCACAAATATGTTGGGTCACTTGAGGTTCAGGGTAGGTTTGTTGTTGTCCCCTGTCTCCATTTGCAATAATGGGACAGGATTTATGTTACTCCATTCATCATACTTGTATGTACCCCATAGTGAGCTTTGTGGATACAGAAGAAGTAGACGTCGTCCCTGCCATCTGGGTCAAGGAAGGTGTTTGTCTGTGGCCTCCATATAAGAGTAAAGGTGTACAGAGGGCACCCAAGATTCAAGATGCACCTAAGAATAAAAACTCAGTATCAGAAGTTCTCTGCTTTTGACAGAACCTTTTCTGCTTTCATTATCTAGTAAACATTAAATTCCACATTCAATACATGTAAACACAATGTTTTCTCCTTATTTTCAATGCATGGAATAAAAAAAAGATTTACTTTTAACAGAGAATTATTCTTAAAGATGTGATTAGTGTAACAGATGCTGAAGCTCAGTCTGATGCCACCAAACATCTACCAGAATGAGACTGAAATGACAAACAACCAACTTCTGGTTGAGTGATAGAAAAGAAAACTGTAAAGTATTAGAATTACAGATCCTGAAGAGTGACTGTGCTTAAGCAGTTCTTCAGTATTGTTAGTGTTGATAGATAGCTGCATGGATATTTTAAGTGGTCATTTGGTGGTTGCTACGATGTTGCTAGGCTATTTCTAAGTGATTGCAGTGGTATTTTTAAATTGTTGCCAAAGTGTTGCTAAATACTTGCTAAGATATCCAAACTGGTTGCAGGTCATTGCTACAGCGTGGTTAGGCAGTTCTTTTGTTATCCCAGGTGGTTGCTAAGATGTTGCTTGACAGTTCATGTGATATCTATGATATCTATGATGGCTGCTAGTGTGTTGCTAAGCAGTTCATATGGTGCTGTGGTGTCTCTGCTGGTTACTATGGTTTTTCATGTGATTGCTAGGAAATTGCAATCCAAAAACTCTGTAAAAGCAATTAATTTACAATTAGAGTAAATATTCTTGAGTTGTTTCATGACCAATCTCTTGAAAACCACGGTGAGGGTTTTAGATAAATATGGCATAATATTGTAACATTTAATTCATTTGAGGAACTGTGTGGTTTGATTGCTGGTTATTAACTGTCTTTTTCAGGAAAGACTATTGGTGACAGGCTTGGCTGCTGATTAAGCCAATATTCATGTAAAGAAAAAAGATCCGCCTATGGATGACGCTGAAAACAATAGGAGAAAGACCAGAAGTGGAGCGTGAGGCAAAAGGCAGACAATCAACTATAAAGAGGATAAAGAAACACCAAAGAAGATGAAGGCAAGAATGATGCAGAGTATCTGCAGTATTGAGACCCAAAACACATCCTCATCAGCAGAGGAGGATGGAGAGATATGAGGAAAAAAGGGTACAGCCTACAGCCCTCAAACTATGGTTCTTTTAGTTGTAGTCATGGTTCCTAAATTACATACATACATACATCATCTAAACCGCTTATCCTTCTGGGTCGCGGTGGGGTGCTGGAGCCTATCCCAGCTGTCATTGGGCGGAAGGCAGGATACACCCTGGACAGGTCGCCAGTCCATCACAGGGCAGGCAGACACACACATTCACACCTAGGGGCAATTTTAGCATGTCCAATCAGCCTGACTGCATGTTTTTGGACTGTGGGAGGAAACCGGAGTACCCGGAGGAAACCCACACAGACACGGGGAGAACATGCAAACTCCACACAGAGAGGACCCTGGTCACCCGGCCGGTAACTGAACTCAGGCCATTCTTGCTGTGAGGCGACAGCGCTACCCACTGCGCCACCGTGCCGCCCCTTGGTCGCAACAGTATCTTCAAAATGGTAACTTTACAGGAGAAGGAAATAACATACTTTACTTTTAATGTAAGTCAATGGAACCAGACTTTTTTCCAAGTAATAGTGGGCCGTTTCTTTTGGTCCATTCCTAATTAAAATTACACACAATGTAAAGAGCAACAGGCATTTTCAAATCGTCAAAAACTGAAAAATGAAAATAACGGAGATACGAGGTTTTCTACCGACAGCAGCGATATAATTTGACCACATGTTCCTATACTTTTGCATACAACTATAACACACCAGCCGCTTCCTCTAAATGCCTCTAGATGTGGGCAAATCCCACAGGAAAGAAAGTCAAAGTGAAAAAGTGTATCATGTATAAATTCAGAAAAGAAACAAGTGCCAGAAATGGGTCAGTCAATGCAATATTATGTGCTTTATGTTCAAAATTTACCAAGATTTTAGTTTTTTATTAAAAATTTATATTTGTGTCTGTAGGTCTGTGACAGACTTTGCTTTTGTTAAATTCCTTTTTTTTTCCGACCCTACATTTAATTCTTACATGGTGCTCGAGTCCATATAAAAGGTTTTTAATTCATGCAAATGTATATATTTTGCTAATTAAATTTTTTTGTATTTTTGCCAAATAAGTGTGTGTGCAAAGCACCTCCTGTCGAAGCCAAACTGCACAGAAGAAAAGACGGAAAAAAAAAAAAGAAAATTGCAAACACAGATTTCTTTTTGCGGTCAGTAGTTTGAAGCCCTCCACAAAAAAACAAGAGATCAGAGCATATAGAAACTCTTAATAACAACTCTTAATGACTGACAAATAAAAAAATGTGCGCCACCAGGTAATATTTCAGTTGAGAATGACTAATTAGCCAAAAAAGCCATCTAGTAGAATGAAACAAAGGTAATTGTTCTGAGAAAATAACTTTTTAATATAAAATTGGCTCTCAGCCAATGTATTATTTTAGTTGTGCGTGATCTGTGTTGCAATTTTCTGACATAATGTGAGGCAGGTCAGTACAGTAGAATCATATTAAAAAGCCATTGCTACACTTGTACTATAGTATATTTTGCAAATGTCATTGCACGATTTTGTATGAGCCATTGTGCTAAACAGCCAATTGCCTCTTACTTTCACTGGAGCGCTTTATTTGATTTGATGCTAAATAAGTAACTGATTATTTTGTTTTAGAATTACTTGATAACAAAATGCCAATTTGCCCTTTTTAAGGTTAATTCATGCTATTTATATTGCATTATACTACATAGAAATGACTGGAAATATGCTGGTACTTGCTTTGTGTACTCACTGTAGAGAAATCAGAATCGTCCATAAAAATGAATGGCTGGTGCACCTCCAGCTCCCTGGACTAATTACCAACCTGTTCTGAATTTGTAGGAGCTCAGTTCTTGGCTCATGCAATAGATTATTATGACAGGCCAGCAAAAGTATATATTAAGGACTATATCCCAGGATAGACAAGCATGCATATGCCTTCACTGACAAAACTGGACAACGCATCCCAAAAGCAGGAGTCGTGGCAGAGGCTGGAGTAGGACGAGCTGGAGCAGAGTGTAGCATCTTTGAAGCTGAAGTCAAAGGACCAAATGCATCTGTAAGTGCCGAGGCTGACATACTGGAGGCTGGAGTCGTGGCTTAAGCTGAGTTTCTAAGTGCAATAGCATCCGCTGGCCCATTTGAATTGAAAGCCAAAGGCCCAAATGTTTCTCAGAAGCTCAGGTTAATCTGCTCGGAGGTGGTGCCATGGCTCGAGGCTGTAAGTGTCCACATGTGCTGGACCATTTGAAGTGAAAGCTAGGCTGGGGGTTGTCACTCGTGTCAAACTTAGCCTCAAAAAGGTAGAAGCAAAGTTTCTGGGCACTGGGCTGACAGTCGGCCGCACAACAGGGAATTGAGTTTTGATCTTTGGTGAAATGACTAATTCTAAAAATCATTTACATTTACAAAATTTAGCCCTCATATCCCAAACGATGTACAAAACTGTGATGTGCACCCTGAGAACAGATCCATAACTAATACACTAGAGCTTAAAGAGAGTTTTGAATTAAGATTATACCAAAAGAAAGAATCACTGCTGATTCCAAGACATAAAAAATGTCTAATACAGGGACAAGTACTGGTACAAGACCTATTTTATAAGGTGGAATACCTTTTGAAATAGGAATGTTTTTTTTTTTCCCTATTCTACAGTTAATACTCACATAGAACTCTTGTGTACATATAAAATGTTTATTTTGTGCAATATATTTCAGTAAGTTCAGTTACCAGACATTTGTGCAAGATTAGTGTTCATTTAAACTCCAGCAGCACTGCTGTGTCTGATCCACTTGTACCAGCACAACACACACTAATACACCACCACCATCTCAGTGTTACTGCAGTGCTGAGAATGATCCGCCACCCAAATAGTACCTGCTCTGTGAGGGTCCATGGGGGTCCTGACCACTGAAGAACAGGGTAAAAGGGGGCTAATGAAGTATGCAGAGAAACAGATGGACTACAGTCTGTAACTGTAGAACTACAAAGTGCACCTATACAGTAAGTGGAGCTGATAAAATGGACAATGAGCGTAGAAACAAGGAGGTGGTCAGAAAGTTATGCCTGATCAGTGGATACTTTTCAAAGAAGTGGGTCCCTCAGTTGGTTCTTAAAGAAAGCGATGTTCTGACATCTGGGGGACGTTTTCCTATTTGGAGTAGTTATTCCCCAATATAATAAATGCTATTAATCATATGCCTTTTGTATTGAACTTCTGTTGCAAATTGTATTGGTTCGTATCATTACAGCATGTGGAATTAGACTGAATCATCACTTTGTATAATAAATCTTCCTAATAAATCCCTGAACTCTGCATTTGTTATTCAGTTATTATATGTACAACATGACTAAGAAACCTTTACAAAGAACACCCATTCATTTCCTTCATGATGTGATTAAGCCAAAAAATGCAAAGCTTAAAATTGAAACTGAAATATAAAAAGAGTATAAAATAGATATAATTAAGCAAATGTACAAAAATAGAGAAAAATCAGGAAATGCTTGCTTAAAGTTGTTGGTCTAGTGTGGGAAGCTGAAGATATGACTGTGCTTTTGAGGTTTTTGAAAAAGAGGCTGAACCTGTGCAAGTTCTTCATGATTGATAGAGAGAATCCTAAGTAAATAAAAAATATTGAGAGGTCAGATTTGATAATCTCTAAATGTATAAAGTTAGTGTGCTGGAAAGAGAGTCAAATGAAGTCCAAAAATAACAGATAGTGACTACATAAATGAAAGGAAAATGATGAAGCTGTTGAAAGCTGTAAGGAGAAAGGCTGGGGAAGTGGTGTCTCACTGTGTCATGATTCACCTCCCTGTTTCTATTAGTTTGACAGGTATAAATTAATGTGCTTTGAGGAGTTGCCAAAAATGAGAGTTAGTGTTTAATATCTAGCGAACGTGATCAGTGAAGCTTTGACTTTGTTGTTTGAGAAAGGCTTGAAAAAGAGTCATGATTTATCTGTTAGTCAGGCTAACGCTGGTGCTACACTGAGTAGGCTGTCTACCAATAACTGAAAATAAAGACAAATATGTACAAAATGAATTAATATTTAACAAAGAAATGATGGAAACATGCAAAGAGATTACTACAGATGCAAAGACACAGTCGACAGGCACTAGCAGGAACAAAACGGACGTGTTGTATTGGAAGGGATTACACGATATGGTATGTTGTAGTCCATGTAGCTTCCTCAGGGGGTACATGTGAAAGTTCACCATAGAGGTTTTGTAATCAGAGGCTTTTCTTTTGCATTTCTTTCATGGGCATGTGCATGCAAGAACACAGAAACTTGCTGTAGCACAAAAATGTTAAGGTCACAGGGGGGATCCTGATCTTGTCTTCAGGGAAACACCACATACAGGCAAGATTGTGAGCGAGCATGAGCCCAGAGATATGATCTATCATTTATATTTTGCTTTTTGATTGCCAAGACAGTGTAAAATTCTGGAAGTCTGGAAGCCAAGTGCAAAATTTTGGTTTCTACTAACACTCAGGAACCTTCATTCCCACCATGTTCTTATATCTGACATTTATGTGTCTAACACAGTGGTTCCAAGACATTTTTTGCTCTACTCCTAGGGGCCAAAAAAAAGTGGACTGTCTTGGGGACGCTGAAGACCACTTTGAGAACCTCTGGTCTCACACAGTTGGTCGTCCAACAGAACCTTTTTTTTAAACCTTGGCTTATTTGAATCAAGTCTTGTGAGATGAATGTTGGTGTAAATAAAGACTTATTAGTATTGGAACAAACTGAGTGGGAAGCTTGAAACCAACCCAGCTTCATGTGAAAGCAGAGCTCAAAGTAGAGGGTGATGGTGCGCTCGTCAATGTTGTCCGATGAACAACAAAACCATTGCTAGTGCATGGATGTAATGTGAGTTAGCATGGCTAAAAAAGTCCCCAAAAAATACCAATTAAGCAGGAAAATGTCATGTGTGCAGAGAATACATTACATTCAACAAAAATAAACATCACCTCTTGCTAGAGAAAACAGTTTCATTGCAATTCACTAGCTTGCTTCTTTTGCTTGTGCTATCATTGTATACAGAATTTTAAAAGAGTACAGACTAAAGGAATTTGGAAGCAGGTTTTAAAGGGGCTATACTCTTGTTTTGGCACAATCCAGCAGTTTATCAGGTTGTCCCCAGATGTGTACTGTCATTACGAGGTCATGCAAAATGCAAAACTAATCTGAAAAATATTCTGTTTCATGCAAAAATGTCTGGTAATCTCACTTGTAACCTCAAACTGTTTGTCTCTAATAATTTGAAATTCTGGAATCAACCAGAGGAGGATGGGCTTCTCTTTTGAGACTTGGTTCCTCTCAGGCTTCTACCTCATGCTCTTAGGAAGTTTTTCCTGACACTGTTTCCCTCTGAGACCCATTAGGGGGCTGGACTCACATTTTTACCAAAAGTATTCATAGGAAAACATTAAATACTAATAATAGTGCCAGCAATATTAATTGTTCTTATAGTCATAACAATAATGGAAGCATAAAAATGTCAAATACATAATGCAAAGTTATCATATAAATACATAAACAGAGAAGAGGGAGTTTCCACACACTCTAAGATCTAGATGTTCATAGAGAAGTAATACTTTGAACACTTTAATTGAAGCTTGCTATATAACATTGATACAGGTATGCCATAAACGTGTCATATGATGTCATATGCTGTCATGGGTCGTTTTGAACTACTGTTGAAAAGTTCGGAAGCCTTATTAAGTCAATATTATTTTGTACTTAGTTATAGCTTGTGAAATATAGCATTAAATATTATGAACTAGACACCAAAAGGTATTAATAAATGTTATAAATGTAGTTCAAGTATTTGTACTAAATATATGTTGTTCCCAAAATACTGTTAACTGTGAATAAATGATTGGTTTAAATTTTGTTGTCTAGTTTACATCATTTCAATCTACACTGAATGAGTTATTACTGAATAACAAATTATTATTATGACAAGTGACCCAAAAAAGTATGAGGTTGACATTGGCAGTGTCTGCGCTGCTACGCCTAGGCAGGACAAAAATGATATTTGTAAAAGAAAACATTCCAATAAATGTTGAGAAGATTTTTCAGATGTACTCGCGATAGCCTGATAGACTCCCAGTGAGGCCCGCCGTCTGAGCAGGACCCAAAATGACATCGTAGAACCCTGTTGTCGAGTAAGCCCAGCTTCAATGTGAGTTAGTGGCAAATCCAATTACACACTGATCACTGCTTCACTAAAACAGCATGGATTTGAATCTGCCATTAACACGTATTAAAGCTGAGGTTCAGTTAGGTTCTATGGGCTTAGCATCAATAAGGTTCTATGGGCCGAGCTTCAGTTAGGTTCTATGGACTGAGGTTCAGTATGGTTCTGAAAAGAAAAAACAATGCCAGAGTGTGATATAGATATTTAACACATAGTAATTGTTGAAAGTACTGAATTGCAGGAAAGCACATTGAAGTAGATAAGCCACATGGAAAAAGCAGGAGCAGAAGTTTTCTGTTCACATCTACTTAAAGAGATTTTTCATAACATGAGCCCCACGTGGTATGCCAGTCTCTGGTGAAGCTTTCTTTAGCAGCACATCAGCATTTCCTGTGAATATAGTTTGAACTTAAAGCTTCAGATACAGTGGTACTAAACTGTCACTGGGGCAGTACCCCTATTATCACCAGGATAGTCCCCTAAAGGGTACATCTCAGTACCTTTAATCAGGGAACATAATTGTATCATTCACTCGAAAGAGTCCCCGAATATTCTGTAATAACTCTCTCTAGGACGAAGCAATCTGAACGAAACAATATGCAATGTGCTCCTCAGTATATGGAGCTTTGAACAAGCCGGGCTGCCCCTGCGTCGGGGCGACGAGGTAGGCGCCGGACAGCCATCGCGGCGTTTAACCTCCGTTTGACTTCCGGGTGCATAACCCCGTACCCCTTCATGTGTCTGGCAGAAAACGGAGATCACTTCCAGCATCGCATGTTATGCAATCAATTACACATATGTCAAGGTATGTTGTAGATATTTTTGTTTCAGATGGCTTCATCCGAACGTGAGTTACAACAGAATATTCAGGGCCTCTTTTGAGTGAATCTCAAAAACATAAAAACATCAGGTTATGAAAAGGTACAAATATGTACTTTTCACCTGGAAAAACATATTTGAGGTTCACAATTGGACCTTAAAACCACTGTTGTACCTCTGAAGGCACATTTACATTGTTTGTACTTTGATGAATGAAAAATGTCCCTTCACAGTACATTTATTTCTAGCAGTGTAGAGGATATGTTAGCTGATTTACACTTAGAAAATCAACAAAAAATATGATTTAACCAGGGGCACCCAAACTTTTGCATACAATTGTAACACACCAGCCTGTTTCTGTAAATGGCTCTAGACCATTTTAATCTTACTTTCAGTCTTGCACTCAGACGCAACTCAAACGAGGGTGGATCCCACAGGAAGGAAAGTCGAAGTGAAAAAGTGTATTGTATAAATTCAGATCACTGTGTTCATCTGTTCAGAAGTGAAACAAGCACCAGAGATAGGTAAGTGTCTATACATCATTTTGTGCTTTGTGCTTTATGTTCAGAATCTAGCAAGACTTAGTTTTTTTATTAATAATTTATATTTGTTCTTTGTAGGTCTGTGTTAGGCTTGCTTTTGTTAGAATTCAGTTAATCTCATTCTTCCATAGCACTCCTGAGTCCATAAAAAAGGTTTTAATATTCAAATGTACATATTAACCAAATGTGTGCATGCATGTGTGTGTGTGTGTGTGTGTGTGTAAAACAAAGCTTGAGGAAGTCGAAGTGAACGTGAGAGTGAGACAGAGAAGATCCACAATGGACAGAAAGAAAATTGCATACACAGGTATGTGCTGCTTTCTTTTAAAAGCAAAAATGAGAGTATATAGAAACCCATTACGTCTAGCCACGTTTTATAGTTGGGGTACAAAGGTGGAGATTAACTAGTTACATTTACTCATTTGCTTTATTTCAGTAACATATTAATAGATGTGTTTTCTCCTGAGTGTTTTCCCTTTTTCTTCATATCTTTTATTTCTACTTAAAGGAACTTAGCAATTTTTCAAAATGTCTGCATGTAAATGGTTAACATGTCAACAAAGTCAGAGTGGTTTGGTGTGAAATGCCTCATTCTAGAGAAACTTACTGAGTCAGAACTGTTCACAGTGGTGGTGATAGGAACCTGAAGTCCACCTCTAAAAGCTCCCTCACAGAAAGTTATACATTAAATGGTTATGAATTCACTGCCTGAGGTCTAAGACATTGTCACAAAACTACCATGAAACAAAGTTTTGGTCTAAAATGTATTTTTAATCAATGTATTTTAATCCATTCATGGTGGAGGAATACATGAAGAGTGTTCTAAGGCAACATAGTCCTCAAAGAAAACTTTTTTTTTTCAGATTTTCCAATACTTTATCATTATTAACATTACATATAAAAACTCAGAAGACACACATAGGTTCACTGGTGGGTTTGGATAGTAAATAAAATGTCTATATTTGACCCCTGGTTCCTGTCACCACCTCTGTAGATAGAAAAAATCGTCAGTAAGTTTCTAAACAAATTAATTATTTTACATCAAACCACTCTGAACGACCTTGTTTTATCTTAACAACTGAATTAGAGAGAAATTTTGAAAAATCAGTGAAATTCCCCCTTTAGTATATCAATAAATTTTAGCCACTCAAACTACATTCATAGTTGCTATAGTGTTTGGTGTAGTGTAGTGGGTAACACCTCTGCCTTCTACTCTGTAGACTGGGGTTCAATCCCTGCCTGGGTAAGCACCATACACTATGCCTATAAGAGTCCTTGGGCAAGACTAACACCACCTGTACCTACTTGTGTAAAATGATTAAACTGTAAGTTGCCCTGCATAAAAGCATCTGCCAAATGCCATAAATGTACTAATTCCTTTTTGTGTTTAATTTCATCATATTTTGTTGGTAACAACACCTGACCTTGGAGCTTTAGCGATCTGTTTTAGGCCAAAAGAATACAAAAAAAGAGAAGAATCGAGTACAACAAACTTAAGTTCCTATCCACTTTTATTCCTGCACCCTATGATGCTTTGAGTGACTTATGAACAGTACTTCCAGTGAAATGTAAACAGATGTAACAAATGTAAACATGTAAACATTTATTGTTTGGATGCTTGAACACTATTGTGCCCATGTACGTGATTGATCTGTCAACAGAAACCTGAACCTGCATGAGAGAAACGCTTTAGTCTGAGGATCATATTTACAGCTTATACAAATTACTCACACTAATAAACTCTTTTAATTTCAATGTTTACATTGTGTTTACACTGAGAGTCAGGAACAAACCATAAAGCACATTAGTGCCTGATGTAGAAATCTGTTTTTAAACTTGGCTATGATAGTGCTCCTTACATGTTCATCATGCCCCTTACAGAACAGTTACATAAATTTCCCATGTGAAATGTGCAAAAATCACGTTTACAAGTAATCATACATTTTTTCCCCATGTGAACTAATTTTGACATTCTAAAACATTAACGTGAAGTGTGCGAAAACCATGTGAGCTTTATGATGCTTTTGATGTCAGCTTACTGATCTGTTATGTATTCATTGCAGCTCAGGGAGTGGCTCATGTGATAGATTATTATGACAGGCCAGGAAAAGCATTTGCTAAAAGAACATACGCCAATACTGGCAAGTACGCGTATGCCTTCACTGACAAACCTGGACAACGCATCCCAAAAGCTGGAGTCGTGGCCGAGGCTGGAGTAGGACGAGCTCGAGCAGAGTGGAGCGTCTTTGAAGCTGAAGCCAAAGGACCAAATGCATCTGCAAGTGCTCGGGCTAATATACTGGAGGCTGGTGCCATGGCTCGAGCTGAGATTGGAAGTGCATCAGCATCTGCTGGCCCAGTTGGAGTGAAGGTTGCACTGGGAGTTGATACTGGTGTCACAATTGGACTCGCGAAAGCTGAAATAAAGATTCTGGGATGTGGCCTGTCAGTTGGTTCCACAATGTCAGCTTCATTATTTGGATGTGAAGTGAGTTTTAGATTTTGGTAAAAATGCCTCATGATCATGTGATATATATATATATATATATATACACACATGAATTCCATGGTATCACAGATGACAGGAAATTGACTGAGGCAGAGAGAATTAAAGGATGATCACAACCCTCCTGATCCAGTTTGGGTTTGCAGCAACAACGTCTAAGCTTAGCAGTGAAATACATTGCTGTGATATTACTGTATCTATTTTTCTTTTTCTTTTTGGTCCTCTTTTTTTTGTACTGCCAGTATTTTAAGTTTTACTCTTACTTCTAAGTGTATGCAGGCATTTAAGTTTGGGATCTGAGCTTTATTTAATTTTCTGATTTATTAGGAAATCTCTTTTTTAAAAATTGTACATTTAAAAAAATAAAACATTAAAAATAAATCTATTCTCTTCCCTCTCTATTTATACCTATGATTCATCCCTACATGGAACAGTTTGCTGGTGAATGACACCCAAAGCCATAACTGACTGAATGTTCTGGAATAAATTTGAGCAGTACATTGATAATAAGGAGTCTGAAGATTGATGAGGTTTTTGAAGTCGTTGCTGATGTTGCAGCAGGGTTTTGGTCTGATGCAGTATAGGAAACAAGAAATATGACATTAACATAACTACTATGCAATGTCCTGTTGTCCACTATAAAGAACATTACATTAAAAAAAAATCTGTTTTTCATCCACGACCTCCCAAGAAAAAAGAGAAAAATCTTGTTGAATGAATGCAAATATTTTATGACAAGCAAGTGAAAGCAGTGATAATAGGGAGTTTCCACTGCTGAGGCTGATAAACCATTTTAAATAAAAGATGACGTTAATAAAGAAGTCAGTTACAACATTATCATGATGTTGCTTTATAACTGTGAGTAGTTCTGGTGACAGAGAGATTGATTATGCAGCGTATTTGTTTAAAATACAATTACAGTAAATCAAGTAATTCAAGGTGAGAATGTTTTTAGCATACTGAATGACATATTGAGTATATCCGGACATTTTTAGTGTAAAATATCCATAACATTAATGTTATTCGTAAAACACTGATGTTTTGATGGGTCGATTGGGTAAGATCAGTGGGTCCAAACCAAAGTTGAAATGAAACCTATCACCGGTTTATAATATTATAAGCATAATGTATTACAATGCATGTAAAAAACATTTTTTTTAACATGCACTGTAATACATTACAATGGAATTACAATGCAGATTATGAAATGTAAGACATGAGAAATTTTTGAGTATATTTATAATTTAAGTGCATTAAATATGACAGAAAACTTGAGTTAACTGTGCTATGGGGTGAAAAAAGAACAGAGACAACAGTCCCTGTGTGACTTCAGTCAAAGTATGAAATGCATTGATTCTTACTCGTCTCTTTAGCTTGTCGCAGTTGCTGTTTTAAAAAGTTGAATACAAAGCGATCTGTATTTATAGGGAACACATTTGTTGCTTTCAGTTTTTCTTGCTGTGAGGTTCTTTTAATTTTTCAAGTCTGCACCAACTGAGTATCTCAGTCTTCATAATAATTAGGCTAAAATTAAACCTAGAACAGCCTTTGAGTCTGAAAACTGGGTAAAACTGAAACTAAAACCAAAAGAAACTGCAAATGTCTCGGTCATCTTATTTTTTCCTCATGCGTTTTTGTGTGTGAACCTATTTAACAACTGATTTACAGTCAATTTTACATTTGATGCTCCATTCTAGAGAGAAAGTCTTCCATCTATGTTATATAAAGCACAAAATGTCCTTGTTGCTTTTTTTCAATTCTAAACAGAAGAACAGAAAGTGATCTGAATTTATACACAACAGATTATTCTTACTTTGACTGCTTCCTTCTGTGAGATTCATTCACATTTAGAAAACGATATAACAAACATTTGAGTTGCTTCTGAGTGCAAGACTGAAAGTAAGACTGATAGGATCTAGTGGGGATTTACGCTGTTCAGTTACAGTTATATACCCCTAGTCAAATGATATGTTTTGTGTAAATAAGGGAACACATCCTCTACAGAGAACACACTTCTAGCATTTTAATACATAATAACTGAGTTTAAAATATTGAAAAGAAAAAACATGAGTGGCCTGTGCAAATATTATATTTAATGTATAAAAGGTTAATTATCTTTGGCTTCAAACTTCAAATCCACAAACAGCTTTTTTGCAGCATTCATCACATCTTGTTGCGCATTCTCATTTAAAATCTTAAGATGTCGCAACTTTGAAAGGAGAAATATTGCAATTCTGTAGCGTGTGGACAGCATTTGGTGCTGGATTGTTGGTTGACATTAGTTCTTTCAGCCGTTGTGCACACAGATGCAACTTCATCCATCTAGCCATGAAATGGAAGCCCGTTTCTGGCCCAGTCTCTTCCAGCTGCGCATCCAAATACACTGGCCCAGATCTGAATTCCAGATCTTGCTGACTCTGTCAAAACTAGACCAGAAACACCCCAAACTCACTGAGATTTTTATTTTTTGTTCCCTTTATAACTTTATAACATTTTTAAATAAGCAGTTTATATACACAAAGCCCCTTTCCAGAAAAGTTGGGAAAATTTGTAAAATGCAATAAAAACAAGGAGCTGTGATTCGTTAATTCTCTTGAACCTTTATTTAACTGACAAAAGTGCAAAGAGATGACTTTTAATGTTTTAGCTGACCAACTTGGCTGTATTTTGTAAGTATAAACACATTTTGAATTTGATGCCTGTAACACACTCAAAGTTGAGACACAACAAAATAAGAGAGGAACGTTTATTTTTACATTTACACCATTTTGAAACATTTCACAATAGACAGACAACAGGTGACCGGTAACAGTGGAGGATATCATGATTGAGTATAAAAGGAGCTTCCAACAAAGGATCAGACATGGCAAGCAAAGATGGGTCAGGACTCAACACTTTGTGCCAAACAGAACATTTCTCAATGCAGGGTTGCAAAGAATTTAGGTCTTTCATCATCTACCACACATTATACAGTGAAACATTCAGAGACTCCAGATGAATCTCAGTCCTGCTACTGACTATGTGTGTTAAATATAGAGACATGGGCTCAGGAGTACTGCGGTAATTAAACACAGTCCACCGCTGCATCAAGTAACACAAAACTCTATTATGAAAGGAGAAAGCCATACATACATAGATACATACAGAAAAGCCACAGAGTTCTCTGGGCCTCGTTTTTTTGGGGGGAAAAACAGATGTCGAGTTCTCTGTGGCAAAGACAAAAGGGACGATCCAGATTTTTATCAGCCAAAGGTGAAAAAGCAAACATCTGTCATGGTATATAGGGGGGCATCAGTGCTCACAGCATGGGTGACTTATGTGTGAAGGTGCCATTGATAAAGAGACATGTGTGGGGATTTTAGAGAGACATATTCTGGCATTAATCCAACTTGTTTTCCTGGGAAGTCCGTTGTTATTTCAGTAAGACAATGCCAGGCCTCTCTTTGTACGTGCTAAAACAGCTTGGTTTTGTAGACACAGTGTGTGTGTGCTTGACTGGCCTGCCTGCAGTCCAAATCTGTCTCCTATTGAAAATGTATGGGGCATCATGAAGAGGAGAATCAGACAACAATGAAAACATCGTGACTGTTGAGCAGATGAAGTCTTGTATTCTGCAAGAATGGGCAAAAATTCCACTTGAAAAACTGCAACAATTAGTATCCTAATTTTCCAAATGATTGAAACAGGAATTACAAGGAATATATATATATATATATATATATATATATATATATATATATATATATAAAAGTCAGTGAAAACAAGAATCTGTGATTTGTTCATTCTCTTCAACCTTTATTTGACTGACAAAAGTACAAAGATTTTCTAAAGATTTCACTGACCAGCTTAGTTGTATTTTGTCAGCATAAATAAATTTAAACTTTGATGCCTGCAGGACAGTCAAAAAAAGTTGGGACAGAAGCATGTTTACCACTGTGCATCACCTTTTCTTCTAATTACACTTTTTAATCATTTGGAGAATTTAACACCTCCACAGATTCCATGTCAACAAATCTATTGCAATTACCCCAACAAATTTTGCAAACAGATTATTTAACTTATAATTCACTATATAAAAATTCCAGTGGGTCAGAAGTTTACATACACCAAGTTGGCTGTGCCTCTTAATAGTTTGGAAAGTTGCAGAAAAAGACATCATGGCTTTAGAAGCATCTGACAGGCTCACTGACGTCATTTGAGTTAATGGGAGTTGTACCTGTGGCAGTATTTTAAGGCCTACCTTCAAGGCCTGCTGTCTCTATTGCTTGACATCATGGGAAAATCAAAAGAAATCAACCAAGATATCAGAAAAAAGTGGACCTCCAGAAGCCTGTTATATCCTTGGGAGCAATTTCCAAATGTCTGAAGGTGCAACATTAATTAGTTCAAATGATATGCAAGTGATATGACATGCAAGTTAAAACACCATGGAATCACACAGCCATTATATCGTTTAGGAAGGAGACACATCAAGGAAGACGCCACTGCTCCAAATCCGCCATAAAACTACCAGGTTACAGTTTGCAACTGCACATGGGGACAGTGACCTTACTTTATGGAGAAATGTCCTCTGGTCTGATGGAGCAAAAACAGAACTTTGACCATAATGGCCATCATTAAGCATGGAGTAAAAAGGGGGAGGCTTGCAAGCCAAAGAACACCATCCCAACTGTGAAGCATGGGGGTGGCAGTATCATATTGCGGTAGTGCTTTGCTGAAGGAAGGACTGGTGTACTTCACAGAATAGATTGCATTATGAGGAAAGAAAACTATATTGAAGCAACATCTCAAGACATCAGCCAGGCAGTTAAAGCTTGGGCACAAACGGCTCTTCCAAATGTACAATGACCCCAAGCAAACTTCCAAAGTTGTGGCAAAATGGCTTAAACATGCTGTGCATGCAAGAAGGCCCAAGAATATCACACTAGAAGTATTTTTTTTAAATAGTTTGCTGCAGACGTTGCTTTTACTTCTTTTTACTTCAAAAATCAAAAAGATTTTGGCCAAGATGCCCAAACTTCTTTGTCTACAGCTATACTTGCTTTTGAGATTCTCACACAATACAATACACATGAGAATAAATCATGAGGTCCAAGATATTTGCAGCTTCTTTTCACTTTTAGTTTCAGTCTTAGTCAGTGTGCAGCCTCAAAGGTTGTTATTGACATATCAAAAGAATCTTAAAGTAATGAACACTGAAAGTGAAAGTATATTCTATAAATACAGATCACATTGTTTTCAACTTTTACTGTACTTTTATTTTTTTACTGCTGCAGCTGTAACAGCAACAAGCTAAAGAGACATAAGGATCCATATATTTTATCCTTTATGTTTATACCTGCTTGTTTATGGCTGTTTTTTGATCCTATGCACAATCATTGCACAGTTAATTCAAGTTTTATGGTATACTTAATGTTACGTGCATATACACTAACATAACGTACCGTATGTTTTTGAAATGTTGTTGACGGCATGAATATACCAGACTATTGAGGCAATATACACCAATCAGGCATAACATTATCCTTGTTTCTACGCTCATTGACCATTTTATCAGCTCCACTTACTATATAGGTGCACTTTGTAGTTCTACAGTTACAGACTGTAGTCCATCTGTTTCTCTGCATACTTTGTTAGCCCCCTTTTACTCTGTTCTTCAGTGGTCTGGACCCCCATGTGGTGGTGGTGTGTTAGTGTGTGTTGCGCTGGTATGAGTGGATCAGACACAGCAGTGCTGCTGGAGTTTTTAAACACCTTAGTGTCACTGCTGGACTGAGAATAGTCCATTAACCAAAAATATCCAGCCAACAGCGTCCTGTGGGCAGCGTCCTGTGACCACCAATGAAGGACTAGAGGATAATTAGCTCATACTGTACAGCAGATGAGCTTTCATCTCTGGCTTTACATCTACATGGTGGACCAAGACGACCCTGTCCCCCGCAACTTCCTCCACCTCATTTTGGGTGATCCCGAGCCGCTCACATAATCCCTCTAGCGGGTCCTAGGACGACCCCGGGATCTCGTCCCAGTCGGCCGCGCCTGGTAAGCCTCCAACGGAAGCTGCCAGGGGCATCCTGATCAGATGCCTGAACCCCTTCAATTGGCTCCTCTCAATGTGGAGGAGTAGCCGCTCTACTCCGAGCTCCTCCCAGAGTTTCTCACCCTATCAAGTAGAGTGTAACTCCCCACCCTACAGTCCAGTCCAGTGACCGCATTACTGCTGCTGCCTGTCCCAGCCTGCGGCCAATCTCACGATCCTTCTTCCCACCTACAAAAGTACTTAATGCTGAAACTTCTCCTTACAGAAATGTATTACATGAAATGGTTATGAATGCGTCGCGTAATGTCTGAGACATTGTTTTATAATAGTTTTGAGAAGCTTTTGGTCTAAAGTCCAAAATGTTTTTATTTTGATTTTATCATTCATGGTGGACAGGTACATGAAGCATGTTAAAAGGCAAATTAGTCTCCAGAGAAAACTTCCTAGCTGTGATAATGTAAGATAGTGACATCTTATTAACTACTACAAGTTGTAGCTCTTACCCAGGTTAAAAGAAGCTGTGGCCCAGTTTGTTAGCAATAGCTAACCATATGTATCTTGTAACGTGGTTACTTTAGCTAATTACTTCATTAAGCTTCACTGCTTTGTTGGGTTGGCTGGTAGCCCAGTGGTGGGAGAGATGCACCAGCAACCAGTGGGTTAAAGTACATAACAAACCTAGAGAAAAGGTGACACTTGCACCACCTGTTGTCTGACTGTGTTCACAGATCAAATGTTAATGAAGAAAATGAAGCTCATTTAAACTTCTTTGAGTGTTAAAGTCTGAGTGTAAGGTGGTGTTTTGACAGGCAGAAAGTCAGTCAGATACTTCACTGTTACTGGTTAACTAGACTTGAATATTCAAGCTGTTAAGAACATTTCAAAGGCATACAGTGTATTATGCTGTACAGAGTTGCAACTAAACAACTTTAATATTTTTAAAGTGTATATTTTACATATATGTGTGGAAAAAATGTGACATAAGACTAGAATTAACTGAGTCATGTATGGTTATGCATAGGGTGAAAAAACAGCCTTGACCAATAGCATAAAATGCATGGATTCCTATCTGTCTCTTAAGCTTTTTGCAGTTATAGGTGTAACAGTAAAGAGTAAAAGTAGACGTACACAAAATCCTTAAGAAAAATTGACCTGTATTTATAGATAATGCATCATTTTTGCTTTCAGGGTTTCTGGCTTTGAGGTGTTCTAAAACCAATTGTTGACTTTACACACTGATTCAGACCAAAACTAAGAGTAAAAGGAACTACTAGTGTCTCAAAGTTAAGAATATAATAATTTGGTTAAAAAAAGTTATTAAAAAGTTATTATTAATCAGCCTTCAAGTCAGCAAACTGCATGAGACTGTAACTAAAACTTCAAAGAACTGCAAATGTTTTGAATCTCATGATTTATTTGCATTGTGTTCTAACGTGTGAGAAAAGTGTTTACAGCCGTACGCAAAGAAGTTTGGGCACCCCAGCAATCTTTCTGTCTACATAAACATAACCCCTGAAACACACTTTTAAAAAAAATATATTTTCTGCAAATATTAAGGCACAGTTACTTTACCTTTGATTAAGTAATAGAAAAAGGAAGAAAGTAATAAAATTGTATCATGTCCAAAGGTTTGGACACTCTATTAAGTCAGTACTTACTACTTACTAATAACCCATTTGGCAGATTTCACAGCTTTGCAAATGTTTTTTGCCAGCTAGGAGTCTCTTCTCGTTTTAGGAATTTTCACTGACTCTTCTTGCAGAACGCTTCTAATGATGTTTTTCGGCCGGCTTGTGCGCACAGCATAATCTACCCTCAGATTTCTGATGATGTTCGAGTCAGGGGACTGTGAAGACCATTCCAAAAGCTTCAGCTTTCATTCCCTGAAGTAGTTCAAAGACCACACCCTCAGTATATGAGAAGAGACTGTAAGATGTGTAAATCCATTCATGGCGGAGACGAACGTGAAGCATGTTAAAAGGCAAATGTCCACAAAGAAAACTTATTTTTTCAGATTTACCACCATTTTACCATAATCAACATTACATATAAACTCAGAAGACACGTGTAGGTTCACTGGTGGTTTTGGATGGTAAATAAAATGTCTATATTTGTGTTGTAGTCCTGGTGACCCCTGATTCCCATCACCACCACTGTAAAGACATCTGAGTTTTTCTGCAGTGAAACATTTCACATCAAATCACTCTGAATGTCTTTGTTCACTTCTCAGAGATTGAATTGTTGAACACAAGGTTTAAACTCAGCATAAGGAATATAGCTCCCTCTGGTGGCAAAACATGCAACACAACCTACTGCAAAGAATCCCAAGCCACAACAACATTTAAGTATAGCAGATTACATGTCTATAAGTAAGAACGTGTCTATAAATAAGTCTGTAGACATGCAGCTGTGTTAATTGCACTTGGATTATGGTAACAGTAAGCACAATTTGAAGGTGGAATGGTCATCTTGGGTATAAATGACTCATATCTCACATATTTCTCGTATTTAATTTAGGTCCATTTATGACATTTGTGTAAGTTTATGTGCCAAAAATATTCAAAATTCATTTTATATAACCATTTTCAAACTCTCATTATTTCTTAGGATTAAACGGGCTGTTTTGTTGCTCTACTTTTTTTAAGCCCGCTTTTTTTAAGCCCGCTTTTGTTAAGCACGCTTATGTTCTCAATAACACTACTCATTATTTTATTTAAGAAAAATGATTGTTATAATTATTGATAAGCTTTTAAACACCAAGAACACTTTCTTAAGAGGGATTAAAAGCAAACATATAAACTGAAAACCAGGAATAATAATAATAATAATAATAATGGTATAATAATAATAATCCATGAAGAGATGTCAGTCTGACATGTCAGGATGCGACTGGAAACCTGTGTGTCAGAAGGTGGGAAGGAATGCATTTGTTGCATGTCATCAGCATAGCAGTGATAAGAGAAGCCATGAGAGGATATTACATCACATTACACATGTAATGTACATATTAAATTACATTACATCACATATGCATTCCCCATTTCGACTGAGATCCTTTACTGTGAAAGTTCCCGGACCCCAGAAATGAACTTGATGTAGCAGAGCTGAGCTCCTTTCTTAAGACCCCACTATTTCAGACTCACATAGAACACAGATAATTCTTGATAGTCTGTTGCCTCCAACTGTAGACTTAGTTAAGTCTTTGGGTCCACAAACTTCAAACACGTCTTACCTGTCCTTGTTAGTCCAAGTTCTAAAACTCTCAAAGAGTTTCAGATATTCTTAGGATTTACTGGATATTAGCAATAGTTTATATCCAAGTCTACTCTAAGATCTTGAAACCTTTGAATGATTTAACAGCTATTATGCATCACTGTGGTAAGGGGAGAGGACCTGGCCCAGGTGGAGGAGTTTAAGTATCTCAAGGTCTTGTTCACGAGTGATGGAAAAAGGCTGGGACAGGCGGCAGCAGTAACGCGGTCGCTGTACCGAACTGTTGAGATGAAGAGGGAGCCGAGCCATAAGGCAAAGCTCTCTGTTTACCGGTCAGTCTACATTCCGACCCTCACCTATAGTCATTAGCTTTGGGTAATGACCGAAAGAATGGGATTGTGAATACAAGCAGCGGAAATGTGTTTTCTTCGCAGGGTGGTGGGCTACACTGAGGTCATCTTGGAGGAACTCAGTGTAGAGCCGCTGCTCCACCACATTGAGATGAGCCAGTTGGAGATCTGGTCAGGATGCCCACTGGACGCCTCCGAGTGGGGGTTTACCAGGCTTCAACATGGTCATTGAGAAACTCAGGACTGTTCCAATCCTAGGATTTCACAGCAAAACAGTGCTGAAAAACAGAATCTTGATGCTGATGGTCTCTCTAGATGGCCGCATGGCGAGGAGATGGATGATGTACATGCGCGAAAAGAGCAGGAGAGCATCCACCAGGTCATTTGTTGTCATGCTACTAAGATGAATGGTGTGACCATTATGCCAGAGGTAGTTCAAGCCATCTTTGAGAATTCTGGACATAACTCTAGTTTCTGTTCATACTGAACCTTCATACCCACCATGCTCTTATATCTGACATCCTTTATATGTCTGACACAGTGGTTCCCAGGGTTTTTTAACCTTATTCATTGGCTAGTTTTAATCTACTCTCACAAGATGAATGTTGGTGGGAATGTAGACTTATTAAGGTGGGAATAAATTGAGAGTGAAATTTCTAAGCCTGTCCAATGTGAAGGCAGAGCTCTGGTAGAGGGTGATGGTGCATTCATCAGCATTCTCAGATGAACTATGAGCTCATTGTAAAAGTCCCCCCAAAATAGTCCAGTTAAGCAGGTAAATGTATCTCGAATGGAAGGAGCTTCAATAGGGTTCTATGGAATGAGCTTAAGTAGGGTTCTATGGGATTACTTTCAGTAGGGTTCTATGGGATTATTTTCAGTAGGGTTCTATGGGCCGTGCTTTAGTAGGGTTCTATGGGCCATGCATCAGTAGGGTTCTATGGGCTGAGCTTCAGTTGGGTTCTATGAACTGAGCTTCAGTAGAGTTCTATGGAATGAGCTTCAGTAGGGTCTATCCCTGTGAAGAAGGATAAAATGCCCTTCTACAATACATGGCTCATATAAAAATCACTGCATGCTCTCAGAAAGACTTCCAAATACCACTGTCTGTGAACACACATCATCGCTGCATCCAAAAATGCAAGTTAAAATTATATGCAAATGGCAGGGATGACTTGCACATCTGTGAAGGCACCATTAATGCTGAACGATATATACATGTTTTGGCAACATATGCTGCTATTCAAATGACGTCTTTTTACAGCAAGACCTTGTTTATTTCAGCAAGACAATGTCAAACCACATTTTGCACATATTGTAACAGCATGACTCCATACTAAAAGAGTCTGGGTGCTAAACTGGCCTACCTACAGTCCAGACCTGTCACCACTGAAAACATTTGGCGCATTATGAAACTGAAAATACAACAAAAGAGACCCCAAAACACTGAGCAGCTGAAATCCTACATCAAGCAAGAATGGAAAAACATTTCACTTCCACTGTTATTAAAGGAAGTGATGCAGCACAGTGATAAACATGCCAGCTTGTCCCAACGTTTTTTGAAATGTGTTGCAAATTTAAAATGGGCATATATGTAATATATATATATATATATATATATATATATATATATATATATATATATATATTTCTCAGTTTCAACATTTGATATGTTTTGTACTATTTTTAATAAGCATATGGTTTAAATTATTTGCACATCACTGCATTCTATTCATATTTATATATTGCACAGTGTCACAACTTTTTGGACACACGGTTGTATGAAGAGTTTTATTCTTTGTCTAAAATATGGCCTGTGCAAAAATTATGCCACATTTTAGACTTCATGCTTTATTTTATCCAAAATATAAACTCAGAAATCTAAACATAGAAATAGATAGAAATAAAAATTGTGTACTAAAATATCAGAAAAGTCATATTTAAGTGTGTTGTCTGAGGAGGATGTGTTAACTTATTTTCACATCAACATGTCATTTGACCAGGAGTGCCCAAAACGTTTACATACAACTGTTAACATCTCATAGTAGTGGAACAGATCAGACGAAGTGCTGGATAACAAATCTTATGATTATCTCCTGTTATTAAATTTGCAACCTTTTACTATTATTACTTTTCAGAATACATTTCTCACTCTTAGGAACACAGTATGTACCTTTCGTGTCTCAGTGTGTTACAGCTGAACAATGATCTACTCCACTGTGTTATATGCTATTATGTTCTGTATTGTGAGTGTACCATGTGTGTGTTTGTCATGGAAACTGTACCCAGGACATTCAGGACATTCTGTTCATTGCATTTCTTTCTGGTCACTTCTGTCCCACCTGTCCTTGCTTTTTCTTGTCTTCTGTTGACAAGTGTCCAAATTGAGCCTTTATAACCATGACCAATGGATCCTTGTGTCAATTTGTCTGTTAAAAATTTGAACACCTCCGATCAAATTAGTGTTTTGTTGATTAAATATCAAGTCTGTGCTAGGTGGTCAACTTTTTATGTTTTCTTGTGTGAACATGTTGACTTTTTGAGATGATTTTTTCCATGTCCTATTTATGCACCTGTAAAAACATATATTGTTTTTAATTTCTTAAATTGAAAACAATTTCAATTTAAAGTCTTCTTTTAGCATTTTTGGAGTGTGTCACATCACAGAATGGAATCAGATCACAGAAATTAAGCCTGGGTGTTTTTTCATGCTGTTCTAAATGTTTATCTTAGTCACGATGTACACATAATAACTTTACAATAAATGTAGAGTTTAAGGATTTATTAGGAAGCTTCATTACATACAAAGTCATGATTCAATTAAATTTGACATGATGTATTTGCATTAGATATGGATATATTTTCTGAGTAGATAACAGATCACTTTTCTATGTCACTCTGGACAAGATCGTCTGCTAAATGTTGTAAATGCAATTCTTAGTATGAATGTGATTTTACCAAAGTTTTATCTTCAGCTCATTTCCAAACAAAGAAATCCCCATTGTGCTGCCGACTGCCACCCCACAGCCCAGAAACTTTACTTCTGCTTTTGTGGGGCTAATTTTGACACCTGTGTCAACCCCCAGCCCAACTTTCACTCCTACTGGTCCAGCAGAAGCAGATGCACTTCCAACCTCTGCTCGAGCCATGGCACCAGCTTCAAGCCCTTTAGCCTCAGCACATGCAGAAGCATTTGGGCCTTTGGCTTCAGCCTGAAAGACACTCCACTGTGCTCCAGCTCGTCCTACTCCAGCCTCAGCCACAGCTCCAGCTTTTGGGATGCGTTTTCCATGTTTGTCTGTGAAACCATCAGCATATGTGTCTGCATCGGCATACAGCCCATCAGCATATGCTCCTCCTGGCCTGTCAATGTTGTCTATCATATCAAAAATGGACTGATCTGCAATGAATTCAGAACTGTTAGTAATTAGTCCAGGGAGTTGGAGGTGCACCAGTCATTCATATGGCTGATTCTGATTTACTAAGATTTACTAAAATGTCAAAATGTCATATCAAATTTACTGTCATTTAGTAGGGCAATGCCCCACCAACAAAGCATCAATCTCTTATAGCAGAGGTGTGGACTTGAGTCACGAATTTGATGGCATGAGACTCGACTTGACAAAATCAAAAAAGACTTTCGAGTCGGCTTTGACTCGAACACTAATAACTCAGACTCTGACTTCGACTTGAGCATCATGACTGGGAAAGACTCGAGACCCAAAGTGGAAGAAATGTGGAGAGTCTGACTGCAGATTGGACTCTATAAAGCCGCTTTTCACGTGAATGGTTTCGTTGCCTCCTGTAAATCTGATATACAGCAACGTCATCAGATGTCTGTTATCGTGCTTATGCTTTGTTTATTTTTTGTTTTATTATTTATTTAGAGTTCTAGTTCACCTCCATTAGCTAGAAACACGCGAAGCATCAATAGTATCAAATCTCGCTCAGAACTTAAACCTTTACTGGAGAAACTGACCAGGCAAACTGACCATTTTCTTCATGGTAGCAAAACAACAGAAACGTCTCTCTCTGTTTGACCAATTTGAACAGATTCTGCAGGTAAAACAAGCGTGACATTTACCATGAGCCTGAAGTAGATTTTTTATTCACCACCATCATATTAAAATATGCCGTTCCACCTTAAAAAGTGCAGCAGTGAGGCACTGGAGTATAACAAGTCAACATCAGCTTTGTACATTCACCATCATTTTACTGTCTTTTCTATAAACTTTGTGTAGAGTGGTCAATTTTGGTTTCTGTTGTCAACTAAATTCAATTAAAACTAGAAAGTGAAAGTTAATGAACAAACTTTAAGTTGGCTTGAAAAAGCTAAATGATGTTCCATCTTAAATTCTGTGCCACCTTAATTTTAGTGCTACTTCAAATGGAGTTCCATCGGAAATTCTGTGCCACCTTAAATGTAGTCCCACCTTAAATTCTGTGCCACCTTAATTTTAGACCTACCTTAAATGTAGTTCCACCTTAAATTCTGTGCCACCTTAAAAGAAGTTCCACCTTAAATTCTGTGCCACCTTAATTTTAGTCCTACCCTAAATGGAGTTACACTTTAAATTCTGTGCCACCTTAAATTTAGTGCTATGTTAATTGCAGTTCCACCTTAAATTCAGTGCCACCTTAAATTTAGTGCTATTTTAATTGCAGTTCCACCTTAAATTTAGTGCTATTTTAATTGCAGTTCCACCTTAAATTCAGTGGAATTCAATTAGAAAAGCACAAGCAACCTAATCGGGTATAGGTCCTACAATCCTGCAAAGTTTCGTGGCTCTAGCGCAAAAACTGTGGGACAAGACACATTTTATTTTTTGAGTGTAGAATAATAATAAGAAGAAGATTACCAAAAACAGTAAGTTTTTAACTTTTTTCAAGCCAACTTAACAAGCAGTTGTTTTTAGTTTGCTGACCTAGTTTTAGAGCTATATTTTTATTTTAATCCCATGTGCTCGATGTTCCCAACTCTCCTAAATTATATTGAAATATAAAGTTTTTTTTTTTCAATAGTACTTTTCAATAGTTCAGTAGTACTTTGTTTTTTGGAAGGATAAAAAAAATAATAATACACAGCTACACACTACTAACATGCTGTCATTAAAAGGCTTTATTACTGTTACCACCATTTTTGGTGTTCAGTGTTGAAATGGCCTTAAATAAGCTGAATAATGCAGGCTGATTTGTTTAGGACTTGAAGATTGGGACTTGGGACTCAACTTGAGACTTGCTTATTACTGACTTGGGACTTGAATCAAGACTTTACAGTCTTGACTTGGGACTTGACTCTGGACTCGAGTGTCAAGACTTGAGACTTACTTGTTACTTGCAACTTAGTGACTTGTTCCCTAGTGGCAAGCAGCAAAAAACAACCAAAATGAAAAATCTGACATACAAGTCATACATGCATCACTTTGTATTGATTTTTAGGTGTGTAAATCCACCCTGAATATCACAACAGAAAGCAAAGTGATTGAATGGGATAATGTTCAGTTAACACTAGAATCAGAATTGAAAATTGAGAAATGCACAACTTTAATAGTAACTATAAGTTGTATGCGAGCAATACAGTGCTGGTTGCACGAATGTACAGAGGAATTTCACTGTTGTGGGCTTACCTGTGATGCACGGCTTGGGCATGGTTCAAAATAAGTAATAGATAAGGAGAGAGTGAGCCTGCAGAACAGAAGAGGGCAAGTGTTACTCTTTCATTCAGCAAATGAATTGAGTGAATTGTTTCCCCCAGTGATTCCCACTCAATGCATCACTGTGACTGGTTGCTTTTGGTTGTTAAATTAAACCAGAAATACAAATTATAACTTAGTCGTACGGTCAGTGACATCTTTCATGTTCCTCTACTGCATCACACTGATCAAGCTCATAGAAGTTTTTCTAATGTTCAAGACTGTCAAGGATGTTTAAAAGAGAGTAAACTCAGCAGACCAGCTGTGATAATGTAAGATACTGCAAACTACTGCAAGCTGTAGCTCTCACTCCGTTCAAAAAAAGATCTTGTAGTCTAGTTTGTAAATAATAACTAGCCATATTTGTCGTCTAATACAGTAAGTTACACATTGTTACTTTGCTGGGGTGGCCGACAGCCCAGTGGTAAGAGAGGTGAGACACTTCAAATACCAACACTGACTGGTTGCGCCCTTAGCCAAGGCTTTTGATATTTCTTGGAGGTTTAAATTGCTGGGGTCAAAATTCACCCAAAGTAAAAAAGCTGTTAATAAAGTTGAGGATAACAGGATTGTGAAATGGTAATGAAGAAAATGAAGCTCATATGAAACTTTTTTTTAGCATAAAAGTCTAAGAATGACTGTACAAAAGTGAAAAGATTCCACTTCTGAGGCTGGTAAACCATTTTATATTAAAGCTGATCTTAATAATGAAGTCAGTTACAGCATTATTATGACACTGCTTTATAATTGTGAACAGTTCTACCTACAGGTAGATTAATAGTGCAGTATATTTGTTTAAAATACATTACAGTAAATCAAAGAGTTTGATCTTAAAATATTCTGTATAATCTGTATAATCACATTTTGAATTTATTGAAATTCTTAACATTAATGCTTATCATAAAAAAAAAATGTGTGCTGGGTCAGGTAGGTAAGAGCAGTGTGTTTAACCCAAAGTTGAAATAATACCACTATACCATTGGTTTATAATATGATAGGCATACTGTATCACAATGCATGGTAAAGCTGCAGTCCCTTCACCCATTTATTACAATGCAGATTATGACGTGTGAGATTAGAAACTTTACAACACAATTTTCCTGTGTATATTTCATTATTTATTTGCAAAAAAACCCAGAGACAACAGTCTTAAATGACAGGCTTAAGCATAAAGCACAATATGCATGGGTTCTTACCTGTATCGTCAGCTTGCTGCGGATGCAGGTTTGAAAGGCTGTCCACGAAGTGATCTGTATTTAAAGAAAACATTATTTTCACTTTCAGTTTTCTTGCTATAAGCAGGGGTGGAGGAGGACTTTCAGACTGCGAGAGACATGATGCAGACCAGCCCACTCTAATGTGCACACACACACATGTTGATCTATAGCACCGCCATCAGGCCAATTGGAGTCATCTCAATTGCCTTAGCAGTGGGTGAGAAACTACATCTACCCTCCAAGTTTGATGTTTGAATGACTTATGGTTTCTTCTCCCCAATTAGTTTTAGGGCAGAAAAAGAAAAAGAAGAAAGACCTGAACAAAAACAATAGGGTTTTATGTATCTAAAGTGCTTGGCCCCCTAATTGTAAATGATAGATTATAAATCTCTGGGCTCATGTAGGTGAGGCTCAGCTGTAATGTGAGATCTAATATTCACAATCTTACCTGTATAGAAAAAAGCCCCAGAGAATACCTTTCAGAGGACACACGAAGACTAGAGTAGACACAGAAAACTGGATACAGAGTTAAGTGTGTCACTGGAAACCACCAACTCATTCAACGACAACAGCCTCCTTGGTTTTCCTAACTCCCATCATAGATGGAAACCACCAGCAACCATGGTGACACCCTGAAGACAAGATCAGTTGTGCCCTGTGGCCTGAAAATGCCACATTTTTTTGTGCTGCAGCAAGTTTCTGTTTCTGTTTTCAGGCATGCACATGTCCTTGCATAACATGATTGATTCACACCTGTCAACCTAATAGAAAAAGAAAGGTGAATCATAAAACGATGAGCCACCGGACCCCCAGCCTTTCTCCTTTTTTATTTAAACAACTTTGTCTTTTCCACAGCTCCGACATTGTGATCTTTACAGCATGCCTACAAACGCTACAAAACACTTTGTTCTTCTAGTTTTGATCTCTCAATGCAACTGAATAGGACTAACCATTTAAGAGAAATATGTTATATATGAGCTGTTTACAAAAATCAAGTAATTTAGCTTTATTTGGTGGTTCCTTCAATTTGTCCGATAGCACTGGCAGTAGTATGTTGCATATACATAGATCAGTCTGTTACTGACTGTTTCTGCAATGGCAAAAACGTTTTTTTCAACAATCAACGTCACTATACGTACTATATGAACAACCACTTAAAATAAGTGCAAACTGGATTTAAAAGCAACCAAGAAACAATGGAAACAGGTGAGAAGATAACTACAGCAGTTGACCGGTGCTAGCCAGAAGTAAACAGATGTGTTTGGAAAGTGGATATACATCATGCCACATTGTGCAAGCAGTTCATACTGCATTGGAGAATGACTCAAGGAAGGATGACTGGAGCTCTGAACACCTGAACAGTAGCATTGATATAATAATATTGCAGCAATGACTGTGAAAAAAAAAGAAAAGATCAGCATCAGACAGATGATTATATTTAATTATATTTGATGATTATATTTCAGACCAATATTTCACAACATATTTACTGTTTTCCAAAAGAATAGAATATTTATGTAACGCTAGGCTACTATGTTAAAATATGTTTTTTGCACAAATGTTTAAAAGAATGGAATCACTTTTTCAGTAATAATGGAAATAATGATGCTTATATTCCATAGTTGTCAAATTAATTCTAGGAAGCTTTAATAAATAAGAAATGTTTAAACATGAATGGAGCAGTAGATGATTCTAGGTAATAACTGAGAAAGCTGATTGAGAAAATGTTAAAATGGCACTGGAAGACAGAAATGACACTAAAAGACAGAAATATCTACTCTATCTTACTGCACTCTGGTGCTATTTGTTCATTTGTCTGCCAGCTGTGTCTGATAGTAGACCGTATAATCTGTGTGAATGTGTTTGTCGAAGCCAGTGGAAGCTCAGCCCCATAGAATATTACTGAAGCTTAGCCCATAGAACCCTGTTGAAGCACAGACCATAGAACCTTACTGAAGCTAAGCCCCTAAAACCCTACCAAAGCTGGGCTTCAATAAGATTTAATATCAGATTCAAATGCACACTGTTTTAGTGGAGCAAAGATCACTGCTTATTGGACAACAGGGTTCTATGGTGTAATTTTGAGTCAAACTTATTGATTGATAGGCATTTACGTCAGAATATGCCAGGCTGAACAGTTTGATTGAAATCTTATGGCTATTCTGTGCATTAAAGTCAAGATTTTTTTTATTTGTATTTAACTACAGACACCACAGATTGTTTTAAGACAGTTGTTTGAGACAATTTGATTAAAATCCACAGACTAGTTTGAAAAAGTCATTACAGAAAAACTTTCAAGAATTTTAAAGAGTTGTATTTGAGAAAATGTCGGTGTCAGTATACAGTGTTACAAATTAATTAATTTATATCCAAACTAAAATGAATAGGACTTACTCTAATTTTTGTTGAATAGCACCACCTCATGGCCAATTGGGGTCAAACTTATAAGGCTAATAGAGATGGCCTAAGTGGACGTGTCATTCAATTTTTGCGATGATTAGCAAATGCTAATCCCTCTAAAAGTCTATTGATTTGGCCAATAACAGCCATATTTGTACTATTATTTAGATGTTCTTAATATCTCAGCTATAAAGTAGCCTAACAGTACAGCATGCAAAGTTCCAGCTCAATCAACCTAATTGTTGCTGAGAAACAGTTTTTGGATATTATAGCGCCTTCTATAGAATAATTGTTGTCAAACTTGGTGGGCTTCTTCAAAATCATCTACAGTAGTAGAGTCCTAGGTTTCATGAGAATTGGCCAAAGCAATCCTGATCTCTATTTTTGTGAAGTTAAATCCCAAGGACTTAATTGGCACCTGGCGGCCATATTCTTGCCTAATTCTTGGCCTCTAAACTCCTGTGAATAATTTGAGACCAAAATTGTGTAGATAGTTTGAAAAATCTCAGACTAGTAAAAAAGTGCAGGTGATACATCTTTTGCCTATTATGATGGAAAATATGGAAGCAGAGCCAAATTGATCCAGTCGGGTATTTATATGGAATAAACCAAGGATTATGTAGAAGCAAACATTTTGAATGTAGGCCTCAAGGTTTAGGAGATACGGGCAAAAAATAAAATGTTGATCTATAGTGCCACCACCAGGCCAATTGGAGTCAATTGCCTGAGCAGTGGGTGAGAAACTACACTTACAGTTGTGCCCTGTGGCCTGAAAATGTCACATTTTTTTGTGCTGCAGCAAGTTTCTGTTTCTGTTTTCAGGCATGCACATGTCCTTGCATAACATGATTGATTCACACCTGTCAACCTAATAGAAAAGGAAAGGTGAATCATAAAACGATGAGCCACCGGACCCCCAGCCTTTCTCCTTTTTTATTTAAACAACTTTGTCTTTTCCACAGCTCCGACATTGTGATCTTTACAGCATGCCTACAAACGCTACAAAACACTTTGTTCTTCTAGTTTTGATCTCTCAATGCAACTGAATAGGACTAACCATTTAAGAGAAATATGTTATATATGAGCTGTTTACAAAAATCAAGTAATTTAGCTTTATTTGGTGGTTCCTTCAATTTGTCCGATAGCACTGGCAGTAGTATGTTGCATATACATAGATCAGTCTGTTACTGACTGTTTCTGCAATGGCAAAAACGTTTTTTTCAACAATCAACGTCACTATACGTACTATATGAACAACCACTTAAAATAAGTGCAAACTGGATTTAAAAGCAACCAAGAAACAATGGAAACAGGTGAGAAGATAACTACAGCAGTTGACCGGTGCTAGCCAGAAGTAAACAGATGTGTTTGGAAAGTGGATATACATCACGCCACATTGTGCAAGCAGTTCATACTGAAAAAAAAGATCAGCATCTGTCAGATTATTATATTTGATGATCATATTTCAGACCAATATTTAATTATTTCTGAAAGAATAGAATATTAAGGTGACGCTAGACTACCGTGTTAAAATATGTGTTTTGCAAATGTTTAAAAGAATAAAATCACTATATTTTTAATAACAATGGAAATGATGATGCTTATATTATTTGCCAAATTAATTCTAGGAAGCTTTAATAAATAAGAAATATTTAAACATGAATGAAGTATTAGATGATTCTAGGTAATAATTGCAGATTATAATAATAATAAATGCAGATTGCAAATCAAACAAACTATTTAAACAATGTTTTAGTTCAATTTATTCTAGTTTATAACATTTCAGTCTACCCTGTATATGTTTATTGATCAACAGTTGTTAATATGATAAGTGATTCCACACTTTTGCATGATAGTGTAAGTATTGTCTTGTCCCAAAACTTCCATAATGGTGCCTAGTAGCTGGTAAACATCTTGCAGTGTATATTGAACTAGTTAAAATTGTTTCCTTCACAAATCTTCTACTTGTATGTTAGATCCGATTCCTAAAGGAAATTTTGCCAGAAATAACCAAGCCTACTCTGTCAATAATAAACTCCTCTCTTAGCCTTGGATACATCCCAAAAACTCTTAAGCTAGCAGTAATTAGACCGCTAATTAAGAAAGCTAACCTCGATCCCTGTGAACTATCAAATTATAGACCCATCTCGAATCTCCCCTTTATATCTAAGATCCTGGAAAAAGCGGTAACAAAACAGCTCAGTTCCTATTTGTATACGAAATCATCTACATGAAAAATTTCAGTCTGGTTTTAGGCCACATCATAGTACAGAGACAGCACTAGTAAAAATTGTAAATGATCTTTTATTATTCTTGGACAAGGGAAATGTGTCTTTGCTAGTCCTCCTCAATCTTAGTGCAGCATTTGACACAATAGACCACGCTATCCCTCTAGACAGACTAGAAAACCTTGTAGGGGTAACAGGAACAGCTCTTTCCTGGTTCAGGTCCTACCTCACTGATCGCTATCAGTTTGTTAATGTAAACGGTGAATCATCTGTCCTCGCAAAAGTAAAGTATGGTGTTCCACAAGGCTCTGTTTTAGGACCTATATTATTCACAATATATATGCTACCACTGGGCAACATTATCAGTAAACACAGCATAAATTTCCACTGTTATGCCGATGACACTTAGCAAGATTGAGGACTGTATAAAAGACATAAAAAACTGGATGTCAAGTAACTTTCTGCTACTTAACTCAGATAAAACAGAGGTCCTGCTTCTTGGCCCTAAAGCAGCAAGAAACAAACTGTCTAATTTTACACTTAAACTTAACAATTTCTCAGTTGCATCAAATTCATCTGTAAAAAATCTTGGTGTCGTGATAGACCCTGATCTGTCCTTCGACACACATATCAGAATCAGTACGCAAGCTGTATGTCGAATACAGCCAACGTCTTGAAAGCAACCGGATTAAATTGATTATTCAGCAACATTGGAATATTTTAAAAACAGATCCCTAAACTTTCACTAGTTTCTCTTAAGACTTCTCTTTTGTCATTTAGGACTGCATGTAATCTAAAAGAAAGATTAGTACATGCCAAGCCAGTACTTCCAGTTACTCCTGTTTTTTTTTCCTTGCCTTTGATGAGCTGCATGTAATAATCTGTTGAAAAGCAGTTCTTTTACACATCCAAGAACTGGTAAAAGATCTTTAATTAAAAGCCATTTTCCATGTAATTCTAACAATGTTTTTTACTTCTGTATTGTGTCTATGCTCATTGAGATACTTTGGACAGACATCAAGACCACTAAAAATCAAACTATTGGAGCACAAGAGCTGTATTAGGAGAAAGGACCTTCTAATCTCCTCATAGAGTCAAAATGATCAAGTTCTTAGATCTATTGTTACAGAAACAGTCACACTCATGTGGGGACACAGCACAGAACAGCTTAGTAAGCACATACATACAGTGTTTCAGCCACAACAACAACTATTTACACATTTAAGTCTCTCTCACCATTTGGGGATAATTGTTCTACAGCATTTATTCACTGGGTTTTTCTGCAGATCCTCTTATTGTAAGGTGGGGCTAGCCTACTGGTTATGTGTTTATGTGTGAGACAGGAAGAACTGGAGAGAGAGCTGAGTGCTGAGAGAGACAGATGTAAGTTTTTACTAGTGCGAACTGTTAGAGTAAATGCAGGAGTGTGTAAGCTAGCGCCGATGGAAACCACAAGACCGTGCCATCTGAAACCAATGGTGGAGTATCAGGAACCCTGAGTATGAATGTAAATAAAGAGGGCGCCAAAATACGGCTACCTGGTGGTGAGTGTAAAGACCCCTATATACTCAGGTAAAGCTGATTGGGAGGCATTGCATGCACAATTTGAACTGATAGCCAAATCGCTTGAGTGATGAACAGAAAGCCCAGCACCTGATGCTTTGTTAGACTCTTGTTGCTTTATCTTACCTGCTACTACTCAATCCGAGTAGTAGACTACAGTGAATTAGTTGGGGTGCTGCACACCCCAAGTGAGCACAGCTCACAGCAGCAAACTCATTGTGGTGGCATGGACATTTTCATCTTATTTTTGCCACATTTCCATCCACATTGAGGGAGTTTCATGCACTGCACTGGTGGATTCTGGGTTAACTGTTATGGTGGCCCATCCTGAAGTGGTTCTTGTGGGGGTCAAGCTGGAGGATATGACAGTCCACCTGTGCACCGTGCCTGGTGAATTAGCACCAACGAAGGGAAGAGGGTGACTAACCCTGACAGTCAGGGGAAAGAATATACACTATTTAGTCTGGATAGTGGAAGTGCGGGACATATGCATTCTAGGCCTTGATTTTTTGAGAAATAATGACTGCCAAGAAGATGTCACAGATGCCATGCTGAGCTTCAGAGGGGAGCATGCTCTGCCAAAGACAGCGAAAGAAAGCAGCAAGCCGTTGCGAAGCAGGGGCATATGGGGAGGCATTTCCCAAGCCCCACAGGAGAACCCCCAAAGACTTGTGGAATTTGGGTCAGAGGGGAGTGATAATGCTCCCCATACACAGATTAGCCAAAGAAAAAAGTGACCTGTAGCAGCCAATAAGGCAATTAGGCATTAAACCTATTTCTCTTACTTCCCCCAATTTCTCTTTCTTCTCCCGATGCTGTTTCCATCCCCCAAAATGACAAAAATGGCAGTCAGTAGAAAGCTAACCCCTCCACCCACAAGAACTCTTCCTGCCCCTAAAGGCAATGTGAACCCAGCAGCACACAAATCACATTACCACATAACAGAGGGAAAAATAAAATGACGGCCTTAAGGGAAATTTGAAACAGAAGTGCAGGTGAGTTGGATGAACAGCAACAAAAATGTATGAGAGATTTTAATGAAATTTCAGGACTGTTTTGCATTTGAAGAGGCGGAGCTGGGGCATATTCACCTAGTACAGCTCAACATTGGCACTGGGGAGGTCACTCCAACACGACAGTGGCCTCTACGTCTCCCCCTGGGCTGGCAGGAGGCTGCAGACCAAGCCTTGGAAAAAATGCAGTGCCTGTGCATCATTGAGCCATCAGAGAGCCCCTGGGCATCCCCGGTAGTCATGGTCCCTTTTGTGTAGACTACAGAGAAGCTCAATGAGGTCATAAAGAAAGACTTATATACCCCATTCCTCCTGTGGATGAATGTTTAGATCTAGTGGCTGGGTTCACCTGGTTTTCATCCTTAGGTTTAAGAAGCGGGTACTGACAGGTCCCACTTTCGTCAGAGGCTAGACCCAAAACAGTGTTATGGCATTTCAAAGTTCTTGCATTCAGGCTCTGTGCCATCAAATGTGTCATGGAAAGGGTGCTAGAGGATGTCCCGCAACAAGAGTGGCTTTTTTTCTTGCATGACACACTGGTGTATGGAAGGTCATCTGACCCTGCTGTAGCTGCTCTGCACAAAGTACTGGAACAAATCAGGGAAGCAGGACTGAAATTGCACCCTGAGAAGTGCAAGGACCTGTGCAAAGAACTGATCTTCGTGTGGCACTGCATAGGTGGGGGAAAATTGATATTGCTGAAGACAAGGTACATGCCATACACAAGTGGCCCACCCCTGTTACAGCTAGGCAATTGAAACACCTTATGGGGCTAGCCTCTTGTTACAGAAAGTTTGTGCAGGGGTTCCTCTGGTATAAAGTTATATTCCAGAAATGGCAAGACTTCAACTGCTGAGAGGACAATCAGTGAGCTTTTGAGGCCCTGAAGCAAACCCTTACATGCACACCTATCCTTGCACCCCTGGAACCTAAACTGCCCTTTATCTTAGACACAGAAGCCAGCAATGAGGGGGTAGGTGCTGTGCTGATGGAGAGAGAGTTGTGGCCTACCTCAGTAGAATAATGAATAAAGTCGAACGAAGATACTGTGTCACTCGACAAGAGCTGTCGGCTGCTGTCTTTGCTATTAGACTTTTCAAGTACTATCTGTATTGCATGCTTTTCACCCTACACTCAGATCATGCCTCCTTGCATTGGCTCATGACCTTCAGAGAGCCTGAGGGGCAGGTAGCCCATTGGCTAGAGGAGCTACAGATCTTTGAATTCTCTATAGCCCATGTAGTGAACAAGCATGCAAGTACTGTGAGTGCCAAGAAGCCAGAAAGTTGCAAGAGATGGGCAGCAATGAGTGGGCTGATAAACAAATGTGGGACCCAGACCTGCAGCCAGTGATGCAGTGGGTGGGTACACAACAACAACCACAATGGGAGGAGGTGTTGGCCCTGTCTCCATTTGCAAAAGAGCTTTGGGCCAAATTTGGCAACCCAAATATTAAGAAGAGCTGTTTTGTCCTGTTTCAGCAAAAAAATGGACTCCAATAAAATGGACATAAAATGTTGTGGCTCCCATGGAAAGCCACCTTGGGAGCCACAACATTTTACGTCCATTTTATTTTTATAATAGATTAAACATATCAGGAAACCAGCTGGAATGATTATAATGAAAATAAGGTCATTTGTCTCCAAATCATCAATGTTCATCTTCAATCTTTCTCTTTGCCTTTTCGTTAGCTACTAGCTAGACGTGATTGTTGTCTGTATTTGTGTGAGGCCAGCAGTCTGCGCTGATCTTCAGGGTTAAAGGGTGAATTAACAGTTAAACATAACTCCGGTGTTTAAGACATTTTGTTGTCAAAACTGTGTTAGAATGATCAGCAGAGCTTTATTTTACTGCTAAGGATGAATGATAAAGAACTTGTCTGGCAATGTGAAGCAGGCTAGAAAGTCTCAATATGCAGCACATGATGCCATGTTGTAAATAGATTAAAATACAGATGCGAAATGAAGTCACTCAGTTCTATCAGTCTGGAAATTGTTACAAAGCCATTGCTGAGGCTCTGGGACTCCAGCAAACCATATTAAGAGCCATTATCCACAAATGAAAAAAATCTTGGAATAGTGGTGAACCTTGCCAGGAGCGGCCAGCCAGCAAAATTTAACCAAGAGCGCATTGACGACTCAGGGGCGCAAACCACTGCTTACCAAAAAGAAGACAAAGATTCCTTTGTATTGGTGCAATACAACCAGGTGATGCCCCTAGTTAAGGATATGTTACACTTACTATGTCCTGAAAAATTCATTATGTTATTGTAGAGAAAACATTCTCACCTTAAACTATTTGATTTACTGTAATTGTATTTTAAACAAACATGCCACACTGTCAATCTCTCTGTCACCAGAACTATTCACAGCTTCAGCAGTGGTAATTGTTCATTATGGTTACATTCATTTGCTTTTCTTAAAGCTTTGTATTCATCCTATACAGTAGACTTTTATTCTACAAGCTTTTTCCCCTTTTCCCTAGGAGGTCATGGACAAATTAAAAATCATGGATACATCTTTTAAATTTGAAAGAAAGATGGAAATAACTGATCTATATAGAACTTAGATATGAAAGACTTCTTAAATATCAGAAACATGCATGTGCTGTACAGCATAATATACTGTATGGTTTTGAAATATTCTTAGCTGATTGAATATTCAAGTCTATTAAGATGATAGTTCACCAAGAGCAGTGAAGTATCTGACTGACTTTCTGTGTGTTAAAACACCTCCTTACACTCACACTTAGACACTTAAAAAGCTCATATGAGCTATAACAGAGTAAACAGATTCCTTTACTCACTTTAGTAGAAGTAATAGTAATATGATTTGAAAATACTCAGGGGAGTAAAAATCCATAAATATTTTGCCGAAGTACCCACCTGTGAATAGGTTTATAAAGACATGTTCTTAGCATGACATGAAATGCAATTTTAGTCAGTGGCCTATTTGCGTTTTGTCACTCAGCCAGCTGTTTTTTTTGTTTGTTTGTTTGTTTGTTTGTTTGTTTTTTTGGTTTCTTGAAACAATATGTTTTGCCCCACCCCTTTGGGAGGTGTGGTGCCACCCCTGTCATGGATTCTGAGACAGTCCACCTTTTTGCTCCATCCAAACTCCCAGCACATATGAGTAGAGCAAAAATGTGGAAACCCTGGGAACCACTGTGTTAGACACATTAAGGATGTCAGATATAAGAACATGGGGATATGAAGGTTCAGTAGGAGTAGAAACCAAAATTATGTCTGATCTTGGCAGTCACAAAACTAATCACAAATGAGAGGTTGTATTTATGGGCTCCTGCAAGTGAAGTAATTGTAATGTGAGACCTAGTGTTCACAATCTTGCCTGCATAGAAAAAAGTCCAAGAGAATACATTTCAGGGAACACAACTAGACATGGGAAATTGGATACAGAGTTAGCTGTGTCACTGGAAACCACCATCTCATTTAGAGACTACAGCCTTCTCAATTTCCTTAAACCACCAACATCCCAGAGATGGTGACACCCTGTAGACAAGAACAGGAACTCCCTGTGGCCTGTAAAACATGTTTTGTGCTACAGCAAGTTTCTGTTTCTGTCCTTGAAATAAACACAAAAGAAAAGCTTCTGATTATAAAACCTGTATGGTGAACTTTCACATGTACCCCCTGAGGAAGCTGTATGGACTACAACATTGCATAACGTATAATCCCTTCCTGTACAACACGTCTGTTTGGTTCCAGTTAGTGCCTGTCAACTGCATCTGTAGTAATCTCTTGGCATGTTTCCATCATTTCTTTTTAAATATTAATTCATTTTGTACATTTGTCTTTATTTTTAGTTATTGGTAGACAGCCTACTCAGTGTAGCACCAGCGTTAGCCTGACTAACAGATAAATCATGACTCAAAAGTAAAGTCGAAGCTTTACTGCTCACTTTCGCTAGATATTAAACACTAACTCTCATTTTTGGCAACTCCTCAAAGCACTGTGCCATAATTAATTCATACCGGTCAACCTAATAGAAACAGGGAGGTGAATCATGGAACAGTGAGACACCACTTCCCCAGCTTTTCTCCTTACTTAGTTCAACAGCTTCATCATGTTCCCTTCATTTATGAACTCGCTGTCTTATTTTTTATTTGATTCTCCTTCCGAATTTTATACATTTAGCGACAATCAAATCTGACCTCTTAATTTTTTTTTATTCACTTACGATTCTCTCTATCAATCATGAAGAATTTGCAGGGGTTCAGCCTCTTTTTCAAAAAACATATCTTCAGCTTCCCACACTTGACCAATAATTTGAGGAAGCATTTCCTGACCCTGAGGTAAATGACAGTTAAGGAAATTTGTGCAACACTTAAAGGATTATTTAAGGGAAAGTCAATAAATAAGGGAAAATGTAACAGTGTATGATGATTTCACTTTGGGAAACCCTTAAGTAACACCCTAAGGGCTTAAGTGCAACACACTTAACCTTAGGAAAAACTTATGGGTAATCTTAAGGGAAAATTCAAGCCATTTTATGGAACTGGGCACAGGCCTTCTTGTGCAGCATCAGTGGCTGACCTCAAATCAAAATGTTATAGCTTCAAAGGGGGTAACTCCATATTAATGCCCATGGTTGTGGAATGGGATGTCCAACAAACTTGAACAAGCTGACCATCATAAGTGCGATAGTCAGGTGCCCACATACTTTTGAACATAGTGTGCACTCTTATCATCTTTCTTCTACTTACAGTTCTCCTATTTATTTTGTTTTGTTTTTTTTTCTCAACTGGCTATACTTTATTTAAACTCTGTTGATCTATACTTTAATCTGAATTCATAACAGCACAATGACTATTATCTCTATTATTGTTGCTGTGTTACAAAGACTAAATATAAATAAATAAATAAAAGGAATGGCAACATCATCGAAACACCTGTCACCATGGTTATGCTTTATGTCTTTTGTGTTTGTCCAACTGGAGAAGGGAGACAAACGCAGGCAATGTGAGCATGGCACTTTGACAAGAGAAATCAAACCAGCGGCAATTCAAAATCAACTTTACTTTAGGGAGAGTTTGGAAAAAAAAAACAAAAAAAAACATGGAGTTAAAGGAGCTTCAGATAGATCAAGTGCCTTTATGACGTCGTCTTGGCACTGAGTTTGTGTCCCTGCTAGTATCTTCTTCACCACAGGCAAATGCAAACAAACTGAGCTTTCTTTCTCTGTTTGAACAGCTTCCACAATTAAACCAAGTACAGAAATTTGCCGTTTTCTTTTCTGTAACTGCAGTGACAGTCTGTGTGTGAATACACTAACAAAATCTTGACTGAGGAACTTCTGCTGTAACAAAGTGCTCAAATTGAATGCAACAGCTGCTCTAGTATACTGAGTGCTATGGTGTTTTTTATGGTCTTTTTTATTCATGTATTCAGAGTGGTTTGGCTGATTACTCTAATGGAGAGAGAGGAAGAATGTAGCTATTCTGCTTGGCTGTATGAATTAACCTGATATATGGTCACTTTCCCAGACCTGGATTAAGCCTAAACCTAGACTAAAAGCAGTTTAATGGTGAATCACCATTGTAAATGGATCACTAGGCTTAGTTCATGTACAAGAACAAGGCCCACAGCCTATACACCCAAGTAGAGGCACAGCATGCAAAAACAAATGCTGTCTGCTAAAATCAGCATTTTGAGCATTTTACCCTTTTTCAGACAGGTTAGAACAGCTGCATACAGTGTTTCACAATAATGTACACTGAATTTACTCTAATGTGAACATAACATTAAGTCTTAAAGGAGAAGTTTGGAGAAAAATTAAATTGGAATGATTTATAACTTACCCAGATAAGCCAAGACACGTTTGATATCTGACATGTGCTTTTTTCATTTTTAAACAGTCGATGCTAGGCTAACATCACTAGCAAACAGTGGACTTAGACGGTCACCAAACTCATCTGGGTAAAAAATCCTAATTTATTTGCCTCAAAATTGATCACAAACATGGACAAACCTTATTTAAACATTTAAGCCAACACTGGAACTACATTACCATCCACATAATGTCCATCTTTGTAATACTGTTCCACTTTCAATCTGGACCACAAGGAGCATATTTTATGTTAAAATTTCACTACATAGGTATCATGTGTTTGTTAGCAAAGCTAAGCCTTCACAGCTAAAATTGCTTCTCGCATAATGATAAAGCTACGAAAGTAGCTTTTAATATAACAGCCCCAGTCAAATTAGTTATTGTTCTAAGTGAAAATAAGTGAACACATCCCCTACAGAGAATCAGTTTACCTTTTGAGATGATCTCCATTTTTGTACATTTGCTTAATTATATTTCATTTTTATACTCAGTTTTTATATTTCAGTTTCAATTTTAAGCTTTCCTTTTGCATTTTTGGGTTAATCACATCATGGAAATGAATGTGTGTTCTTTGTAAATGTTTCTTAGTCATGTTGTACACATAATGACTGAATAACAAATGTAGAGTTCAGGGATTTATTAGGAAGATTTTACACAAAATGATGATTCAGTCCAATTCCACATGCTGTAATGATATGAAGCAATACATTTTGCAACAGAAGTTCATATGGTCGTAGGCATATGATTAATAGCACTTATTATATTGAGGTATAACTACTCCAAATAGAAAACAAGTTCATATTTTAGTCATTTAGAAGAAACTTTATTTAATATTTCCCCATTTTGTGTGCTTTTTGTTAAAGTAAACAAAGTGGGATAATTCTCTTCCATACTATGGAACAAACTACCCCCAGATGTCAGAATGTCTGAGTCCATCTTTTTCTTTAAGAACAAACTAAAAACCCACTTCTTTGAAAAGCACCAATCAGGCATAACATTATGACCACCTCCTTGTTTCTACACTCATTGTCCATTTTATCAGCTCCACTTACTATATAGGTGCACTTTGTAGTTCTACAGTTACAGACTGTAGTCCATCTGTTTCTCTGATACTTTGTTAGCCCCCTTTTACCCTGTTCTTCAGTGGTCAGGACCCCCACGGACCCTCACAGAGCAGGTACTATTTGGGTGATGGATCATGCTCAGCACTGCAGTAACACTGATGTGGTGGTGGTAGTGTGTTAGTGTGGTGTTGTGCTGGTCTGAGTGGATCAGACACAGCAGTGCTGCTGGAGTTTTTAAACACTGTGTCCACTCACTGTCCACTCTATTAGACACTCCTACCTTGTCAGTCCACCTTGTAGATGTAAAGTCAGAGACGATAGCTCATCTGCTGCTGCACAGTTTGTGTTGGTCATCCTCTAGTCCTTCATCAATGGTCACAGGACACTGCTGGCTGGATATTTTTGGTTGGTGGACTATTCTCAGTCCAGTAGTGACACTGAGGTGTTTAGAAACTCCAGCAGCTCCCATGGACGCTCACAGAATAAAACCCAAGGTAAAGCTTTACTCAAGGCTAAGCGATTCAAACAACAATCATGGTCAAAACAGCCCAAAGTCAAACCCAGAAAGCAGAATATCCATCATCATCCAATCATAAAGAAATACGTTGTCTTTGTAGTATTTTCCTTTAGAATTTTGGTTTACTTGATTTGCACTTCATTGCATTCTATTTTTATTTACATTCTGCACAGCATCCCAACTTTTTTGGAAATGGGGTTGTAAAATGGTTTACCAGCCTCAGCAGGGGAAACTTCTCATTAACATTACATTCACTAGCTTGTCATAAAATATTTGCATTCATTCTATACAGTAGACTTTCATTTAACAAGATTTGTCTCTTTTTTTCTTGGGAGGTCATGGAAAAAAGTCAGATGAAGGTATCAGAATAAAAATAATTAATATATCTAGAACCTGAATATGAGAGACATATTAAACAAACAAATAAACAAAAACATGCATAATGTATTGTATGTTTTTAGATATTCTTAGCTGACTGAATATTCAAGTCTATTAAGACACTACAGTAGGTTAACCAAGGACAGTGAAGTATCTGACTGATTGTCTTCATGTTAAAACACCTTCTTACACTCATACTTTGACTTTGATGCTTAAAAAACTTCTATCAGTTTGTTTTCTTCATTTCTGCTCACACATATAAATGGATCTCTGATCAAATGCAACAACGTGGTGTAGGTGTCTCTTTTTTTCCTGTTTGCTACATACAGATGCATATACATTGAAACCAAAAATGCTTGGTGTTTGATCCATAGTTGTTTAAAATTATTATTATTATTATTATTATTATTATATTGTTGGACTAATTTAACAAAAGCCAAAAGCAATCACAAGTCAGGTCAGGTCAGGCTTTATTGTCATTTCAGCTCTATACAAGTACACAGTAAAACGAATAACATTCCTCCAGGCCCAACACAGGAACACAAGTGCAGACAATACAGTACAAAAAATAAATATGAAAAAACAAAACAGAACACAGGCAGTACACGGTACTGAGAGTATGTGGATGTAGCATACTATGAGATATTAGCAGCTTAGCAGATAGTTTAGCATATATGAGCATAGCAGTCACTGAGGTAGCAACCAGAACAGCAATATAGAGTATGCAGTATTTGGTTGATACAGTAATTCTAGCAGCTAAGTTTGTTAAAATGAAGTATAAAATGTGCAAAAATGCAAAGTCAGATATTGTTGTGGAAACAGAATATGCAACAATGCAAGTATTCAGATCTACAGTCGTGTCAAATTAAGTGTTTCAGTGAAAAGCTGTAACCAAGCTTTTACAGTGTTCCATAATTTAGAAATGCAAGAAGTGTATAGTGAGTTAGTCCCATATTGTTATGTATATGTGTGTGGGTTCGTGTGGGTGTTATGTATGTGTGTATGTGTGTGTGTGTCCGTGTGGGTGTTATCTGTGTGTGTGTGTGTGTGTGTGTGTGTGTCTGTGTCCATGTGGGTATTATGTATGTGTGTGTGTGTCTGCTTGGGTGTTATGTGTGTGTGTGTGTGTGTGTGTCCATCCGTGTGGGTGTGTGTCCGTGTCCGTGTGGGTGTTATGTATAGTGTGTATGTGTCTGTGTGGGTGTTATGTGTGTGTGTGTGTGTGTGTGTATGTGTGTATGTGTCCGTGTGGGTGTTATGTGTGTGTGTGTGGGTCTGTGTGGGTGTTATGTATGTGTGTGTGGGTCTGTGTGGGTGTTATGTATGTGTGTGTGTGTCCGTGTGGGTGTTATGTATGTGTGTGTGCGTGGGTCTGTGGGATTTGAGGAATCTGATGGCTTGTGGAAAAAAACTGTTGCACAACACAATAAATAGAGAGAAACACTTCTGTACTCTTCTGTTCTGCAGGCTCACTCTCTCCCTCTTCTTATCTATAGCAACACTAGAACTATGGAAAGCCAAAAGATTAAAAAAAGCTTTGTACAGCAGCTGTATTCACCCAACGGGTGAACCTTTTCGCTTTCCATAGTTCTAGGGTTGCTTGGCATTGTTTTCTCTGAATTCCCCTCAAATTCACATTGTGTGAAGCTAAATCAGATACAACACCAGCAGCAACTTTTGTTTACAGTTTATTTTTACAGTTTTCTTACCTATTTTTTGAAGATGGCAAAGGGTGTGGAGGACTTCGATAAGGTCCAGGTTCAATAAGGTTTCCAGCACGGATGCTTTTTGTAGCTTACTACAAAATTTTGTAGCAAATTTTTGGGTTGAGCTGCTACAGTTTTATGAAATGTAGCTACCAACTGTAGCGCCTACAATGGCAACTGTGCAATGCTGACTGAGCCGCGTACAGTTCGAGCAAACGGGCATGAGTTTCTTGTAAAATGTCTCTCAATTTTCGACTTTTTATGAGGCTGAAGTCGCTTCTCATTGTCCAGCTTCTCATTGTCCAGCTTCTCATTTGAATTTTCCCGTTCCATCTTGAATGGTTCCTGAGGCACCAGATTGTGCTGCTGTGCCAATATAAGATGTAGAAGATGGAGACTTCTGAAACACGTCACCAAGTCAAAATCATGTTTAATAGTAGTCCTCATAAAATGAGGAAAAGTATCAAGCTGAGAA